>NC_140992.1:2539325-2634325 GCF_052327205.1 Somniosus microcephalus | reverse complement strand
AAAAGACTGCAGCGGCCCTCTACATTACATCATTTAAAACCATTAACGTCTTCACAGAAACAGGGGAGTGTTGCATAAACAAAATGAAATGTGATTCCAACCTTTGTACCAAAAAGAGCTCGAGGCAAAACAAAAGACAGAGCTCCCAGCTGGCAGCACGTGTCGCCCTGGTCTGCCGCTCCACAGGTTCGGTGTCTCAGCACCGCATCAGCTACAAATCATTTTACCCCGTTTGAAAACAGCAAGAAATGAAAAACAAATACAGTAAATACCTCGATAGATTAGAGAAGCTGGGGTTGTTCTCCTTAGAGCAGAGAGGGTTAAGGGGAGATTTGATAGAGGTGTTAAGAATTAGGAAGAGTTTTGATGGAGTAAATAAGGAGAAACTGTTTCAAACGGCAGGAGGGTCGGTAACCAGAGGACACAGGTTGACGGTAAATGGCAAAAGAACCAGAGGGGAGATGAGGAAAAAAGATTGGTGCAGCAAGAGGTGATCTGGAACGCGCTGCCTGAAAGGTGGTGGATTCAATCGTGGCTTTCAAAAGGGAATTGGAGAAATACTTGAAAATTCGCAGGGCTGTGGGCAAAGAGCGGGGGGGAGTGGGACTAATTGGAGAGCTCGTTCAAAGAGCCGGCACAGGCACGATGGGCTGAATGGCCTCCTCCTGTGCTGCATCATTCTATCAAAACAGCCAGCTTCTCAGCAGCTTCCTGTTGGTGTTATTCTGTCGACCTGCTCCTCACCTGATGGTGCTGGATGTTCACTGGGCACTAGCCATCCTCCTCTACCTCACCCACATCATTGTTAGCAAGTCTTGCAAGATATTGAACCGTGGTGGGCCTGATCCTGTGCCCACCCCACCTCCACACCCCGATTTCCACAAGCACACGGCTCTTTCACCAGGAGTCACTGGATAGCGATCGGGTGCAGCAGCCCAGTGCAGGCAGGGGCACGGAGGACCACAGTAATACCCTCTGTCCTGCCCTGAGCTCGCCTAACTCACCACAGGCTGCCGAGTCAGCCCAAGGCTTCCTCGACTCATCCATTGTTTTATTTTACTCTTACTAGTTACACCTGCACCAAGGTAAGTGTGGCTTCAGAGTCGGATAGTCTGGGTGGGATATCGAATGGTGCGGGGAGTGAGCGGGAGAGTGGGATTTGTCTGGGTGAGATATTAAAGGGTGTGGGGAGTGAGGGGGTGAGTGGGATTAGACTGGGTGGGATATTAAAGGGTGTGGGAAGTGAGGGGGTGAGTGGGATTAGACTGGGTGGGATATTAAAGGGTACGGGGAGTGAGCAGGAGAGTGGGATTAGACTGGGTGGGATATTAAAGGGTACGGGGAGTGAGGGGGAGAGTGGGATTAGACTGGGTGGGATATTAAAGGGTACGGGGAGTGAGGGGGAGAGTGGGATTAGACTGGGTGGGATATTAAAGTGTACGGGGAGTGAGGGGGAGAGTGGGATTAGACTGGGTGGGATATTAAAGGGTACGGGGAGTGAGGGGGAGAGTGGGATTAGACTGGGTGGGATATTAAAGTGTACGGGGAGTGAGGGGGAGAGTGGGATTAGACTGGGTGGGATATTAAAGGGTACAGGGAGTGAGGGGGAGAGTGGGATTAGACTGGGTGGGATATTAAAGGGTACAGGGAGTGAGGGGGAGAGTGGGATTAGACTGGGTGGGATATTAAAGGGTACAGGGAGTGAGGGGGAGAGTGGGATTAGACTGGGTGGGATATTAAAGGGTACAGGGAGTGAGGGGGAGAGTGGGATTAGACTGGGTGGGATATTAAAGGGTACGGGGAGTGAGGGGGAGAGTGGGATTAGACTGGGTGGGATATTAAAGGGTACGGGGAGTGAGAGGGAGAGCGGGATTAGACTGGGTGGGATATTAAAGGGTACGGGGAGTGAGAGGGGAGAGTGGGATTAGACTGGGTGGGATATTAAAGGGTACGGGGAGTGAGGGGGAGAGTGGGATTAGACTGGGTGGGATATTAAAGGGTGTGGGGAGTGAGGGGGAGAGTGGGATTAGACTGGGTGGGATATTAAAGGGTACGGGGAGTGAGAGGGAGAGTGGGATTAGACTGGGTGGGATATTAAAGGGTATGGGGAGTGAGGGGGAGAGCGGGATTAGACTGGGTGGGATATTAAAGGGTACGGGGAGTGAGAGGGAGAGCGGGATTAGACTGGGTGGGATATTAAAGGGTACGGGGAGTGAGGGGGAGAGTGGGATTAGACTGGGTGGGATATTAAAGGGTACGGGGAGTGAGGGGGAGAGTGGGATTAGACTGGGTGGGATATTAAAGGGTACGGGGAGTGAGGGGGAGAGTGGGATTAGACTGGGTGGGATATTAAAGGGTACGGGGAGTGAGAGGGAGAGTGGGATTAGACTGGGTGGGATATTAAAGGGTATGGGGAGTGAGGGGGAGAGTGGGATTAGACTGGGTGGGATATTAAAGGGTACGGGGAGTGAGAGGGAGAGCGGGATTAGACTGGGTGGGATATTAAAGGGTACGGGGAGTGAGAGGGAGAGTGGGATTAGACTGGGTGGGATATTAAAGGGTATGGGGAGTGAGGGGGAGAGCGGGATTAGACTGGGTGGGATATTAAAGGGTACGGGGAGTGAGAGGGAGAGCGGGATTAGACTGGGTGGGATATTAAAGGGTACGGGGAGTGAGAGGGAGAGTGGGATTAGACTGGGTGGGATATTAAAGGGTACGGGGAGTGAGGGGGAGAGCGGGATTAGACTGGGTGGGATATTAAAGGGTACGGGGAGTGAGGGGGAGAGTGGGATTAGACTGGGTGGGATATTAAAGACAGTACACTGTTTATGGGAGATATTTGAGACACAGGTACTGTCTAACTGCCCTATCGAATCTCTATCATTTTAAACACCTCAATTAAATCACCTTTCAACTTTCAAACTCAAGGGAATATGAGCCAAGTTTACGCAACCTGCCTTTGCAATGTACCCCTTTAAACCGCGGTCTGGTTCTGATAACTGGCCTTTGCTGTCCGGCTATTTGGCTGTGGTGGTTGAGCAGACGATAGTGGGCGGATGCTAAACCAAGACCGACAGCCCCGGGCCCTAGGCAGCTCCACTCAATTCAATTCAATTCAAATCGCTTTATTGGCATGATAAGGTACATCTTATGTTGCCAAAGCATCGAAATACATTTATGGTTGAACACAAACGCAGATCTATTCGTACAGTGTATAAACAGATATATCCGAGTGTATAAATATACATTCGTATAATCACATCAAACTGGGAGGGGAAGATTTTTTTTTTTTTTTTTAAACTAAAAGCAGAATTGCTGAAGGTGCGGAGGATTGCTGCCTTCTTCTGGGATTCTGCTCAACCTTCAGCACAAAACAGACCTGGCATTCTGCCAGATGATGTGTGTGATTGATGAGAAAGCACACACATAAATCTCACAAATTAAAATCTGGGTGTGTATGTTTATGTACAAGCCGAGCGTACAATGACTCTCCCAGCCCAGCTCTGCCACCATCCTACAGCTACCTGGAAATAAAGTCCGAGAAGAATAACGATTAGTTTGTCAGTTCCCTGCTTCAGATTCCTCCTGACAGAGGTTAGTCTCCGTCTCCTTGTGACGGGGAAGGAGCCTCTGGAACAGCTGGAGTGAATTGGGTGTTTCACTGAGCGACTGAACCCAGAACCTGTACTCCGCACGGGGAGGGCAGGTGATGCTGGCACAGTGTCAGACACTCTGCTATATGTCTACAATTCTCCATGGCCTCGGGCACTCCCAGAGCCACAGGCAGCTGCTGCCTTCAGCTCACCAGTAACACACACCATTTATCAAGCCAGTTTAACTAGTCTCCTACCAAAACACTCCGACCACTCCCCACCTCTACTTTACCAGAGGAAATAGTTTCTCTCTATCCACCCGATCAACTCCTTTAATCGTCTTAAACACCTCGATTAGATCACCCCTTAATCTTCTAAACTCGAGGGAATACAAGCCCAGTCTGTGCAACCTGTCCTCGTAATTTAACCCTTTCAGCCCCGGTATCATTCTGGTGAATCTGCGCTGCCCCCCCCTCGGAGGCCGAGATATCCTTCCTGTGTGTCGAAGCCCAGAGCTGAACACAGTGACTCCAAATGGGGTCTGACCAGGGTCCTGTACAACTGAAGCATCACTTCCTCACTGTTGAATTCTAACCTGCTTTGAGATTAAGGACAACATTCCTTTAGCCTCTTTAAAAATGATTTTTGTCCCTGCGTACTGACTTTTAATGGTTTGTGTACATGGACCCCTAAATCTCTCTGCTCCCCCACAGCTCCGAGGCTCTGTCCATTAATAAAATATTCCGATTTGTCTATCTCAGAACCAAAGTGGATGAGCTCATACTTCCGCTATTTGCCACAGTTTTGCCCACTCACTTAATCAGTCTGTGTCCCTTTGTAACTTCCTGCTCCCACCCACACAACATACAGTGCCTCCTAACATAGTCTCATCTGCAAACTGGGATATAAAACACTTCCTCGTCCCAGCATCGTGACTGCGCTGAAATCAAGACTCTGTCCTCCACTCCATTTCATTCGTTCAGCCGTGGCTCAGTGGGCAGCACCCTCGCCTCTGAGTCAGAAGGTTGTGGGGTCCCACTCCAGAGACTTGCGCACAAAAATCTAGGCCAACTCCAGTGCAGTACTGAGGGAGCGCCGCAGTGTCGGAGGGGCAGTAATGAGGGAGCGCCACACTGTCGGAGGGGCAGTACTGAGGGAGCGCCGCAGTGTCGGAGGGGCAGTACTGAGGGAGCGCCGCAGTGTCGGAGGGGCAGTACTGAGGGAGCGCCGCAGTGTCGGAGGGGCAGTACTGAGGGAGCGCCGCACTGTCGGAGGGGCAGTACTGAGGGAGCGCCGCACTGTCGGAGGGGCAGTACTGAGGGAGCGCCGCACTGTCGGAGGGGCAGTACTGAGGGAGCGCCGCAGTGTCGGAGGGGCAGTACTGAGGGAGCGCCGCACTGTCGGAGGGGCAGTACTGAGGGAGCGCCGCACTGGCAGAGGGGCAGTACTGAGGGAGCGCCGCACTGTCGGAGGGGCAGTACTGAGGGAGGGCCGCACTGTCAGAGGGGCAGTACTGAGGGAGCGCCGCACTGTCGGAGGGGCAGTACTGAGGGAGCGCCGCAGTGTCGGAGGGGCAGTACTGAGGGAGCGCCGCAGTGTCGGAGGGGCAGTACTGAGGGAGCGCCGCACTGTCGGAGGGGCAGTACTGAGGGAGCGCCGCACTGTCGGAGGGGCAGTACTGAGGGAGCGCCGCACTGTCGGAGGGGCAGTACTGAGGGAGCGCCGCAGTGTCGGAGGGGCAGTACTGAGGGAGCGCCGCACTGTCGGAGGGGCAGTACTGAGGGAGCGCCGCACTGGCAGAGGGGCAGTACTGAGGGAGCGCCGCACTGTCGGAGGGGCAGTACTGAGGGAGGGCCGCACTGTCAGAGGGGCAGTACTGAGGGAGCGCCGCACTGTCGGAGGGGCAGTACTGAGGGAGCGCCGCACTGTTGGAGGTGTCGTCTTTCAGATGAGACGTTAAACCAAGGTTTCGTCTGTCCTCTCAGGTGGACATAAAAGATCCCGCGGCACTATTTCGAAGACGAGCGGGGGAGTTCTCCCCGGTGTCCTGGGGCCAATGTTTATCCCTCAACCAACATCACTAAAACAGATTATCTGGTCATTATCAGATTGCTGTTTGTGGGAGCTTGCTGTGCGCAAATTGGCTGCCGCGTTTCCTACATTACAACAGTGACTACACTTCAAAAAGTACTTCATTGGCTGTGAAGTGCTTTGGGACGCCCTGTGGTTGTGACAGGCGCTATAGAAATGCAAGTCTGTCTTTTCTGTTGCATTGAGCTGGGAGCAGGTTATGCTGGGCGCGATCACAACATGGATTCACATCGCAGCCACCAGAAGGTCATGGCAATTGTGACTGTGGCAAAAGATTACATTTCTCTGGGAGGAGTTAGGGTCCTTTGGGACAAAGAAGAGCAGAGATGTCCTGAGTGAGCTGTAACCGAGTCATAAAGCGGTTTCGAAGAGTGGTTTGGGATTCTGTGATGAGGGAGACTTGCCCCAGCGATGGAAACTCTAATCAACATCACTCCGCACCCAAACTGCCTCAAACTCACCAGCTCTTTCCAATAGGTGCTGGGAGGAGAATTGGCCAAATACGCCTTCACAGCTTGGACCTCCTCCGCCTTCAGGAGCTCAACACTTCCAATAGGCCTAAAGCGGTCACCCAGCCCAGCTTCCCGGGAATCACTGGCTTGGTAACAGATCCCTGGGAATCACTGGCTCGTTAACAGATCCCCAGGAATCACTGGCTCGTTAACAGGTCCCTGGGAATCACTGGCTCGCTAACAGATCCCCAGGAATCACTGGCTTGTTAACAGATCCCCAGGAATCACTGGCTCGTTAACAGATCCCTGGGAATCACTGGCTCGCTAACAGATCCCCAGGAATCACTGGCTTGTTAACAGATCCCCAGGAATCACTGGCTCGTTAACAGATCCCTGGGAATCACTGGCTCGTTAACAGATCCCCGGGAATCACTGGCTCGTTAACAGGTCCCCGGGAATCACTGGCTCGTTAACAGGTCCCCGGGAATCACTGGCTCGTTAACAGGTCCCCGGGAATCACTGGCTCGCTAACAGATCCCTGGGAATCACTGGCTCGTTAACAGATCCCTGGGAATCACTGGCTCGCTAACAGATCCCCGGGAATCACTGGCTCGCTAACAGATCCCCAGGAATCACTGGCTCGCTAACAGATCCCCGGGAATCACTGGCTCGCTAACAGATCCGCAGGAATTACTGGCTCGCTAACAGATCCCCGGGAATCACTGGCTCGCTAACAGATCCCCAGGAATCACTGGCCCGTTAACAGATCCCCAGGAATCACTGGCTCGTTAACAGATCCCTGGGAATCACTGGCTCGTTAACAGATCCCCAGGAATCACTGGCCCGTTAACAGATCCCCAGGAATCACTGGCTCGCTAACAGATCCCCAGGAATCACTGGCCCGTTAACAGATCCCCGGGAATCACTGGCTCGCTAACAGATCCCTGGGAATCACTGGCTCGCTAACAGATCCCCGGGAATCACTGGCTCGCTAACAGATCCCCGGGAATCACTGGCTCGCTAACAGATCCCTGGGAATCACTGGCTCGCTAACAGATCCCTGGGAATCACTGGCTCGCTAACAGATCCCTGGGAATCACTGGCTCGCTAACAGATCCCTGGGAATCACTGGCTCGCTAACAGATCCCCGGGAATCACTGGCTCGCTAACAGATCCCAATAAATGGTTTTTTCCAGCGATCTCCTGGATACATTCGGATCTTTTCACTGCTTTTCATACCGAAATATGAATGGAAAAAAACCGTGACTTTCTTAAAAATCTGAACCCGCTCCCTCCCCAGGTGTGGAACAGTTCTGTGGTTGACTTTTACCTCATCACATTCCATGATTCATGGCTGAATATTATTTTTTTTAATAATCCATTCTGGCACAGGTTGAATAATAATTGTGGAATGCATTTTCAGCCCACAGGAGGCTTTTTAACAATAACTTCTTTTTAAGAGCATGGGACCGTGTAACACACATCAGTGAGTCACTGTGCCACCCACTGTGGTACTGAGGCACACAGACCCGGGTGTTAGTGCCCAGGCCTCTGTCGGATATCCTGCGATAGCCGAAAATCCCAGCTCCGCACTCTGGGGGCAATGCCGGGGGTGCGGGAATTTTCTGTGCTGATTTCGCTGGTTTGAGAATTTGTGGTCGTTCCCCCTCACCTCCCTCCACCCCACCCCACCCCACCCTCTTCCATGTGTAGAACTGCAACACTGGTGAGATCCCACTTATCATCTCGGTGCCCCAAGAGCATTAAGTCAACCATGGGAATAACAACAGAAAATGCTGGAAAAACTCAGCAGGCCAGGCAACATCCGTGGAGAGAGAAATAGAGTCAACGTTTTGGGTCGAAACCCTTCTACAGAACCCATGGTTGTGTGGGACTGGAGGTACGTGTAGGCCAGGCCGGGCAAGGCCGGGAGGTCTCCTTCTCTAAAGGCCGGTGGGTTTTTACAACAAGCACTCAGCTTCATCATGTCAGTAAATCACAGATCTTACTGAATTCAATTTCCCAATTTGCCATTGTGGGATTTGAACTCGCGACCTGTGGATTGCTAGTCCGCCAAAATAACCACTAGGCCACCAACCTCATAGTTCCCCAACCCTGCACAGCCCGCTTCTACCTCCTTCCCAAGATCCACAAACAGGACTGCCCTGGTAGACCCATCGTTTCAGCCTGTTCTTGCCCCACCGAACTTATCTCTTCCTATCTCGACTATCTTTTCTCCCCTTGTCCAGTCTCTTCCCACCTACATCCGCGACTCTTCGGACGCCCTCCGCCACTTTAACAGTTTCCAGTTTCCTGGCCCCAACCGTCTCCTTTTCACCATGGACGTACAATCCCTCTACACCTCCATCCCCCACCTGGATGGCCTGAGGGCGCTCCGCTTCTTCCTTGAACAGAGGCCCGACCAGTCCCCATCCACCACCACCCTCCTCCGCCTGGCTGAACTTGTTCTCACATTGAACAACTTCTCCTTTGACTCCACTCATTTCCTCCAAATTAAAGGTGTTGCTATGGGAACCTGCATGGGTCCTAGCTATGCCTGCCTTTTCGTGGGATATGTGGAACACTCTTTGTTCCAGTCCTACTCGGGTCCCCTCCCTCACCTCTTTTTCCGATACATTGATGACTGAATCGGTGCCGTTTCCTGTTTTCGCCCCGAACTAGACAATTTCATTCACTTTGCCTCCAATTTCCACCCTTCCCTCACCTTCACATGGTCCATTTCCGACTCTTCCCTTCCCTTCCTCGACTTCTCTGTCTCCATCTCTGGGGATAGGTTATCAACCAATATTCACTACAAGCCCACTGACTCCCACAGCTACCTGAACTACACTTCCTCCCACCCCGCCTCCTGTAAAGACTTTATTCCATTCTCCCAGTTTCTCCATCTCCACCGTATCTGCTCTGACGATGCCACCTTCCACACCAGTGCTTCCGACATGTCTTCCTTTTGCCTCAACCGAGGATTCCCCTCTACCGTGATTGACACTGCCCTCGACCGTGTCAGTTCCATCTCCCGCACTTCTGCCCTCACCCCTGCCCCTCCCACCTGGAACCATGATAGGGTTCCCCTTGTCTTCACCTCTCACCCCACCAGCCTCCACATTCAACGGATCATCCCCCGCCATTTCCGCCACCTCCAACGTGATCCCACCACCAAACACATCTTCCCCTCCCCTCCCCTTTCAGCATTCCGCAGGGACCGTTCTGTCCGAGACACCCTAGTCCACTCCGCTATCACCCCAGCACCCCTTCCCCTTCGCCCGGCACCTTCCCGTGCAAGCGGAGGAGATGTAACACCTGCCCTTATACCTCCCCCCTTCCCACTGTCCAGGGCCCCAAACACCCCTTCCAGGTGAAACAGCAATTTATTTGTACTTCTTGCAATCTAGTATACTGTATTCACTGCTCACGATGCGGTCTCCTCTACATTGGGGAGACCAAACGCAGATTGGGTGACCGCTTTGCGGAACACCTCCGTTCAGTCCGTAAGGATGATCCCGAGCTTCCGGTCGCCTGTCACTTTAATTCTCCGCTCCACTCCCACTCGGACCTCACCGTCCTCGGGCTCTTGCATTGTTCCACGGAAGCTCAGCGTAAACTCGAGGAACAGCACCTCATCTTCCGATTAGGCACTCTGCAGCCTTCCGGACTCGATATCGAGTTCAACAATTTCAGATCATAACCTTGGCCCCCATTTCATTTTTACTTATTTTTTTTATCCACACCTTTGTTTTGGCCCTCCCCCCCCCTTTTTCTCTCTCCCACATGGCAGCTGTCTCCCATTCTGCCAGCGCATTTCACACCTAATCTAGAGCCGTCTTTTGTCTCCACTAGTCCGATCACCATCTCGTCTGGTTTTGAATACCTCTTAATGTCTCTTCATTTCTTTTGTTCTCTCCCAGCCCTCCTTTCGATCTATTTCATTTCCTTTCCAGTTTTGAAGAAGGGTTCGACCCAAAACGTCGACTCTAATTTCTCTCCACGGATGTTGCCTGGCCTGCTGAGTTTTTCCAGCATTTTCTGTTGTTATTTCGGATTTCCACCATCTGCAGTATTTTGCGATCTAACTACTAGGTGACTGTGCTTTGTGGCACTGCTTTATGTCCAGATTAAGGTGCTGAGACGCTACACAGGGGTGATACCAGGTAAATGTGGCCACATAATGAGGGGCAACAACATTGGCAGCCGGGGCTGCAGAACCACAAGGTGCCTCCTGGTGGCACCACTGAGCACAGAGACTTCTCATGGGTCACCAGCACCACCACCAGGGGCTCAGCGGTACTGCGCCGGTCTGTAACACGGCTCAAAGCAGGATCTCAGCACCAGTAAAAAAAACTATCTTGCATTTACATAGCGCCTTTCACACCCTCAAGGAATCCCAACCTGTTTCACAAACAATTAATTACTTTGGAAGTCCAGTCACTGCTGTTTTGTAGGGACTCGCGACGGCCGGTTTGTGCACAGCAAGATCCCACACAGCACTGAGGAGGGAACGAAATAGAGACTCTGCTTTCCTGGTGTTCATTGAGGGATAAATACTGGCCAGAACACCGGGAAAATTCCACTTACATTGAATAGCGGCCGTGGGATCCTTTACGTCCGCCTGAGCGCGCAGGCAGGGTCTCAGTATAATGTCTCATCCAAAAGTTGGCCCCTCCGGCAGTGCGGCACTCCCTCAGTACTGCCCCTCCGACAGTGCAGCGTTCCCTCAGCACTGCCCCTCCGACAGTGCGACGCTCCCTCAGTACTGCCCCTCCGACAGTGCGACGCTCCCTCAGTACTGCCCCTCCGACAGTGCGACGCTCCCTCAGTACTGCCCCTCCGACAGTGCGGCGCTCCCTCAGTACTGCCCCTCCGACAGTGCGACGCTCCCTCAGTACTGCCCCTCCGACAGTGTAGCACTCCCTCAGTACTGCCCCTCCGACAGTGCGGCGCTCCCTCAGTACTGCCCCTCCTGCAGCGCTCCCTCAGTACTGCCCCTCCGACAGTGTAGCACTCCCTCAGTACTGCCCCTCCGACAGTGCGGCGCTCCCTCAGTACTGCCCCTCCTGCAGCGCTCCCTCAGTACTGCCCCTCCGACAGTGCGGCGCTCCCTCAGTACTGCCCCTCCGACAGTGCGACGCTCCCACAGTACTGCCCCTCCGACAGTGTAGCACTCCCTCAGTACTGCCCCTCCGACAGTGCGGCGCTCCCTCAGTACTGCCCCTCCGACAATGCGGCGCTCCCTCAGTACTGCCCCTCCGACAGTGCGGCGCTCCCTCAGTACTGCCCCTCCTGCAGCGCTCCCTCAGTACTGCCCCTCCGACAGTGCGGCGCTCCCTCAGTACTGCCCCTCCGACAGTGCGATGCTCCCTCAGTACTGCCCCTCCGACAGTGTAGCACTCCCTCAGTACTGCCCCTCCGACAGTGCGGCGCTCCCTCAGTACTGCCCCTCCGACAATGCGGCACTCCCTCAGTACTGCCCCTCAGGGTTCTGCAAACTGTCCTTATAATTTAACCCTTTAGCCCGTTTGTCCCGCTGAGCTGTGACTCCTCCGTTCCTCCAGTTACTGACCTGCTTTCAACCAGAAACATTTAAAAACAATCAGCACGAGACGCCATGACGAAGAGTTGGTGGTGGGTGTGATTGAAGTGACAGATCGTGGGCAGGAAGGAGTGAAATCATATCTTGCACTACTCACTGTTCCTGCGAGAGGGGTGTGGAGGTCATGGAACAGTGAGGAGCCGGTCTTGGGATGCGGGTGTTGCTGGCAAGGCCGGCATTTATTGCCCATCCCTACTTTCCCTGAAGGAATTAAGAGTTGGTGTGGGACTGGAGTCACCTATAGGCCCAGACCGGCAGGTTTCCATCCCTAAAGGGCATCAGTGAACCAGTTGGGTTTTTATAACAATCGACAGCTTCACGGTCACTTTTACTGACACCAGATTTTTATTTCCATATTTTTTTAAACTGAATTCAAATTCTCAAACTGCCCGGGTGGGATTTGAACTGACGTTCCCTGGGTTATTGGTCCAGTTACAGAACCACGACAAACCCGTACCCACAAGTGAAATATTTTGAGCCCGATCTGAAAGAGGTGACAATGTGTCGCAGGAACACAAGGCTGTCCTTCACAGGGCTCTTCATTAAAAGTTCGCACCAGTTGTGATCGTGGGAGTTGGTGTTAGTGAGATATTTAAACAGAGGCCTCCATACAGTGCGACTCCTGAACATGGGGGGTCCTTTATATAGAGAGTTATACTGTCAGGAGAATTGTGAGCAAGTGTGTCTCTACCCAGGGCAGATCCCTAGACCGGTGAGAGGAGGCCGGTTCTGTGCTCAGTACCCCAGCTGGATTGTGAAGGACTCTTGGCTCCAGTGTAACTTTGTGCAGGGGACCAATCGATTCATTGTTAATCCCACTGAGCCTCACGATTAACCGGAATGTCACTTACTCAGGAGGTGGAGGGCGCGACAGTGTGGGAAGCGTCTTCTTCAATCAGGAGTTTCCCCAGAGTGCAATTTCTGGCTCACACAGCGTTAAAGGGCCTCGCTGACATACTGCGGGCGCTCACTGGGGCGATGCAACTTGCAGCTCACGATACACTGCGCCAAAAGCCAGCCAACAAAACCACTAAATTCCAAGCAGTGGGGATTGGATCCAACAACGAGTTCGGACAGGCTGTCTTCAACAGGAGTGCTTCTAAAATCCCACCGACAGCCCAGGCACACGGTCAATACTCAAACACAATATTAAATCAGCCAATCTGTCCCTGTCCCACGCTGTCCCGCTCTCTCCCTGCCTCTCTCTGTCCCTCTCCACCTCCTTCTCCGTCTCTCTCCGCCTCACACAGCCAAGTGACAAAGTTAAAGAGAATCAGTTAAGTGCAATCCTTTTCTCACCCCATTTTCAGGATGAGTTGTGATTCTAAACTGGCTACAGTCAAAGCCCGGGGCAGAGAGACACAATCCAGGAAGGCCTCCACTGCTGGAGCAATGATTGCGAGCAGCAGATCGGTTAGATACCTATCTGGGACTCGGCTGTCAGCCAGTCTGATGTGTTGCCAGTTACACTGTCAGCCACAAAATAACTCCTACCCCACCTCAGATTTCACAACATTGTCCCCTCAGGCAGTGCCTTCCTCAACTCAAGTGTGAGCACTCATTTCAAGGGTATTTCTACACACAACAGGTGTGTCGCTGACCCTTTAACAGCAGTCCCGAGACCCGGGCAGTGGTGGCACAAAGTCCAGTCGAACTGGTCTCTGGCCATCTGCTGAAATCTCTCCATTTCTCTGTATCCTCCTCTGGAGCTACAACCACACAACTCTCCAAGCCTCTGACTGCCCTCTTGAGCATAACCCCCTCCTGTCGCTCCACCATTGGCGGCCCTGCTTTCAACTGCCAAGGCTCTGGAATGCCCTCCTTAAACCTCTCCATCCTCCGTTAAGATCCTCCTCAAAACTCACCTCTTTGACCAAGCTTTTGGTCACCTGTCCTAATCTCCCCTCCTTAGGCTGGGCACCCATTGTGTTGAGGTACTCCGCCCTGATGCACTTTGAGACTTCTTTCCATGTTAAAGGTGCTAGTTGTTGTTATTGAGATCTCTAACCTCCTCCAGCCCTACAACCCTCCCTATCTCTGTAACCTCCTCCAGCCCTACAACCCTCCCTATCTCTCTAACCTCCTCCAGCCCTACAACCCTCCCTATCTCTCTAACCTCCTCCAGCCCTACAACCCTCCCTATCTCTGTAACCTCCTCCAGCCCTACACCCCTCCCTATCTCTGTAACCTCCTCCAGCCCTACAACCCTCCCTATCTCTGTAACCTCCTCCAGCCCCTACAACCCTCCCTATCTCTGTAACCTCCTCCAGCCCTACAACCCTCCCGATCTCTGTAACCTCCTCCAGCCCCTACAACCCTCCCTATCTCTGTAACCTCCTCCAGCCCTACAACCCTCCCTATCTCTAAGCTCCTCCAGCCCTACAACCCTCCCTATCTCTGTAACCTCCTCCAGCCCTACAACCCTCCCTATCTCTGTAACCTCCTCCAGCCCTACAACCCTCCCTATCTCTCTAACCTCCTCCAGCCCTAAAACCCTCCCTATCTCTCTAACCTCCTCCAGCCCTACAACCCTCCGAGAACGCTGCACTCCTCCAGTTCTGGCCTCTTGCGCCTCCTTCGCTCCACCATTGGCGGCCGTGCCTTCAGCTGCCTGGGCCCTGACCTCTCCGCCGCTCGCTCCTCCTTAAAACCGACCACTTTGACCAAGTTTTTGGTCACCTGTCTTGGGCTTGGTCTCAATTTTAATCTGATAACGTTCCTGTGAAGCACCTTGGGACGTTTTACTACGTTAAAGGCGCTTTATAAATATAAGTTGTTGTTGTTGTGATTCGACTGAAGTTCACGAACAGTTTTGATTTTAAATCACAGCAAAAAAAAAACTCAAACCGAGTAAATTCAACCAAAGCATCAACATGACCATAATATTTAACTCAACTCAACCCCTGCTCGCCCTTAACAGTGAACCCCATGAACCAACAAGATTGTCGACTCCACCCAGACAGGCTCTCCATTTCCCATTATCATCTCTGGAAGGGGGTCTCGCATTCAGACCTGGACCTGAGCCACCCTGGAGGGTCCATTCACCTCTTCCCCCAACCTCACCGCCAGCTCAGGATCCCCATCGCTCAGCTCTCCACTCCGAGTGTGTCAGCCGGGGCTCAGCAGCACTCCCCTCCGTGGGCAGCACTCCCCTCCGTGGGCAGCACTCCCCTCCGTGGGCAGCACTCCCCTCCGTGGGCAGCACTCCCCTCCGTGGGCAGCACTCCCCTCCGTGGGCAGCACTCCCCTCCGTGGGCAGCACTCCCCTCCGTGGGCAGCACTCCCCTCCGTGGGCAGCACTCCCCTCCGTGGGCAGCACTCCCCTCCGTGGGCAGCACTCCCCTCCGTGGGCAGCACTCCCCTCCGTGGGCAGCACTCCCCTCCGTGGGCAGCACTCCCCTCCGTGGGCAGCACTCCCCTCCGTGGGCAGCACTCCCCTCCGTGGGCAGCACTCCCCTCCGTGGGCAGCACTCCCCTCCGTGGGCAGCACTCCCCTCGGTGGGCAGCACTCCCCTCGGTGGGCAGCACTCCTCTCGGTGGGCAGCACTCCTCTCGGTGGGCAGCACTCCTCTCGGTGGGCAGCACCCCTCTCGGTGGGCAGCACCCCTCTCGGTGGGCAGCACCCCTCTCGGAGGGCAGCACCCCTCTCGGTGGGCAGCACCCCTCTCGGTGGGCAGCACCCCTCTCGGTGGGCAGCACTCCCCTCGGTGGGCAGCACTCCCCTCGGTGGGCAGCACTCCCCTCGGTGGGCAGCACTCCCCTCGGTGGGCAGCACTCCCCTCGGTGGGCAGCACTCCCCTCGGTGGGCAGCACTCCCCTCGGTGGGCAGCACTCCTCTCGGTGGGCAGCACTCCTCTCGGTGGGCAGCACTCCTCTCGGTGGGCAGCACTCCTCTCGGTGGGCAGCACTCCTCTCGGTGGGCAGCACTCCTCTCGGTGGGCAGCACTCCTGTCCCTGAGTCAGAAGGTTGTGGGTTCAAGTCCCGCACCAGAGACTTGAGAACAAAAATCTAGGCTGATACTCCAGTGCAGTGCTGAGGGAGCGCCGCACTGTCAGAGGTGCTGTTTTTGAGTACAGGAGCAAGGATATCTTACCACAGTTATACAAGGCCTTGGTGAGACCACACCTGGAGTACTGTGTGCAGTTTTGGTCTCCTTACCTAGGAAAGGATATACTTGCCATAGAGGGAGTGCAGCGAAGGTTCACCAGACTGATTCCTGGGATGGCAGGACTGTCATATGAGGAGAGATTGGGTCGACTAGGCCTGTATTCACTAGAGTTTAGAAGAATGAGGGGGGGATCTCATTGAAACGTATAAAATTCTGACAGGGCTAGACAGACTGGATGCAGGGAGGATGTTTCCCCTGGCTGGGGGGTCTAGAACGAGGGGTCACAGTCTCAGGATACGGGGTAGGACATTTAGGACTGAGAGGAGGAGAAATTTCTTCACTCAGAGGGTGGTGAACCTGTGGAATTCTCTACCACAGACAGCTGTAGAGGCCAAGTCACTGAATATATTTAAGGAGATAGATAGATTTCTAGGCACAAAAGGCATCAAGGGGTATGGAGAGAGAGCGGGAATATGGTATTGAGATAGAGGATCAGCCATGATCACAAAGAATGGCGGAGCAGGCTCGAAGGGCCGAATGGCCGACTCCTGCTCCTATTTTTCTATGATTCTATGTTTTCAGATGAGACGTTAAACCGAGGCCCCGTCTGCTCTCAGGTGAACGTAAAAGATTCCATGGCACTATTTCGAAGAAGAGCAGGGGAGTTCTCCACGGTGTCCTGCGGCCAATATTTATCCCGCAACCAACATCACTAAAACAGATTATCTGGTCATTTTTCTCATTGATGTTTGTGGGAGCTTGCTGTGCGCAAATTCACTAGCTAAGGTGTCAGGCATGGCTCAATGGGCAGCACTCGCGACTCTGAGCGCCGCACTGTCGGAGGGGCAGTACTGAGGGAGCGCCGCACTGTCGGAGGGGCAGTACTGAGGGAGCGCCGCACTGTCGGAGGGGCAGTACTGAGGGAGCGCCGCACTGCCGGAGGGGCAGTACTGAGGGAGCGCCGCACTGCCGGAGGGGCAGTACTGAGGGAGCGCCGCACTGCCGGAGGGGCAGTACTGAGGGAGCGCCGCACTGCCGGAGGGGCAGTACTGAGGCAGCGCTGCACTGTCGGAGGGGCAGTACTGAGGGAGCACCGCACTGCCGGAGGGGCAGTACTGAGGGAGCGCCGCACTGTCGGAGGGGCAGTACTGAGGGAGCGCCGCACTGTCGGAGGGGCAGTACTGAGGGAGCGCCGCACTGTCGGAGGGGCAGTACTGAGGGAGCGCCGCACTGCCGGAGGGGCAGTACTGAGGGAGCGCCGCACTGCCGGAGGGGCAGTACTGAGGGAGCGCCGCACTGTCGGAGGGGCAGTACTGAGGGAGCGCCGCACTGTCGGAGGGGCAGTACTGAGGAAGCGCCGCACTGCCGGAGGGGCAGTATTGAGGGATGAGTACTGCCGAGAAACTCCAGGATGATTTGGACAGGTTGGGTGATTGGGCAGAAGCATGGCAGATGCAGTATAACATGGATAAATGCGAGGTTATCCACTTTGGTGGCAAAAACAGGAAGGCAGATTATTATCTGAACGGCAATAGATTGGAAGAAGGGGAAGTGCAACGAGACCTGGGCGTCCTTGTGCACCAGTCGCTGAAGGTAAGCATGCAGGTGCAGCAGGCGTTTAAGAAGGCAAATGGTATGTTGGCCTTCATAGCGAGAGGGTTTGAATACAGGAACAAGGATGTCTTGCTGCAGTTGTACAGGGCCTTGGTGAGACCACACCTTGAGTATTGTGTGCAGTTTTGGTCGCCTTATTTGAGGAAGGATGTTCTTGCCATGGAAGGAGTGCAGCGAAGATTCACCAGGTTGATACCTGGGATGGCAGGAATGACATATGAGGAGAGATTGGGCCGATTGGGCTTGTACTTGCTGGAGTTTAGAAGAATGAGAGGGGGATCTCATTGAAACTTATAAAATTCTAACAGGACTAGACAGACTAGATGCAGGAAGGATGTTCCCAATGGTCGGGGAGTCCAGAACCAGGGGTCACAGTCTAAGGATAAGGGGTAAGCCATTTAGGACAGAGATGAAGAGGAATTTCTTCACCCAGAGAGTGGTGAACCTGTGGAATTCTCTACCAAAGAAGGCAGTAGAGGCCAAGTCATTAAATATATTCAAGAAGGAATTAGATATATCTCTTAAGGCTAAAGGGATCAAGGGATATGGAGAGAAGGCAGCGACAGGGTACTGAATTTGGACGATCAGCCATGATCTCATTGAATGGCGGAGCAGGCTCGAGGGGCCGAATGGCCTACTCCTGCTCCTATCTTCTATGTTTCTACGAGACATTAAACCAAGGCCCCATCTGCCATGGATGGTTGTGGTGGTTGAAGATCAATCATCACAGCCCCAGGACATCGCTGCAGGTGTTCCTCAGGGCACTGTCCTAGGCCCAACCATCTTCCGCTGCTTCATTAATGACCTACCCGTCATCACAAGGTCAGAAGTGGGGATGGCTGCACAGTGTTCAGTGCCATTTGCAACTCCTCAGATAATGAAGCAATCCATGCCCGCATGCAACAAGACCTGGATGAAATTCAAGCCTGGGCTGATAAGTGGCAGGTTACAATCGGGCAACAGAAGTGCCAGGCAATGACTATCTCCAACAAGCGAGAGTCTAACCACCTCCCCTCGACATTCAATGGCATTACCATCGCCGAATCCTCCATCATCTACATCCTGGGGGTCACCATTGACCAGAAACCTAACTGGACCAGCCACATAAATACTGTGGCAACAAGAGCAGGTCAGAGGCTGGGTATTCTGTGGCGAGTGTCTCACCTCCTGACTCCCCAAAGCCTTTCCACCATCTACAAGGCACAAGTAAGGAGTGTGATGGAATACTCTCTACTTGCCTGGATGAGTGCAGCTCCAACAACACTCAAGAAGCTCGACACCATCCAGGGCAAAGCAGCCTGCTTGATTGGCACCCCATCCACCACCTTAAACATTCGCTCCCTCCACCACCGGCGCACCGTGGCTGCAGTGTGTACCATCTACAAGATGCACTGCAGCAACTCGCCAAGACTTCTTCGGCAGCACCTCCCAAACCAGTGACCTCTTCCACCTAGAAGGACAAGGGCAGCAGGCGCATGGGAACACCACCACCTCCAAGTTCCCCTCCAAGTCACACACCATCCTGGCTTAGAAGTATATCGCCGATCCTTCATCGTCGCTGGGTCAAAATCCTGGAACTCCCTCCCTAACAGCACTGTGGGAGTACCTTCACCACACGGACTGCAGAGGTTCAAGAAGGCGGCTCACCACCATCTTCTCGAGGGCAACTAGGGATGGACAATAAATGCTGACTTCGCCAGCGACGTCCAGATCCCATGGACGAATTTTTTTTTAAAACAGCAAATTCACGGAACCGGGGAATATTGCAGCACAGAAAGAGGCCATTCGGCCCATCGCACCAGGGATGGAGCATGGGCTCTTCCTGCTCTGTGTGGGGCTCAGTACCACACTGGATGAGATCAGCTGACTCAGCACAGGCCAGGGATGGAGCCTGGGCCTTTCCTGCTCAGTACAGGTCCGTCGGTCACTGGAGGAACTCCCCGAGACCGTGTCTAAAATGAGTCAGCCCAGGGTCTGTGTCTGTATCAGGGAGCAGCATTGCCATATTTCACACAGTCACAAATGTGGTCGACTCTGAAATGGCCTAACAAGCCTCTCAGTTGTACAAGGCGCTCACCACCTCCGTCTCGCGGGCAATTAGGGTTGGGCAATAAATGCCGGCCTTGCTGGCGACGCCCAAATCCCTTGAACGAATAAATTATTTACCCGAGACAAGCTTTTGAAGCAACGCTACCTGTTCTCAGCCTCCAGGTCTGAGCGGGCCCTCAGATTTTATTGTATTTTTAAAAGTTAAACCTTTGTTGCGCTCTTTCATTTCCAACTGTTTTATTTAGCAATCTTCTCTCTGTCGGTTGCAGTTCTCTGCGTTAAATGTGGCAGATCAGGCAACCTTGGCAACCTTGGAAGGAACGCGGCCGCTCAACAGTCGGATGTTGACTCCGAGGGTCACGGTGCGATTTGAGATCAGGTTCTCCGGATCGTTAGTCCAGGCTCGGGATTAGTTACACAGAATGACCGATTGGACAAGGAGCCAACAGACAGATATCGCCCAAACTTCACCCTGCCCAAACACATCGATCTATAACTCGCCCCTCACTGGGGTGCCAACTCTCCAGGATTGTGCTGGAGTCTCTGGGAATTAAAGGTTAATCTCCCAGACACTGCTGAAACTAAACCCGGCAGACAAATCATCGGGTCATTAAAAAATATTGTGCTTTTTAAAAACACTTGTTCATTGGTCATAAAAAAATTGGAGCTTGGGGGGTGGGTGGGGTGTGGCGGGTTTGAGGGGGTTTGACTTGCAGTCATCAAGAATCACCCCAATGGGTAAACAGATATGATATAACTAGGAATACGGAGACATAGGGTGACCAAGACTGGGAATTCAACATCCAGGGGTATTCAATATTCAGAAAGGACAGGAAAAAAAGAAAAAGGAAGGGTAGCATTGCTGGTTAAAAAGGAGATTAACACAATAGTAAGGAAGGATATTAGCTCTGATGATGTGGAATCTGTATGGGTAGAGCTGAGAAATACCAAGGGGCAGAAAACATTAGTGGGAGTTGTATACAGACCACAAACAGTAATGTTGAGGTTGGGGATGGCATTAAATGGGAAATTAGAGACGCGTGCAATAAGGGCACAGCAGTTATCATGGATGACTTTAATCTACATATAGATTGGGCTAACCAAATTAGAATCAATACTGTGGAGGATGAATTCCCAGAGTGTATACAGGATGGTTTCCTGTACCAATATGTCAAGGAACCAACTAGAGATCAGGCCATCTTAGACTGGGTATTATGTAATGAGAAAGGATTAATTAGCAATCTTGTGGTGTGAGGCCCCTTGGGGAGGAGCGATCCTAATATGATAGAATTCTTCATTAAAATGGAGAGTGAAGTCGTTGACTCAGAGACTAGGGTCCTGAATTTAAATAAAGGAAACTACGATGGTATGAGGCACAAGTTGGCTAGGATGGATTGGGGAACGTTACTTAAAGGGTTGACAGTGGATAGGCAATGGCAAACTTTTAAAGGTTGCATGGATGAACTACAGAATTTGTTCATCCCAGTTTGGAATAAAAATAAAACAAAAAAGGTGACTCAACCGTGGCTAACAAGGGAAATTAGGGATAGCATAAGATCCAAGGAGAGGACATATAATTTGGCCAGAAAACGCAGCAAACCTGAGGATTGGGAGCAGTTCAGGATTCAGCAAAGGAGGACAAAGGGATTAATTAAGAGGGGGAAAATAGATTATGAGAGTAAGCTTGCAGGGAACATAAAAACTGACGGTAAAAGCTTCTATAGATATGTGAAAAGAAAAAGATTGGTGAAGTCAAGCGTAGGTCCCTTGCAGTCAGAATCAGGGAAATTTATAATGGGGAACAAAGAAATGGCAGGCCAATTAAATACATACTTTGGTTCTGTCTTCACAAAGGAGGACACAAATAACCTCCCAGGAGATGTCGGGGAACATAGGGTCTAATGAGAGGGAGGAATTGAACGAAATCACTATTTGTAAGGAAATGGTGTTAGGGAAATTGACGGGATTGAAGGCCGATAAATCCCCAGGGCCTGATAATCTACATCCTAGGGTACTTAAGGAAGTGGCCCTAAAAATAGTAGATGCATTGCTGGCCATCTTCCAAAATTCTATAGACTCTGGAACAGTTCCCATGGATTGGAGGATAGCTAATGAAACCCCACTATTTAAAAAAGGTGGTAGAGAAAAAATGGGGAATTATAACGGTAGTGGGGAAAATGCTAGAGTCCATTATAAAAGATGTAATAGCAGAGCACTTGGAAAACAGTGACAGGATCGGACAAACTCAAAATGGATTTACAAAAGGTAATTCATGCTGGACTAATCTACTGGAATTTTTTGAGGATGTAACTGCTAGAATAGATAAGGGAGAACCAGTGGATGTGGTGTATTTGGACTTTCAGAAGGCTTTCGATAAGGTCCCGCATAAGAGATTAGTGTGCAAAGTTAAAGCACATGGGATTGGGAGTAAGGTACTGTCTTGGATAAAGCACTGGTTGGCAGACAGGAAGCAAAGAGTTGGAATAAACGGGTCTTTTTCCGAGTGGCAGGCAGTAACTAGTGGGGTACCGCAGGGATCGGTGCTAGGACCCCACCTATTCACAATATCTATCTATATATATAAAGCGGCTCTTCTGTCTGTCTGTCCCGATGTCTGTCTGTCTGTCCGTTCTCTATACATTTGAAAGTTACAGAGCGTACCGACGCGCGCGTCGCCTCAAAAGAAAGCTTGCGATTCCGGACCGGTCATAGGCGTATTTACGTTTTGGCCGGACAAAAATCCCGCCCGCGGTATCCCAAAAACGTTCAGCGTTCCGCTCATTAGCATCTCATTAGCGACCGTGTGACGTCGAGGTCGACCAATCGGACAGCGGGTTCCTTCCTACAGTTGAGTGTCGAGTGACTCGACGATTGACCAATCCTACGCTTCGGTGACCTGACCGGTCGACCAATCGGTGCATGTGTGGGCGGGCCTTATCCTTCTGAACAGAGGTGAGTGGCCGCCATCTTGATTTTTCACGATTTTTTCCCCACACTTTCAGTGTGTTAGGGAAGTAAGGTAAATATTTGAATTGTGTGTTAGGGAATTAATTAACAATTTATTTGAGTTTTATATTGTGTTTAGCAAACCCCCCCCCTCCTCCTCACCCTCGTGCAGGGGGGACTCGGGGCCTGAAGCTCAAAAAATTTCTCTCTCTCTTTCTTCCCTCTCTCTCGCTCCTTCTCCTCTTCCCTCTCTCTCCTTCTCCTCTTCCCTCTCTCCTCTTCCCTCTCTCTCCTTCTCCTCTTCCCTCTCTCCTCTTCCCTCTCTCTCCTTCTCCTCTTCCCTCTCTGTCTCTCTCTACTTCCCCCTCTCAGGTTTCACGGTGTCGCGGACGGAGCGCGGGCGGACCGCCCGAAGTTTCCCGCTCGCTAACGGCCGCCAAGCCGCCCTTGCCTGCTCCCCGCGGGCCGCCTCGCGCCGCCCGCACTGACCGCGCATGCACCGCCCGCACATGCGCCGCCCGCGCATGCGCCGCTTGCACTGACCACGCATGCGCCGCCCGCGCATGCGCCGCCCGCACTGACCACGCATGCGCCGCCCGCCCGCGAGAGCCCGCTCTGGCTTTTTTTCTTTTTTTTTTTAAACGGCTGTCCCCGATCTCAATCTGACACGGGAGTCTGCCAACCGGGTCCAAAGGCCCGCCTTGTTCACCAGCAGGTGCTACCGAGGTTAGTCCGGTTGGGCCTGGAGGGAGAGTGTGAGGGAGAGGGGGGGGGGGGGGGGGAGAGAGAGTGTGTGAGGGAGAGGGGGGGAGAGAGTGTGAGAGTGAGAGGGGGGGGAGAGAGAGTGTGTGAGGGAGAGGGGGAGAGAGAGTGTGAGGGAGAGGGGGGAGAGAGAGTGTGAGGGAGGGGGGGGGGAGAGCGAGTGTGAGGGAGGGGGGGGAGAGCGAGTGTGAGGGAGAGGGCTCTCTCTCTTCCAACAACAACATGCCCTCGAAAAAGCCTCGGCAACACCGGGCTCCCCCAGCTAGTATTATATATAAATGATCTAGACGAGGGAACTAGATGTAATATCTCCAAGTTTGCAGATGACACAAAGCTGGGTGGGCGTGTGTGCTGTGAGGAGGATGCAGAGAAACTCCAGGATGATTTGGACAGGTTGGGAGATTGGGCAGATGCATGGCAGATGCAGTATAATGTGGATAAATGCGAGGTTATCCACTTCGGTGGCAAAAACAGGAAGACAGGTTATTATCTGAACGGCAATAGATTGGGAAAACAGGAAGTGCAACGAGACCTAGGTGTCCTTGTGCATCAGTCGCTGAAGGTAAGCATGCAGGTGCAGCAGGTGGTTAAGAAGGCAAATGGTATGTTGGCCTTCATAACGAGAGGATTCGAATACAGGAGCACGGATGTCTTGCTGCAGTTGTACAGGGCCTTGGTGAGACCACACCTCGAGTATTATGTGCAGTTTTGGTCACCTTATCTGAGGAAGGATGTTCTTGCCATGGAGAGAGTGCAGCGAAGATTCACCAGACTGATACCTGGGATGGCAGGAATGATGTATGAGGAGAGATTGGGTCAATTAGGCTTATATTCGCTAGAGTTTAAAAGAATGAGAGGGGATCTCATTGAAACTTATAAAATTCTAACAGGACCAGACAGACCAGATGCAGGAAGGATGTTCCCAATGGCGGGGGAGTCCAGAAGCAGTAGGCACAGTCTAAGGTAAGGGGTAAGACATTTAGGTCTGAGATGAGGAGGAATTTCTTCACCCAGAGAGTGGTGAACCTGTGGAATTCTCCACCACGAAAGGCAGTTGAGGCCAATTCATTAAATATATTCAAGAAGGAGTTGGATATATTTCTTGAGGCTAAAGGGATCAAGGGATATGGGGAGAAAGCAGGGACAGGGTACTGAATTTGGATGATCAGCCATGATCTCATTAACATAGAAACATAGAAGATAGGAGCAGGAGTAGGCCATTCGGCCCCTCAAGCCTGCTCCGCCATTCAATGCGATCATGGCTGATCATCCAAATTCAGTACCCTGTCCCGGTTTTCTCCACATACCCCTTGATCCCTTTAGCCTTAAGAAATATATCCAACTCCTTCTTGAATATATTTAATGAATTGGCCTCTACTGCCTTCTGTGGTAGAGAATTCCACAGGTTCACCACTCTCTGGGTGAAGAAATTCCTCCTAATTTCTGTCCTAAATGGCTTACCCCTTATCCTTAGACTGTGACCCCTGGTTCTGGACTCCCTGACCATCAGGAACATCCTTCCTGCATCTAGTCTGTCCAGTCCTGTTAGAATTTTATAAGTTTCAATGAGATCCCCTCTCATTCTTCTAAACTCCAGCAAGTATAAGCCCAATCGACCCAACCTCTCCTCATACGTTATTCCTACCATCCCAGGTATCAGTCTGGTGAATCTTCGCTGCACTCCTTCCATGGCAAGGACATCCTTCCTCAGATAAGGCGACCAAAACTGCACACAATACTCAAGGTGCGGTCTCACTAAGGCCCTGTACAACTGCAGCAAGACATCCTTGTTCCTGTACTCAAACCCTCTCGCTACGAAGGCCAACATACCATTTGCCTTCTTAACCGCCTGCTGCACCTGCATGCTTACCTTCAGCGACTACTGCACAAGGACACCCAGGTCTCGTTGCACTTCCCCTTCTCCCAATCTATTGCCATTCAGATAATAATCTGCCTTCTTGTTTTTGCCACCAAAGTGGATAACCTCGCATTTATCCACGTTATATTGCATCTGCCATGCTTCTGCCCAATCACCCAACGTGTCAAATCATCCTGGAGTTTCTCGGCATCCTCCTCACAGCACACGCCCACCCAGCTTTGTGTCGTCTGCAAATTTGGAGATATTACATCTAGTTCCCTTGTCTAGATCATTAATATATATTGTGAGTAGCTGGGGTCCTAGGACCGATCCCTGCGGTACTCCACTAGTCACTGCCCGGCACCCGGAAAAAGACCCGTTTATTCCAACTCTTTGCTTTCCGTCTGCCAACCAGTTCTCTATCCAAGTCAATACCTTGCCCCCAATCCCATGTGCCTTAACTTTACACGCTAATCTCTTGTGCGGGACCATATCGAAAGCCTTTTGAAAGTCCAAATACACCACATCCACTGGTTCTCCCTTATCTATTTTACCAGTTACATCCTCAAAAAATTCCAGTAGATTAGTCAAGCACGATTTACCTTTTGTAAATCCATGTTGACTTTGTCCGATCCTGTTTTCCAAGTGCTCTGCTATTACATCTTTTATAATGGGCTCTAGCATTTTCCCCACTACTGATGTCAGGCTTACCGGTCTGTAATTCCCCGCTTTCTCTCGACTACCTCTTTTGAATAGTGGGATAACATTAGCTACCCTCCAATCCATGGGTACTGTTCCAGATTCCATCGAATGTTGGAAGATGACCAGCAATGCATCTACTATTTCTAGGGCCACTTCCTTAAGTACCCTAGGATGTAGATTATCAGGCCCTGGGGATTTATCAGCCTTCAATCCCGTCAATTTCCTTAACACCATTTCCCTACAAATACTGATTTCTTTCAGTTCCTCCCTTTCATTAGACCCTATGTGCCCTGACATCTCTGGGAGGTTATTTCTGTCCTCCTTTGTGAAGACAGAACCAAAATATGCATTTAATTGGCCTGCCATTTCTTTGTTCCTCATTATAAATTCCCCTGATTCTGACTGCAAGGGACCTATGCTTGACTTCACCTATCTTTTTCTCTTCACATATCTATAAAAGCTTTTACCGTCAGTTTTATGTTCCCTGCAAGCTTACTCTCATATTCTATTTTCCCCCTTCTTAATTAATCCCTTTGTCCTCCTTTGTTGAATCCTAAACTGCCCCCAATCCTCAGGTTTACTGCTTTTTCTGGCCAATTTATATGTCCTCTCCTTGGATCTTATGCTATCCCTAATTTCCCTTGTTAGCCACGGTTGAGTCACCTTTTTTGTTTTATTTTTATTCCAAACTGGGATGAACAAATTCTGTGGTTCATCCATGCGGTCTTTGAATGTTTGCCATTGCCTATCCACAGTCAACCCTTTGAGTAACGTTCCCCAATCAATCCTACCCAACTCGCGCCTCAGACCATCGTAGTTTCCTTTATTTATATTCAGGACCCTAGTCTCTGAGTCAACTACTTCATTCTCCATCTTAATGAAGAATTCTATCATATTATGATCGCTCCAACCCAAGGGGCCTCGTACAACATGATTGCTAATTAATCCTTTCTCATTACATAATACCCAGTCTAAGATGACCTGATCTCTGGTTGGTTCCTCGACATATTGGTCCAGGAAACCATCGCGTAAACACTCCAGGAATTCCACCTCCACAGTATTGTTACTAATTTGGTTAGCCCAATCTATATGTAGATTAAAGTCACCCATGATGACTGCTGTGCCCTTATTGCACGCTTCTCTAATTTCCCTTTTAATGCCATCCCCAACCTCTGCATTACTGTTTGGAGGTCTGTATACCACTCCCACTAATGTTTTCTGCCCTTGGTATTTCTCAGTTCTACCCATACAGATTCCACATCAGCAGAGCTAATATCCTTCCTTACAATTGTGTTAATCCCTTCTTTAACCAGCAATGCTACCCCACCTCCCTTTCCTTTTTGCCTATCTTTCCTGAATATTGAAATACCCCTGGATGTTGAGTTCCCAGCCTTGGCCACTCTGGAGCCATGTTTCCGTAATCCCAATCAAATCATATTCGTTTACCTCTATTTGCGCAGCTAATTCATCCATCTTATTACGAATGCTCCTCGCATTAAGACACAAACCCTTCAGGCTTGTGTTTTTAACGCTCTTAGACCTATTATAATTATTATTTACTGTGGCCATGTTTGATTTAAACCGTTGATTTCTCTGACTGCCACTTTTGTTTTTCTCCTTCCTATCTTTTGCTTTTATCCTCGTTTCCCTTTCCTCTGTCTCCCTGCTCAGGTTCCCAACCCCCTGCCATTTTAGTTTAAACCCTCCCCCAGAGCACTAGCAAACAGTCCCCCTAGGACATCAGTCCCAGCCCTGCCCAGGTGCAAACCGTCCGGTTTGTATTGGTCCCACCTCCCACAGAACCGGTTCCAATGTCCCAGGAATTTGAATCCCTCCCCCTGGCACCATTCCTCTAGCACGTATTCATCTGAAATATCCTTCTATTTCTACTCTGACTAGCACGTGGCACTGGTAGCAATCATGAGATTACTACCTTTGAGGTCCTATTTTTTAATTTACCTCCTAACTCCCTATATTCAGCTTAAATAGCGGAGCAGGCTCGAGGGGCCGAATGGCCTACTCCTGCTCCTATCTTCTATGTTTCTATGTAACGAGGAGTCTGTTCACTTTCCGATTGGCTGTGGGAAGGCGAGGTGTTCCGCGAGCCTAGGACGTGGAATCCTGTGCCTCACCTCACTCCCCCCATTCCCACACCAGAGATAAAGCTTCTGTTGTCTGGACCAATGCCTCTGTGCCACCTTCTCTCTCTCTCCATTTCAAACCCAATTGATTCAGCCAAGCTCACCTTCCAAACGCGCCCTCTCATCGTAAAGACCCCATGGCACTATTGAGGAAGAGCGGCCGAGTTCTCCCACAATATTTATCCCTCCACCAACATCACGAAAGAGAGATTATCTGGTCATTATCACATTGCTGTTTGTGGGAGCTTGCTGTGCGCAAATTGGCTGCCGTGTTTCCTACATTACAACAGTGACCACACTTCAAAAAGTGCTTCATTGGCTGTAAAGCACTTTGGGATGTCCCAAGATCATGACAGGCCGATGTAGAAATACAAGTTGTTGCAGGATCGGAGGGTGAACACTGATCGAAAGGTTACTTCAAAAGGTGAGAAAATGCAGGATGTTAAAGCAGTGGTGGAAGAGATCACTGAACAAGTAGTGGTCAGATAACCAACTTGGCTTTGTGCATCTCTCTTCTCCTTTCCTGTAGTTGAGGACTGCGACAGATCCAAGTCTGTGTCCAGTCTTTGTCTGTGAGGCTGGTGACTGTTGGCTGGCCATCACTGGGGGTATCGGATCTTCACCCCACCCTCACCCTACAACCGCACGCCCACAATTCCAAGCAGGTGGCACCCGGATTGCGACCCAGGAGAGGAGGATCCGGTCTGGTTTCCCAATCCTTCATCCAGGGCCATCAAAGCCAACTTCATAGGAGCAGGAGGAGCTCATTCAACCCCTCGAGCCTGCTCCACCATTCAGTGAGATCATGGTTAATCTGTAACTCGACTCCATCTCCCCGTCTTGGTTCCATATCCCTCGATACCCTTACTCAACAAAAAAAATCTATCATTTTAATCTTGAAAGTTCCAATTGACCCCCAGCTTCCACAGCTTGGGGGAGAGGGTTCCAGATTCCCACCCACCCTTTGTGTGAAGAAGTGCTTCCTGACATCACCCCTGAACGGTCTGGGTCTAATTTAAGGTTCTGCCCCCTTGTTCTGGACTCCCCCCCCCCCCCCCCCCCCCCCCCCCCCCCCCCCCCCCCCCCCCACCAGAGGAAATAGTTCCTCCTATCGACCCTATCAGATTTTATACACCTCAATTAGATCACCCATAATCTTCTAAACTCGAGGGATTACAAGCCTGGTCGATACAACCTCACCTCCTAATTTAACTGAAACTAGTGGACTCATTAATGACCACAGGTGGTCTGAAACCCTTTTGGTGTGTTTGGTCCAGATACCGACTGGATACATTTGCTGAGCTATTGGGACAGTTTCTGGATCATTCTGGGTGTAAAAGGGTTAAAGAAAGAGAGAGAGCGAGAGAGAGATGGTCTCGGGGAATGGTGAAAGATCCTGGTCTCGATTCTCTGCAAATTCCCCTGGAACTGAACAAAGCTCAAAGCTGATGGGAGTTCGGAAAGATTTTATATTTAATATACGAAGTACTGCTCTGCATCTTGGGAGCATTTCTGTTCCCGGCCTCTTGTGCAGGACGAGGGGTTTGGAAGAGTCAGTAATTGTTTGGTGCCTGCAGCCAGTAAGATAATATCGATGCAACATGCATCGCCAAGCCCAGTCCTGCAAACACCAGGTGCCCACAACCTGTTCAAACACGTCTCCATTCTGTTCCAACCTCATTTTCCTATTACCATCCCTGCTCATCATTTGCATATGTGAGAGGATTCAACTCAGGATTTAACCAGGCATGAACAACTACCTTGTCTCCAGCATCTTGGCCCAACGGGACAGTACCACTCCTGCACTTCGCCATGCCCAGGACCAGCCTCGCACGATGCAAAACCAACATCTCAGGAAGGCTGTTCAGGAGATGTGACTCCAAACCGCACCACGGGGTGGGAGGTTACCTGTAAAGGGTGAGTGGCTCACCCGCAATGTCTAACTTGCCACCTGCTTGGGTTTCAGAGCAGCTCACCTGTAGGTGAAAAGGTCAAAAGACAAATCTTCTCCTCTTTCTGAAGTTAGTGGAGGGATTGCCGGGTACAGTTAACATGTGATCACCTCACAGAGAATATTAAATGGCCAAACTCTCCAACATTGGCCCCATTCAGCTCCACGTTCAATGTGGTCAAAAGGGGCCAACACCTGGTCTTAAACAGCACGAGAGAAGGAGCAGAAAGGATTAGAGAACTAGAACCAGACAGGTTTACAATGGGACAGAGAAAGCAGCTGGGCCTTGTACACACTGATTAATGCAAGATAACAACAGAAAACGCTGGAAATACTCAGCAGGCCAGGCAACATCCGTGGAGAGAGAAACAGAGTCAATGTTTCAGGTCAAAACCCTTCTTCAGAACTGAGGAAAAAATACAGGAAATGAAAAGATTAAAAGGCAGTTTGTGGGCTGGGAAATGGGGGAGGGGATGAAAGAAGAGACATTAAGAGATATTCAAGGTGAGACGAGATGGTAATAGGACAGGTAAAGAGACAGACAATGGCTCTGGATGAAGTGTGAAATGCGCTGGCAGAGAGAGAGACAGCTGCCATGTGGGAGAGAGAGAGAGAAACAGGAAAAGGCACAAACCAAAGGTGTGGATAAAAAATATAAATATAATCGGGGCCGAGGTCTCTCTCTCTGCCAGCGCATTTCACACTTCATCGAGAGCCATCCTTTGTCTCTTTACCTGTCCTATTACCATCTCGTCTCTCCTTGAATATCTCTTAATGTCTCTTCTTTCATCCCCTCCCCCCTTTCCCAGCCCCCAAACTGCCTTTTAATCTTTTCATTTCCTGCCTTTCTCAGTTCTGTTTTGACCTGAAACATTGACTCTGTTTCTCTCTCCACGGATGTTGCCAGGCCTGCTGAGTTTTTCCAGCGTTTTCTATTGTTATTTCGGATTTCCAGCATCCGCAGTATTTTGCTATCTGATTAATGCAAGAGTTTGACAGATTTACATAAGTTTCACAAACCGGCCGAGGAATCTGACTGGATGGAGTGTAACTGGAGTCTGAACCTCAAGACTGACACGGCAACTGACCGGTGTCCTGCACCCATGGTGGTTGGTCAGCCGACACCAAGCTCTCCTTTCCTCCGCTGACCGTAGCCACTGATGGTACTTTTCCACGACCAGCACCTCGGCAAAGGGGCCGTGCCATGTGAGTGAAGCCAGGCCACCTGTTCACCACAGCGAAGGGCATTGCAACTCACACTCACACTCACACTCACACTCACACTCACACTCACACTCACACTCACACTCACACTCACACGATTGGGAGCAGGAACCCTGGCTGCTTTTTTAAACTCGTGCTAGCTAAGGTGTCAGGCATGGCTCAGTGGGCAGCACGCTTGGCTCTTTGCACCAGTCGCTGAAGGTAAGCATGCAGGTGCAGCAGGCGGTTAAGAAGGCAAATGGTATGTTGGCCTTCTTGGCGAGAGGGTTTGAGGACAGGAACAAGGATGTCTTGCTGCAGTTGTACAGGGCCTTGGTGAGACCACATCTTCAGTATTGTGTGCAGTTTTGGTCACCTTATCTGAGGAAGGATGTTCTTGCCATGGAAGGAGTTCAGCAAAGATTCACCAGGCTGATACCTGGGATGGCAGGAATGATGTATGAGGAGAGATTGGGTCGATTGGGCTTATACTCGCTGGAGTTCAGAAGAATGAGAGGGGATCTCATTGAAACTTATAAAATTCTGACAGGACTGGACAGACTAGATGCAGGAAGGATGTTCCTGAGGGTCGGGGAGTCCAGAACCAGGGGTCACAGTCTAAGGATAAGGGGTAAGCCATTTAGGACAGAAATGAGGAGGAATTTCTTCACCCAGAGAGTGGTGAACCTGTGGAATTCTCTACCACAGAAGGCAGTAGAGGCCAATACATTAAATATATTCAAGAAGGAGTTGGATATATTTCTTAAGGCTAAAGGGATCAAGGGATATGGGGAGAAAGCAGGGACCGGGTACTGAATTTGGATGATCAGCCATGATCGCATTGAATGGCGGAGCAGGCTCGAGGGGCTGAATGGCCTACTCCTGCTCCTATCTTCTATGTTTCTATGTTTCTGAACCAGAAGGTCGTAGGATCAAGTTCCATTCCAGAGACTTCAGCACAAAATCCAGGCTGATACTCCCAGTGCAGTACTGAGGGAGCGCCGCACTGTCGGAGGGGCAGTACTGAGGGAGCGCCGCACTGTCGGAGGGGCAGTACTGAGGGAGCGCCGCACTGTCGGAGGGGCAGTACTGAGGGAGCGCCGCACTGTCGGAGGGGCAGTACTGAGGGAGCGCCGCACTGTCGGAGGGGCAGTACTGAGGGAGCGCCGCACTGTCGGAGGGGCAGTACTGAGGGAGCGCCGCACTGTCGGAGGGGCAGTACTGAGGGAGCGCCGCACTGTCGGAGGGGCAGTACTCCTGCACTGTCAGTGGTGCTGTTTTTCAGATGAGACGTTAAACCGTGGCCCTGTCTGCTCTCTGTAGAGCACGTAACAGATCCCATGGACTATTTCGAAGAAGAGCAGGGGAGTTATCCCCAATGTCCTGGCCAATATTTATCCCTCAACTCTTAAAAACAGATGATCTGGTCATGATCACATTGCTGTTTGTGGGAGCTTGCTGTGCGCAAATTGGCTGCCGCGTTTCCTACATTACAACAGTGGCTACACTTCAAAAGTACTTCATTGGCTGTAAAGTGCTTTTGGAGTTCCTGATGTCATGAAAGGCGCTATAGAAATGCAAGTCTTTCTTTCTTTAGGCTGGGTGATGCTGGGAGTCAGGGTCACCAGTTTAAGCACGATCCCCTCACTGAGAGTGGAGCAGGAATCGTACACCTGGGACCCCCCCGTTCTGTATAACTCAGTACCACACCTGGCACAGATCCGCCAACACCGCAGCCATTTCGCGCACAGCAAGATCCCACAAACAGCAATGTGATAATGACCAGAGAATCTGTTTTAGTGATGGTGATTGAGGTATAAATATTGGCCAGGACACCAGGGAGAACTCCCCTGCTCTTCTTCGAAATAGTGTCATGGGATCTTTTGTGTCCCTGAGAGAGCAGACGGGGCCTCAGTTTAACATCTCGTCCAAAAGACGGCTCCTCCGACAGTGCCGCGCGCTCCCTCAGTCAACCCACAACCTTCTGACTCAGAGGCGAGGGTGCTGCCCACTGAGCCACGGCCGAGAAGTGACAACAGCAGAATGTCACGGAAACACATTGGGCGGACACCACGTCCGTGCAGCCGGTTGGTGGAGAGCTGGTGCGAGAGGCCTGGGACAACTGAGAGTTTGAGCTTAATTACCATACACACCCTTAGAAACAGCGGCGGGGACACGGGGGGGCCAATGGGACGCAAGGCGATTTAATCTCCGCTGCTGGCTGGTGGAGGGAGTTATACCGGCCCCAATATAGAATCATAGAAAGTTACAGCACGGAAGGAGGCCATTCGGCCCATCGTGTCCGCGCCGGCCAACAAAGAGCTATCCAGCCTAATCTCACTTCCCAGCTCTTGGTCCGTAGCCCTGCAGGTTACAGCATCCCAAATGCACATCCAAGTACTTTTTAAATGTGATGAGGGTTCCTGCCTCTACCACCCTTTCAGGCAGAGTTCCAGACCCCCACAACCCTCTGGGTGAAGAAATTTCCCCTCAAATCCCCTCTAAACCTTCCACCAATTACTTTAAATCTGTGCCCCCTGGTTTTTGACCCCTCTGCTAAGGGAAATAGGTCCTTTCTATCCACTTTATCTATGCCCCTCATAATTTTATACACCTCAATAAGGTCTCCCCTCAGCCTCCTCTGTTCCAAGGAAAACAGACGCAGCCTATCCAGTCTTTCCTCATAGCTAAGATTCTCTACTCCCAGCAACATCCTTGTAAATCTCCTCTGTACCCTCTCTAGTGCAATCACATCTTTCCTGTAATGTGGTGACCAGAACTGCACACAGTACTCTAGCTGAGGCCTAACTAGTGTTTTATACAGTTGAAGCATAAACCCCCCTGCTCTTGTATTCTATGCCACGGCTAATAAAGGTAAGCATTCCGTATACCTTCTTAACCACCTTATCTACCTGGCCTGCTACCTTCAGGGATCTGTGGATATGCACTCCAAGGTCCCTTTGTTCCTCTACATTACTCAGTGTCCTACCATTTAATGTGTATTCCCTTTCCTTGTTAGCCCTCCCCAAAAGCATTATTGATCAGTGAAAGTACAAGCTTGTGTCCCTTAACACTGCAAAGTCTGATACAGTAAGTAATGGGCCTGATCCTGGTGTCTGTCACAATCCAGCCCCTGTCTGAGTGTCTGTTCTTGGTGTCTGTCACTATCCAGGGTGGGGTGGGTGGTGGGAGAGGGGGTTTAAATACCTGGGCCGAGTTGGGGATAGTACTGGAGCCTGGACTGGGGTGGGGGGGGGTTTAAATACCTGGGCTGTGCTGGGGACAGTACTGGAGCCTGGACTGGGGTGGGGTGGGTGGGGGGGGGGGATTTAAATACCTGGGCCGAGTTGGGGATAGTACTGGAGCCTGGACTGGGGTGGGGTGGGTAGGTGGGTGGGGGGGTGTTTAAATACCTGGGCCGAGTTGGGGATGGTACTGGAGCCTGGACTGGGGTGGGGGGGGGGTTTAAATACCTGGGCCGAGTTGGGGATAGTACTGGAGCCTGGACTGGGGTGGGGTGGGGAGGTGGGTGGGGGGGTGTTTAAATACCTGGGCCGAGTTGGGGATGGTACTGGAGCCTGGACTGGGGTGGGGTGGGTGGGGGGGATTTAAATACCTGGGCTGTGCTGGGGACAGTACTGGAGCCTGGACTGGGGTGGGGTGGGTGGGTGGGTGGGGGGGGGGATTTAAATACCTGGGCTGTGCTGGGGACAGTACTGGAGCCTGGACTGGGGTGGGGTGGGTAGGTGGGTGGGGGGGGTGTTTAAATACCTGGGCCGAGTTGGGGATAGTACTGGAGCCTGGACTGGGGTGGGGTGGGTGGGTGGGTGGGGGGGGGATTTAAATACCTGGGCTGTGCTGGGGACAGTACTGGAGCCTGGACCAGTTTTTTTTTGTTCTGGTCACTCACTCGCTGAGGAACTGAGGTTTAATTCCTGGGTTGTATCGACCATGGTTGACAGAATCTGTTAAAAGGGTTAACAGGGAAATTTAATTAGAGTTCAGCAAACACACCCCCCCTCCTGATATAGGCAATGTTCACCAAGGAAGGTCACGCCTGGATTGGGCTGGGCTGGATCAGCACTGCTGTACAATGGGGAAATGGGAACACCTGGAGCAGCTGTGTGATCGTGGAGCCATCATCAGATCCAGAAAAGAAAACTAATCATTGGAATTCTGGTTAAAGCAACAGCAGGGGGCTGGGGATCAGCAGTTTAGGGAGTTTTATAGAATCGTGGAATGATAGAATACAGGAGGAGGCCATTCGGCCCATCGTGCCTGTGCCGGCTGCTTGGAAGAGCTCTCCAATTAGTCCCGCTCCCCCCTCTTACCCCAGAGCCCTGTAATTTTTCCCATTCTTCCTACGAATTGTTTCCACAGATGGGGCCCCCGGTTAGAGTCCAGATCAGGATGTGACCAGTGGCTCGAGGGGCGCGGGTAAAGGGAATTGAGGTGCAGACCCGTATAGTCTGACAGAATGTCGGAACAGGTTCGGGGCGCCGAATGGGATCCTCCTTTTCCTATGAACAAGAGGCCCTGGCAACAGGATCCAAGTCCCAGTGTTCCGGTCTCTCCCGGTGGATGGGGCAAGTGTTTGAAAGTTCCCAGTGTGGCCCGAGCAGAACGGGAGCCGTGGTGCAGCAGCCCCCGTCTCTGGGGAGCAGGGAGGAGGGGGTCGGTGGGAGGAGGACAGGGGAGGTGGGTGGGAGGTGGAGGGGGTCGGGGGAGGGGGGTCGAGGGGGTCGGGTTCGGTGGGAGGAGGAGGGGGTCGGTGGGGAGGAGGAGAAGGGGTCGAGGGGGCTCGGTGGGAGGAGGGGGGTCGAGGGGAGGACGAGGGGGGTCGAGGGGGGTCGAGGGGGGTCGAGGGGAGGACGAGGGGGGTCGAGGGGAGGACGAGGGGGGTCGAGGGGAGGACGAGGGGGGTCGAGGGGAGGACGAGGGGGGTCGAGGGGGGGTCGGAGGGGAGGGGGTGGAGGGGGGGAGAGGGGGGTCGAGGGGGGGGAGAGGGGTCGAGGGGGGGAGGGGGTCGAGGGGGGGAGGGGGTCGAGGGGGTCGAGGGGGCTTTCTATGCCATCAAAAAATCAATCCAAATAGAAATCCCAATTAGCATTTGGCTCAAAATTTTCAAATCAGTAATTGAACCAATTGCACTCTATGGCAGTGAGGTATGGGGACCGCTAACTCAACAAGAATTTGCAAAATGGGACAAACACCCAATTGTGATCCTACATGCAGAATTCTGTAAAAGTATCCTCCGGACTCAAAGGAAAACAGTAAACAATGCATGCAGGGCGGAACTAGGCCAATATCCATTAATAATCACTATCCAAAAAAGAGCCACCAAATTTTGGAATCACCTACAAATGAGCAATCCCCAATGCTATCACTACGACGCCCTGAAATGCCAAGAGCTGACCATAAAGAAGAATACCCTCAGTCAACTAGTCCTGGGACTCAGTGAAGTAACTACTAACAATACTAACAATAACCAGTCCCAGGACAGTGACAGGGTAACACAAAGAATTCGACCCAACACAATCGTCGCTAAGCAAAAGGAAAAATATCTGACATATTGGGCAGAAACAACAAAAACCCAAAGCAAACTCAATTGCTACTTGGCCCTAAACAGACAATATAACATAGCTGATTACCTGACCATGGTAAAGGATAACAAACTGAGAAGAACCTTGACAAGGTACAGACTTAGCGAACATAGCCTAGCGATCGAAAAAGGCAGACACAGGCTGCCAAGAGAAGACAGGATATGCTCTCACTGCAGTCAGGGAGTAGTGGAGACAGAGATGCACTTCCTCACAGCCTGCGGAAAATATCAGGGCATCAGGGAGAATTTCTACCAAAAATTCTCACAAATATGCCCTGATTTCAGAAATCTGAATGACAACCAAAAACTCCCATTCCTACTGGGAGAGGAGAGAAGCTGTGTAACACTGGCGGCACACTATGTTACAGCTTGCCATGAACAGAGGGACAACCAGTAAACTAAGAAAAGAATATATATAAACAATGCGAATGTATATTTATACACTCAGGGATATACCTGTTTATACATTGTATGAATAGAACTGCGTTTATGTGCTAAACCATAAATGTATTTTGATGCTTTGGCAACATAAGATGTACCTTATCATGCCAATAAAGCGATTTGAATTGTGAATTGTGAATTGGGTCGAGGGGGGGGAGGGGGTGTCGAGGGGGGGAGGGGAGGGGGTCGAGGGGGGGAGGAGGGGGTCGGTGGGAGGAGGACAGTGGAGGTGGGCGGGAGGTGGAGGGGGTCGGGGGAGGGGGGGGGTTCGGTGGGAGGAGGAGGGGGTCGGTGGGGAGGAGGAGAAGGGGTCGAGGGGGGAGGGGGTCGAGGGGGCTCGGTGGGAGGAGGGGGGGGTCGGTGGGAGGAGGGGGGTCGAGGGGAGGGAGTCGGTGGGGGGTCAGGGGGAGGACGAGGGGGGGGTCGAGGGGGGGAGGGGGTCGAGGGGTCGGTGGGAGGAGGGGGTCGAGGGGAGGGGGGTCGGGGGGGGTCGGTCGGTGGGAGGAGGGGGGGTCGAGGGGTCAGTGGAGACGGGGCTTCCTGTGTCAGCGGCCGTTCTGCAATGGAACCGGGGATTCTAAAGCAGCCTGGTGCTTGGCACAGACGATGGAAGCTCACCTCATGTACATCACTGACAGTCAATGTCGGGGTGGTGCCCTCCCCCGGGAGTCCCCCCTCCTGACCATAACTGACCGCGGGCAGCTACAACTCAACCAACACCACTACTCAGGAATTATTTAGAAAATCGAAGGTTCTCAGGAACCTCACTCTTGGTGATTTGTCTCCCTTTAGTTTGAGGAACTCTCTCAATAATGACCTCCCACACCCCGCCCTCACTCTGCTACTCCCAATATCCAGCTACAGTGTGAAAACTGTGGCATTGGAACGAGATGGGAGCGGAGGTGGGATTGAGAACCCGTGACTCTGTCCAATGCTGGAGGGGAGGTGCAGCGAGGGGTGGAGAGGCGAGCGCAAGGGCAGAGGAGGGGAGGCGAGGGGGAGGGGAGTTGAGGGCGAGGGCGATGGCAGGGGAGGGAATGTCGCTTGGAGCTGGGGCTTTATACACAGTGATGCCGGTCCTATAGGATGTGGAGACCCAGTCACTGCCACCGTTACCTGTGCATGTTTAACTGTCTGACATTCCTTATCCACTATTTAACGCCAGCTTTAATTCATTCAAAAATAAGCGGTTAACGCCCACGTGTAAATAGCGCACAGCTAAAGGGTTCGGCTGGAACCCTCGTCTGTGCCTGTGTTACCTCCAGACTCGACTATTCCAACACTCTCCTGATCAGCCTCCCACCTTCCACCCTCCGTAAATTGAGGTCATCTGAAACTCGGCTGCCCGTGTCCTAACTCACACCCAGTCCCGTTCACCCATCACCCCCTGTGCTCACTGCCCCGTGTCCTAACTCACACCAAGTCCCGTTCACCCATCACCCCCTGTGCTCACTGCCCCGTGTCCTAACTCGCACCCAGTCCCGTTCACCCATCACCCCCTGTGCTCACTGCCCCGTGTCCTAACTCACACCCAGTCCCGTTCACCCATCACCCCGTGCTCACTGCCCCGTGTCCTAACTCGCACCCAGTCCCGTTCACCCATCACCCCCTGCGCTCACTGCCCCGTGTCCTAACTCGCACCCAGTCCCGTTCACCCATCACCCCCTGTGCTCACTGCCCCGTGTCCTAACTCGCACCCAGTCCCGTTCACCCATCACCCCCTGTGCTCACTGCCCCGTGTCCTAACTCACACCCAGTCCCGTTCACCCATCGCCCCCTGTGCTCACTGCCCCGTGTCCTAACTCACACCCAGTCCCGTTCACCCATCACCCCGTACTCACTGCCCCGTGTCCTAACTCACACCCAGTCCCGTTCACCCATCACCCCCTGTGCTCACTGCCCCGTGTCCTAACTCACACCCGGTCCCGTTCACCCATCACCCCCTGTGCTCACTGCCCCGTGTCCTAACTCACACCCAGCCCCGTTCACCCATCACCCCCTGTGCTCACTGCCCCGTGTCCTAACTCACACCCAGTCCCGTTCACCCATCACCCCCTGTGCTCACTGCCCCGTGTCCTAACTCACACCGAGTCCCGTTCACCCATCACCCCCTGTGCTCACTGCCCCGTGTCCTAACTCACCCAGTCCCGTTCACCCATCACCCGTGCTCACTGCCCCGTGTCCTAACTCACACCCAGTCCCGTTCACCCATCACCCCCTGTGCTCACTGTCCCGTGTCCTAACTCACACCCAGTCCCGTTCACCCATCACCCCGTGCTCACTGCCCCGTGTCCTAACTCACACCCAGTCCCGTTCACCCATCCCCCGTGCTCACTGCCCCGTGTCCTAACTCACACCCAGTCCCGTTCACCCATCACCCCCTGTGCTCACTGCCCCGTGTCCTAACTCACACCCAGTCCCGTTCACCCATCACCCCTGTGCTCACTGCCCCGTGTCCTAACTCGCACCCAGTCCCATTCACCCATCACCCCCTGTGCTCACTGCCCCGTGTCCTAACTCACACCCAGTCCCGTTCACCCATCACCCCCTGTGCTCACTGCCCCGTGTCCTAACTCACACCCAGTCCCATTCACCCATCACCCCGTGCTCACTGCCCCGTGTCCTAACTCACACCCAATCCCGTTCACCCATCACCCCTGTGCTCACTGCCCCGTGTCCTAACTCACACCCAGCCCCGTTCACCCATCACCCCGTGCTCACTGCCCCGTGTCCTAACTCGCACCCAGTCCCGTTCACCCATCACCCCTGTGTTCACTGCCCCGTGTCCTAACTCACACCCAGTCCCGTTCACCCATCACCCCCTGTGCTCACTGCCCCGTGTCCTAACTCACACCCAGTCCCGTTCACCCATCACCCCCTGTGCTCACTGACCTACACTGGCTCCCGGTCCGGCAACGCCTCGATTTTAAAATTCTCATCCTTGTTTTCAAATCCCTCCCTGGCCCCCTCACCCCCCTCCCTATCGCTGTAATCTCCTCCAGCCCCACAACCCCGAGATCTCTGCGCTCCTCCAATTCGGGCCTCTTGAGCATCCCCCGATTTTAATCGCTCCACCATTGGCGGCCGTGCCTTCAGCTGCCTGGGCCCTGAGCTCTGGAATTCCCTCCGCCTCTCTCTCCTTTAAGATGCTCCTTAAAACCGACCTCTTTGACCAAGCTTTTGGTCGCCTGTCCTAATATCTCCTTATGTGGCTCGGTGTCAAATGTTGATATTTGTTTGATAATCGCCCCTGTGAAGCGCCTTGGGACGTTTTGCTATGTTAAAGGCGCTATATAAATACAAGTTGTTGTTAAGCCTTCACAGTCTAGTATCAGTGACAGCTGCTTCTGGAATGCTGCATCTTTCCAGCACTATGGGTGACACAGCAGGTCCTTCGGGTGGCATCTGGTTAGAGCAGCGATTGAATCCCAGAGCGCACAGCGCTGCAGTCATGGGCACAGGGGCTGTCAGCACTCAAAGCAAACAGCAGCAAGTCGCCAAAAGCTGTCCAAGGCTGCCCCCAGCTGGCCGGCCCGAGACCGGCAGCCTCCCTTCAGAATCGGAGATATTTATAATTCAAGTTCCCCGAATCGAGAGCAGAATATCAGCATCTAATTAACTCATTCAGTACTGAAGGCTCAGGTCAGCGATGCTCGGGATCTTTACGGGATGGCTGGGAAATGAAGGACACATTCTCATCCAGCTCAGTTCCTGCAGCGTCACAGAAGGTGCCGAGTCCCAGCAGAGAGCTACCGGAACAACACAAACAGCCTCTGCTCCCCAGGGAATCAAATCTGAATCAAGGAACAACACAATTCTCCAGTCACTGCAATCAACCTTCCTGAAATTGCATGTCATTTATTGCAGTCTTGTTTTTTGGCCTAGGTACGAACACTGGCTTTGGATATTGTTGGGGAGGATGGCTTATCGGGGGAAGGCAGCAGCAGCCAACTTCCTGGCACCATGGGTGGTTCTGCTGCACAGGACGGGAGGAAAAAGAGGGGTAGAGCTATAGTAATAGGGGATTCTTTTGTAAGGGGAATAGATAGGCGTTTCTGCGGCCACAAACAAGACTCCAGGATGGTATGTTGCCTCCCTGGTGCAAGGGTCAAGGATGTCTCCGAGCGGCTGCAGAGCATTTTGGAAGGGGAGGGTGAACAGCCAGTTGTCAAGGTGCATATAGGTACCAACGATATAGGTAAAAAACAGGATGAGGTCTTAAAAGCTGAATATAGGGAGTTAGGAGGTAAATTAAAAAATAGAACCTCAAAAAGGTAGTTATCTCAGGATTACTACCAGTGCCACGGGTTAGTCAGAGTAGAAATAGAGGGATATTTCAGATGAATACGTGGCCAGAGGAATGGTGCAAGGGGGAGGGATTCAAATTCCTGGGATATTGGAACCGGTTCTAGGGGAGGTGGGACCAGTACAAACTGGACAGTTCGGTTTGCACCTGGGCAGGGCCGGGACCGATGTCCTAGGGGGAGTGTTTGCTAGTGCTCTGGGGGAGGGTTTAAACTAAAATGGCAGGGGGTTCAGAACCTGAGCAGGGAGACAGAGGAAAGGGAAATTAGGATAGAAGCAAAAGACAGGAAGGAGAAAAGCAAGGGTGGCAGTCAGAGAAATCAAGGGTTTAAATCAAACATGGCCACAGTAAATAATAATTATAAAAGGACTAAGACTGTTAAAAACACAAGCCTGAAGGGTTTGTGTCTTAATGCGAGGAGCATTCGTAATAAGGTGAATGAATTAGCTGCGCAAATAGAGGTAAACGGATATGATATGATTGGGATTGCAGAAACATGGCTCCAGGGTGGCCAAGGCTGGGAACTCAACATCCAGGGGTATTCAATATTCAGGAAAGACAGGCAAAAAGGAAAAGGCGGTGGGGTAGCATTGCTGGTTAAAGAGGGGATTAACACAATTGTAAGGAAGGATATTAGCTCTGATGATGTGGAATCTGTATGGGTAGAACTGAGAAATACCAAGGGGCAGAAAATGTTAAGCGGGAGTGGTATACAGACTCCCAAACAGTAATGCTGAGACTGGGGATGGCATTAAACGGGAAATTAGAGACATGTGCAATAAGGGCACAGCAGTTATCATGGGTGACTTTAATCTACATATAGATTGGGCTAACCAAATTAGTAACAATACTGTGGAGGAGGAATTCCTGGACTGTATACGGGATGGTTTCCTGGACCAATATGTCGAGGAACCAACTAGAGACCAGGCGATCTTAGACTGGGTATTATGTAAAGAGAAAAGATTAATTAGCAATCTTGTTGTGTGAGGCCCCTTGGGGCGGAGCGATCATAAAATGATCGAATTCTTCATTAAGATGGAGAGTGAAGTAGTTGACTCAGAGACTAGGGTCCTGAATTTAAATAAAGGAAACTATGATGGTATGAGGCGCGAGTTGGGTAGGATTGATTGGGTAATGTCACTCAAAGGGTTGACGGTGGATAGGCAATGGCAAACATTCAAAGATCGCATGTATGAAATACAGAATTTGTTCATCCCTGTTTGGCATAAAAATAAAACAAAAAAGGTGACTCAACCGTGGCTAACAAGGGAAATTAGGGATAGCATAAGATCCAAGGAGAGGACATATAAATTGGCCAGAATAAGCAGTAAACCCGAGGATTGGGAGCAGTTTAGGATTCAGCAAAGGAGGACAAAGGGATTAATTAAGAGGGGGGAATAGAGTATGAGAGTAAGCTTGCAGGGAACATAAAAACTGACTGTAAAAGCTTTTATAGATATGTGAAGAGAAAAAGATTTGTGAAGTCAAGCGTAGGTCCCTTGCAGTCAGAATCAGGGGAATTTATAATGGGGAACAAAGAAATGGCTGACCAATTAAATACATACTTTGGTTCTGTCTTCACAAAGGAGGACACAAATAACCTCCCAGAGATGTCAGGGAACATAGGGTCTGATGAGAGGGAGGAACTGAATGAAATCAGTATTTGTAGGGAAATGGTGTTAGGGAAATTGACGGGATTGAAGGCCGATAAATCCCCAGGGCCTGATAATCTACATCCTAGGGTACTTAAGGAAGTGGCCCTAGAAATAGTAGATGCATTGCTGGTCATCTTCCAAAATTCAATAGATTCTGGAACAGTACCCATGGATTGGAGGGTAGCTAATGTTACCCCACTGTTCAAAAAAGGTGGTAGAGAGAAAACGGGGAATTACAGACCGGGAAGCCTGACATCGGTAGTGGGGAAAATGCTAGAGTCCATTCTAAAAGATGTAATAGCAGAGCACTTGGAAAGCAGTGACAGGATTGGACAAAGTCAACATGGATTTACAAAAGGTAAATCATGCTTGACTAATCTACTGGAATTTTTTGGGGATGTAACTGGTAGAATAGATAAGGCAGAACCAGTGGATGTGATGTATTTGGACTTTCAGAAGGCTTTCGATAAGGTCCCGCATAAGAGATTAGCGTGTAAAGTTAAGGCACATGGGATTTGGGGCAAGGTACTGACTTGGATAGAGAACTGGTTGGCAGACAGGAAGCAAAGAGTTGGAATAAACGGGTCTTTTTCCGAGTGGCAGGCAGTGACTAGTGGGGTACCGCAGGGATCGGTCCTAGGACCCCAGCTATTCACAATATATATTAATGATCTAGGCGAGGGAACTAGATGTAATATCTCCAAGTTTGCAGACGACACAAAGCTGGGTGGGCGTGTGTGCTGTGAGGAGGATGCCGAGAAACTCCAGTATGATTTGGACAGGTTGGGTGATTGGGCAGATGCAGTATAATGTGGACAAATGCGAGGTTATCCACTTTGGTGGCAAAAACAGGAAGGTAGATTATTATCTGAACGGCAATAGATTGGGAGAAGGGGAAGTGCAACGAGACCTGGGTGTCCTTGTGCACCCGTCGCTGAAGGTATGCATGCAGGTACAGCAGGCGGTTAAGAAGGTGAATGGTAAGTTGGCCTTCGTAGCGAGAGGATTCGAGTACAGGAACAAGGATGTCTTGCTGCAGTTGTACAGGGCCTTGGTGAGACCACGCCTTGGGTATTGTGTGCAGTTTTGGTCGCCTTATCTGAGGAAGGATGTTCTTGCCATGGAGGGAGTGCAGCGAAGATTCACCAGACTGATACCTGGGATGGCAGGAATGACGTATGAGGAGAGATTGGGTCGATTGCGCTTATACTCGCTGGAGTTTAGAAGAATGAGAGGGGATCTCATTGAAACTCATAAATTTCTAACAGGACTGGACAGACTAGATGCAGGAAGGATGTTCCCGATGGTCGGGGAGTCCAGAACCAGGGGTCACAGTCTAAGGATAAGGGGTAAGCCATTTACGACAGAGATGAGGAATTATTTCTTCACCCAGAGTGGTGAACCTGTGGAATTCTCTACCACAGAAGGCAGCTGAGGCTAATTCATTAAATATATTCAAGAAAGAGTTGGATATATTTCTTGAGGCTAAAGGGATCAAGGGATATGGGGAGAAGGCAGGGACCGGGTACTGAATTTGGATGATCAGACATGATCTCTTTGAATGGCGGAGCAGGCTCGAGGGGCCGAATGGCCGACTCCTGCTCCTATCTTCTGTGTTTCTATGTGCCATCTTTCAGATTAATGTGAAACTGAGGCCCCGTCTGCTCTCTCAGCTGGATGTAAAAGATTGACCGACACTATTAAATTAGAACAGGGGAGTTCTCCCTGGGTTTTTTCCCTCAGTTCTGAAGAAGGGTTTCGACCTGAAACGTTGACTCTGGTTCTCTCTCCACGGATGTTGCCAGGCCTGCTGAGTTTTTGTAGTGTTTTCTGTTGTTACTTTGAGTTCTCCCCAGTGTTCTGGCCAATATTTATCCCTCAATCAACATCACTAAAACAGATTATCTGGTCATTATCACATTGCTGTATGTGGGAGCTTGCTGTGTTTCCTACATTACAACAGTGTCTACACTTCAAATATACTTCATTGGCTGTGAAGTGCTTTGGGACATCCTGAGGTCATGAAAGGCGCTATAGAAATACAAGTCTTTCTTCTATTTTTGAGGGGATCTGGGGAGAATTTACATTCACAGCAAACTGTTTCCTCTCATTCACTTACTGTAGAGGCAAGTGGAGAAGATCGGATAAAGTGAGGGGAAACGCTAGGTGAAAGGTCAGAGTGAAGATCGTACCTGGTGATGGAGTGCTCAGGGAGGGTGAATGACCCATGACAGAGCCTGTCGATGTAGTTCAGTGGGACCCTCCGGCAGTGCTGGTATTGGAGCATCATGAAATCGTACTTACAGATGAGCAGGGACTTCTCAGTGATCAGCACAACACGTTCCCTTTCATTGTTCCAGTGAGCGACCCTGCAACAGGACACAAGTTGCACCATCAGCTTTCTGGACAGGACATGTCAACGAGACTCCCGAGACCCCGATCAGATTAAAACAGTGTTCCAGCACATTCAACCCCATTGGGCCAGCCTTAGAGTCATAGAGTCATAGAGTAATACAGCACGGATAGAGGCCCTTCGGCCCATCGTGTCCATGCCGGCCATCAAGCCCTGTCTAATCTAATCCCATATTCCAGCATTTGGCCCGTAGCCTTGTATGCTATGGCATTTCAAATGCTCATCCAAATGCTTCTTAAATGTTGTGAGGGTTTCTGCCTCCACAACCCTTTCAGGCAGTGAGTTCCAGACTCCAACCACCCTCTGGGTGAAAAAGTTCTTTCTCAAATCCCCTCTAAACCTCCCGCCCTTTACCTTGAATCTATGCCCCCTAGTTATTGACCCCTCTACTAAGGGGAAAAGCTCCTCAGCATCCATCCTATCTATGCCCCTCACAATTTTGTACACCTCAATCATGTCCCCCCTCAGCCTCCTCTGCTCCAAGGAAAACAAACCCAATCTGCCCAGTCTCTCTTCATAGCTGAAGCGCTCCAGCCCTGGTAACATCCTGGTGAACCTCCTCTGCACCCTCTCTAACGCGATCACATCTTTCCTGTAGTGTGGCGACCAGAACTGCACACAGTATTCCAGCTGTGGCCTAACCAGTGTTTTATACAGCTCCATCATAACCTCCTTGCTCTTATATTCTATGCCTCGGCTAATGAAGGCAAGTATCCCATATGCCTTTTTTACCACCTTATCCACCTGTTCCGCCGCCTTCAGGGATCTGTGTACCTGCACACCCAGATCCCTCTGACCCTCCGTCTTGCCTAGGGTCTTTCCCTTCATTGTGTATTCCCTTGCCTTGTTAGACCCCCCAAAGTGCATCACCTCGCACTTTTCCGGGTTAAATTCCATTTGCCACTGTTCCGCCCATCTGACCAACCCATCTATATCGTTCTGCAGACTGAGGCTACCCTCCTCGCTATTTACCACCCTACCAATTTTAGTATCATCCGCGAATTTACTGATCATACCCTTTACATTCATATCCAAGTCATTAATGTAGACCACAAACAGCAAGGGACCCAGCACCGATCCCTGTGGTACCCCACTGGCCACAGGTTTCCAGTCACAAAAACAACCTTCGACCATCACCCTCTGCCTTCTGCCACTAAGCCAGTTTTGTATCCAATGTGCCAAGGCACCCTGGATTCCATGGGCTCTTACCTTCTTGATCAGTCTCCTGTGCGGGACTTTATCGAAGGCCTTACTGAAATCCATGTATACCACATCCACTGCGTTACCCTCATCCACACACCTAGTCACCCCCTCAAAAAATTCAATCAAATTAGTCAGACATGATCTTCCCTTGACAAAGCCATGTTGACTATCCCTGATTAATCCTTGCCTCTCCAAGTGGAGACAAATTTTGTCCCTCAGGATTTTTTCCAGTAATTTTCCTACCACTGATGTTAGGCTCACTGGCCTGTAGTTCCCCGGTTTTTCCCTACTACCCTTCTTGAATAATGGTACTACATTAGCGGTTCTCCAGTCCTCTGGCACATCCCCTGTGGCCAGAGAGGTCCTGAATATATGTGTTAGAGCCCCCGCAATCTCCTCCTTTGCCTCACACAGCAGCCTGGGGTACATTTCATCCGGGCCTGGGGATTTATCCATTTTTAGGCCAGCTAAAACCGCCAATACCTCCTCCCTCTCGATGTTAATATGTTCGAGCATATCACAGTCCCCCCGCCCTATTTCTATGTCTACATCGTCCTTCTCCATAGTGAAAACAGATGCAAAAAATTCATTTAGAACCCCTCCTACATCTTCCGGCTCCACACACAGATTGCCACTTTTGTCCCTAATGGGCCCTATTTTTTCCCTAGTTATCCTTTTACCCTTAATATACTTATAAAACATCTTCGGATTTTCCTTTATTTTGCTCGCCAGTGTTATTTCATGGCCCCTCCTTGATCTCCTAATTTCTTTTTTAAGTATCCCCCTGCACTTTTTGTACTCCTCTAGGGCTTCCTCCGTCTTTAGCCTTTTGTATCTACCAAAAGCCCTCCTTTTTTTCCTAATCCATTCCCGTATATCCCCTGACATCCACGGTTCCCTGTGGTTTTTGGAACCACTCTTGACATTTATGGGAACATGCTGCCCTTGTATGATCTCAATCTCCCTTCTGAAAGCCTCCCATTGCTCCGATGCGGATTTTCCTACAAGTAGCTGATCCCAGTCCATTTTGGCCAGATCCTGCCTTATCCTATTAAAATCGGCCTTCCCCCAATTTAGAACCTTTATTTCCGGCCCATCCCTGTCCTTTTCCATGACCACCTTAAATCTTACCATATTATGGTCACTATCACCAAAGTGCTCACCTACTAGCACTTTTTCCACTTGGCCGGCCACATTCCCTAGAATTAGGTCCAGTACCGCCCCCTCTCTTGTAGGACTTTCTACATGCTGGCTCAGTAACACCGTGAACAGTTACCTGAAGATGGGCCGAATGGCCTGTCTCTATGCTGCAAATTCTATGATTCTGTGGAGTGAATGCTCTTCCCCTGCCATCCTCTTTCACCCGCCCCCCACATCCCCTTTCCCCCGCCCCGTCCCCCCCGCATCCCCTTTCCCCCGCCCCGTCCCCCTGCGTCCCATTTCCCCGCCCCCCGCATCCCCTTCCCCTTTCCCCACACGCCCCACCCCCCGCCTGCTCTTCTGGATTCTGCGCCCCTATTGTTTTAGGTTGGACATCCCATGTCCTCACAAGCCTCTGCAATAAACTTCTCACCTCTCCCTTCAACCTTTCATTGATGATCTCCAGTTACTGACTCACCAACCAGTGGGAAGAGATTTCCCCGATTTACTTTATCAAAACCCCGCATCAGTTTGAACAAGTCCGCAGCAAAAACTTGTATTTTGAGGGGGGGGGGGGGGGAAGAGGGAGGGAGGGAGAGGGGGAGAGGGAGGGAGAGGGGGAGAGACGGAGGCAGACAGAGCGACGGAGGCAGACAGAGCGACGGAGGCAGACAGAGCGACGGAGGCAGACAGAGCGACGGAGGCAGACAGAGCGACGGAGGCAGACAGAGCGACGGAGGCAGACAGAGCGACGGAGGCAGACAGAGCGACGGAGGCAGACAGAGCGACGGAGGCAGACAGAGCGACGGAGGCAGACAGAGAGACAGAGAGGCAGACAGAGAGACAGAGAGGCAGACAGAGAGACAGAGAGGCAGACAGAGAGACAGAGAGGCAGACAGAGAGACAGAGAGGCAGACAGAGAGACAGAGAGGCAGACAGAGAGACAGAGAGGCAGACAGAGAGACAGAGAGGCAGACAGAGAGACAGAGAGGCAGACAGAGAGACAGAGAGGCAGACAGAGAGACAGAGAGGCAGACAGAGAGACAGAGAGAGAGAGGCAGAGAGAGAGAGGCAGAGAGAGCGAGCGAGCACGCGAGAGACGGACAGAGAGACGGACAGAGAGGCAGACAGAGAGGCAGACGTAGGATGGGGACAAACTTTTGAGAGCAGCCGAAGTTCAGGAGGACACTCCATAATCCCTCACGGTTGACAGTGTCGAAGGCCTTTGTGAGATCAAAGGCGGCCATGTACAGTGGTTGGTGCTGTTCCCTGCATTTCTCTTGTATTTGACGTGTGGTGAAGATCATGTCCATTGTGACCCTTAGTGGGTGGAATCCGCATTGCAACTCTGGGAGGAGCTCTTCAACCACTGAGAGAAGGCAATTGAGGAGGATCCTTGCGATGACTTTCCCTGTGGCAGACAGCAAGGAAACTCCTCTGTAATTACCGCAATCAGACTTGTCGCCTTTCTTGAAGATCGTCATGATTACAGCATCTCCAAGATCCCCTAACATGTTCTCTCCCTTCCAAATAAGAGAAATGAGTTCATGTATTCGCGCCAATAGTGCTTCTCCACCATGTTTTAGCGCCTCGGCGGGGATTCCATCTGCTCCTGAGGCCTTGTTGTTCTTCAGTTGTCGGATGGCCTTTTCAACCTCATTTAAACTCACTTTCGCGGGCTTTTTTTCCCACGGGCCATTGTCGGGAGCGGTGAGAGCAGAGGTTCAGTGAGTATTTAAACTCACTTTCGTGGGCTTTTTTTCCACAGGCTTACCAATCTCGCAGACCGGCAGCGGCGTTCCACAGCCACGTCACGATTCAAAACGTGACACGGGCAGGAGGAAGCAGCTGATTGGGTGAGTACGGCCAGGTGAGTATTTATACTACTCTATAGTTTGACAGTTAAGGTTCATAGTTTATAAAGTTTAGAAGGTCATAATATTGTGGTTATAGTTTCTAAGGTTTCTGTTGTGTAGCAGGGGGTGCTAGGAAACAAGGGCCCTTGAGTATATCATTTAATTGTATTATAACTGGTGGTATTGATTTAATTTAAATTAATTAAAGGGTAAGTCATGGCAGCAAAGCCCGGCCCCATGGCATGCTCCTCCTGCACTGTGGGAAATCAGGGACACATCCTGTGTCCCTGACGACCATGTGTGCGGGAAGTGTATCCAGCTGCAGCTACTTGCAGGCCGCATTGCGGCGCTGGAGCCGCGAATGGATATACTGGAGCATTCGCGATGCTGAGGACATTGTGGATATCATGTTTAATCAGTTGGTCACACTGCAGGTAAAGGCTGCACAGGCAGGAAGGGAATGGGTGACCGCCAGCAGAGTAGTAGGCGCAGGCAGGTAGTGCAGGGGTCCCCTGTGGCCATCCGCCTCTCAAACAGATATACTGCTTTGGATATTGTTGAGGGAGATGTCTTATCAGAGGAAGGCAGCAGCAGCCAACTCCCTGGCACCATGGGTGGTTCTGCTGCACAGGACGGGAGGAAAAAGAGTGGGAGAGCTATAGTGATAGGGGATTCTATATTAAGGGGAATAGATAGGCGTTTCTGCGGCCACAAACAAGACTCCAGGATGGTAAGTTGCCTCCCTGGTGCAAGGGTCAAGGATGTCTCGGAGCGGCTACAGAGCATTTTGGAAGGGGAGGGTGAACAATCAGTTGTCGTGGTGCATATAGGTACCAACAATATAGGTAAAAAATGGGATGAGGTCCTAAAAGCTGAATATAGGGAATTAGGAGGTAAATTTAAAAATAGGACCTCAAAAGGTAGTAATCTCAGGATTGCTACCAGTGCCACGTGCTAGTCAGAGTAGAAATAGAAGGATATTTCAGATGAATACGTGGCTAGAGGAATGGTGCAAGGGGGAGGGATTCAAATTCCTGGGACATTGGAACCGGTTCTGGGGGAGGTGGGGCCAGTACAAACCGGATGGTTTGCACCTGGGCAGGACTGGGACAGAGGTCCTAGGGGGGGGGGGGAGTGTTTGCTAGTGCTGTGGGGGAGGGTTTAAACTAAAATGGCAGGGGGTTGGGAACCTGTGCAGGGAGACAGAGGAAAGGAAAACAAGGATAGAAGCAAAAGACAAAAAGGAGAAAAGCAAAGGTGGCAGTCAGAGTAATCAAGGGTTTAAATCAAACATGGCCACAGTAAATAATAATTCTAAAAGGTCTAAGAGTGTTAAAAAAACAAGCCTGAAGGCTTTGGCCTAGAAATTCGGTTGGTTGCGCCAGGGATTAGCGCCTAAAGAAGGCAATAACTGGGGCGATAGCCAAATTCCGGTGGGGCGCAAGGCGTTTAGCGCCTCGCCCCATATTGAGTATACATTTAGCGCCGGCGCTAACGCTTAGCGCCCGCTCATGGGCGCAGGCTAATTATGAGGTCATCTGAGTGTGCAACGCCTTTTCGGCACCCCAGACGGGAAATTCAGTGGCGCCCCCCTCCGTAGTGCCTGGCGCTATTAGTGACAGTTTTCCTGGGCCTTACCAAGTCGCTCTCGGGCTGGAGGAGCGTTATTTAAAGGGGACTGGTGTGGTTTAAAAACGGCAGACATTTCTGGTGCACAACTTCCTCGAGAGCTACAAAGAGTTGCTGACCTGCACACAGAGCCATTTGACCACTGGGCCCACGCTGGCAGAGGAACAGCAGCCTTCTGACCATCGCCTTGCTGTTGGTGAGCCTTGACAACGGGGAACCTTCCTGTGGGCACTTATTATGGGGCCTGCATTGGAGGGGAACGTCCTGCTGCTGAATCATCTGGAAAGGGCACTGAGATGCTGGGAGAGGGGGGCGGGCATGGCCAGACGGAGGAGGGCCAACAGACATTGCCACAGCAGACCTTACGCTGGCAGGGTTTTCCGACAGCAGTTTTCCTACATGAACATGCCGGAGGAGCAGTGTGTCAGAAGGCTGCGATTTAGAAAGGAGGTGGTGACTGAGCTGTACCAGCTGCTTCAGCCAGATCTGCAGCCGGCCTGATACCCCCAAGCCCGTGAAGGGCAAGGTGCATGTAAATAGCAGGCATGGCCATTGTAAATGAAGAAAGTGTTTCATTACACAAAATGTGGTTCCTTCAAACATGAGAAAGCTATGGCAACAGAAAGCAAAACGAATACATTGACACATAACTGCCTCTCACACCCAGGAGACTGTCCAAAACATAAATCACATTCCGACCATCTTCCTTGGCCTTGATTCCACTGCGCCAACCAAAGCATCCAATGCCCCATCAGTGAGGCGTTCCGCCCTCTGCCTCACCCTTTCCATTTCTTGCTAGGCTGGTGCGCCACAGGTAGGCTCCCACCGCTTTGAAGGCCTACAAGGCAGTGAGTGTGTCTGGTGATGCCAATTGACCGGCCCCTTTAAGAGCTGGCCGGCGCCAGTGTGTCTCAGGGAAAGTGATTATTGACAGCACCTGCGCTGCGCCCCACCGCAGCGATATTGGGTAGCGCCTCCGCGTTAGCGCCTTAAGAGTCGCGTGCAGCGCCTGATTTACCGCCGCAAACACCATCAGGGGCGCAACGACCCAATATTGCGCCAGGTGGCGCTAAGTCGCAGCTGGCGGTACTCTTAGCGCTTCGCCAGATCTAACGCCCCAAACGGGGCTATACCGAATTTCTAGGCCTTTGTGTCTTAATGTGAGGAGCATTCGTAATAAGGTGGATGTTCTTGCCATGGAGGGTGTGCAGCGAAGATTCACCAGACTGATACCTGGGGTGGCAGGAATGACGTATGAAGAGAGATTGGGTCGATTAGGCTTATATTCACTAGAGTTTAGAAGAATGAGAGGGGATCTCATTGAAACTTATAAAATTCTAACAGGACTAGATAGACTAGATGCAGGAAGGCTGTTCCCGATGGCAGGGGAGTCCAGAACCAGGGGTCACAGTCTAAGGATAAGGGGTAAGCCATTTAGGACTGTGATGAGGAGGAATTTCTTCACCCAGAGAGTGGTTAACCTGTGGAATTCTCTACCACAGAAGGCAGTAGAGGCCAATTCATTAAATATATTCAAGAAGGAGTTAGATATATTTCTTAAGGCTAAGGGGATCAAGGGATATGGGGAGAAAGCAGGGACAGGGTACTGAGTTTGGATGATCAGCCATGATCTCATTAAATGGCGGAGCAGGCTCGAGGGGCCGAATGGCCGACTCCTGCTCCTATCTTCTATGTTTCTATGTTTCTTCTGTGCCGGGCTGGGGTTGTGCTGAGGTGGTGGCGGGTAGCTTGCTGCGGGATGGAGTTGAGGACACTCACGTTGAAGACAGAGTCTCAGTTAAGGAGATCTTCGAAGTGCTCCTTCCAGTGGGCACCGACTGCCTCTCTGCCCTTGATGAATACCTTGCCGTTCTTGGCCCGCATTGGGGTAGGACCCTGGGTGCTTGAGCCGTAGGTGGTCTTGACTGCGCTAAAGAATCCACACGCGTCATTTTTGTTGGCTAGCTGCTGGATCTCCTGCGCTTTCTCCACCCACCATCTGTTCTTTAGGTGGCGAGTTTTTTGTTGGACCTCGGCCTTCAGGCGTCTGTAGAGCTGCTTTCTTGCTCTCGAGTTCTGTTGCTGTTTCCAGATCAGGAATGCTTTGTGCTTGCGGCTTATTAGCTCCTGGATCTCCTGGTCATTCTCGTCAAACCAGTTTTGGTGTTTCATGGTCGAGTGACCGAGCGTCTCTTCACAGGTGCTGATTATGGAGGTCTTGAGTGCAGACCAGGCGCTGTGGACACACTGTATCACTGGGAGTCATCAGGTTGGTTGAATAGGGCTTTCTTAGCAGGGTCTTTTGAGTGTTCCAGCGTTGATTTTCCTGCGGCATTGCTTCTGTTGCTACCGCTGTTTTGGGGCTACATTGATGGAGATGACAGAGCGGATTAGGCGGTGGTCTGTCCGGCAGTCGTCAGTTCCTGTCATGGCACGGGTGATGCGGACGTCCTTGCGGTCCCTCGCTTGGACGATGACGTAGTCCAGCAGATGCCAGTGCTTGGAGCGAGGGTGCTGCCATGAAGCCTTGTACTTGTTTCTCTGACAGAACAAGGTGTTGGTTATGACAAGACCATGTTCTAATCATTTCATCAGGAGGAGGGTACCATTGGAGTTGGCTTTCCCTACCCCCTCTCTGCTGATCACACCTCCCCAGAGGTCTGTGTCCTTTCCAACTCTAGTGTTGAAGTCGCCAAGGAGGATCAGCTTGTCGCCTGTTGGGATTCGGTACAGGGGTTGTTCAAGGCTGGAGTAGAATTCCTCGTTGGTCTCGTCTGTGGCGTCCAGTGTTGGGGCGTACGCACTGATGACCGTAGCGCACTGGTTCCGGGCTAGGCTGAGCCGTGGAGTCATGAGGCGCTCGTTTATTCCACAAGGGGAGTCTCAGAGACGTTCAACTCGCTCATTTTTATGGCGAAGCCGACCCCATGGAGGCGGCGTTCTTCTTCAGGACTGCCTTTCCAGAAGAAGGTGTAGCCACCGCCTTGCTCCTTGAGCTGGCCTTCCCCTGCCTGCTGGGTCTCGCTTAGGGCGGCGATGTCAATGTCGAAACGCCTGAGCTCCCGGGCAACGATAGCAGTACGGCGTTCCGGTCTGTCACTGTTGGGGCTGTCCATGAGGGTCCTGACGTTCGAGTTCCCGAACTTCATTTTAAAGGGTGGAAGATGCCTGTGCGTGAATTCTTTTATCGTGGGGTGGCCGTTGCACACCAGCTACCACACGGGCTTGACAGAGCAAGGTCTTGGTCCGATGGCAGGGGAATCCAAGACGATTGGAGACCAGGCTCTGCGACAACGGCCTAGCGCACACACACAAACATACTGCTACTGTCCTCCTCCCTCCTTCCCGCAGGTCCTCTCTGCCTGGGTTTCGTAGGATGCAGTGTGGTCCTCCCGACCCCGCTGCTGGGCCTCGACCACGCTGCTGGGCTCGTCGTTGCCCCCGGGTCCCGGCCTCGCTGCTCCTCCCATCCCTGCTTCTGGGCCTCGACCTCACTAGCTAGGGCAGACTTGCTAAAAGAGGATGCTGGGCTGAATGCATCAACATTTTTTGTTCAAGGGTGCAATAGGTAACAAAGGTTCTCACGGTTATCTTGGATTACGTGGACATCTTAGCTGTAGTTCCTCAGGCTCCACCACTTATCTAACATCACTTTTTCAGATGTAGAATTTTTTTTTCAGATTCTTCCCTGTGTCACAAACAAGCCTCTGCTCTCCGCCGCTCTTCCTGCGCTTTATGACCTTCACCACACGGACTGCAGCGGTTCAAGGCGACGGCTCACCACCACCTTCTCAAGGGCAATAAAGGCCAGTCTTGCCCGCGACGCCCACATCCCATGAATGAATTTTTTAAAAAGCCCCTCAAGACCAATGTTCCATTAGCCTTTTAAACTAGCTGTCCTCACTCCTCCCGAAACAAATTAAAAGTTGCTTGAATGAAGGAATCACCTGATCCATTTTCCGATCAGCCGAGCCTCACCCATATTGATGGTTCACCCAGTTATTGATTTCAGACAGCAGTGTTCCTCCAGTGCCTCATCGAAGCAGCTATTCTACCTGTGTCAGCCTGCACTTCCAGACAATTCCACTGCTGGGGTATCATAGCCAGTCACTCCTGTCCTTGCCTCTCGGGGTATCTGGACAATGCCCCGGAGCAGTCACTGGGGGGAGCGGGTGGGGGGGGGGGGGTGGGGGAGGGGTAACGACATGCCTGCTGTATTTCTGCTCCGTTGCTCAGGTGCAGTTTCCTATGGATTACCCAGCTGGGATTGGCCAACTCAGCACAGGTCAGACAGCGACCCGGGGCCTCCCGATCTGGACGCTCAGCACTCGCACCGCAGTGGACATTGGGGAAGTTGCCCGAATATTTTTTCCGCTCCTCTTTCTGCAAATTCTCTCTCCCCCCTTGCACATGGCTCCCTTCACAGAAATCAGTCCCCCACAATGCGACTATTCCAGGCAGTCTCATCAACTAGGCCCCAGCTGGAGTATTGTGGCCAATTCTGGGCACCGCACTTTGGGAAGGATGTCAAGGCCTTGGAGAGGATGCAGAGGAGATTTACTAGAATGGTTCCGGGGATGAGGGACTTCAGTTACGCGGAGAGACTGGAGAAACTGGGATTGCTTTCAGTAATAACTTTCAAAAGGGAATTGGAGAAATACTTGACGGGGACAGATTTGCAGGACTGTGGGGAAAGAGCAGGGGAGTGGGACTAATTGGAGAGCTCTTTCAAAGAGCCGGCACAGGCACGATGGGCCAAATGGCCTCCTCCTGTGCAGTAAGATTCTACGATTCTCTTGCTCACGTTGAGTGGGTTCTGCAGCTCGAGAAGCCCAGGCGGGTGAGTATAACTGGGACTGTGCGCCTGGTTTACAGCAGGCTCACTGGCTTATAGTGAATGTTTTGGACTGCACTCAGGACGACCTTGCTCACTGCAGTACAGGTTAATAATCACCTGGGCAGATCAGGCTCTTACACCAGCCTCCTGAACAACCATGCCAGAGTTAGCAGAGGGCGGAGCGGATTAAGGCGAATTATTAACAGAAACTCAGGGTCAGGGCTGGGATGGAATCTGGCAGAATATTTCATTTCACAATGGGGGAGGTGGAGATGAAGTGTTGGAGTGCTTGGTGAGAGAGATGGTCTTCCACCCACTTTATCCCGAGTTTCTTATTGTTTTTTAAATTAATATTTTAGATAATATTGACGCTGCCGCTCAGCCCCAGACTGAAGAAAAGGAAAGTTCTTAAAACCGTAACCTGTTTTTTCACAATCCCCGCTCTCTGTGCCCGCCCGCTCCCCCAGAAAGCAGAGAGCCACATATCCCAATTTGCCGATGAGACACAGATAGGCGGCATTGTAGGCCGTGTAGATGAAAGCATAAAATTACAAAGGAATATCGACAGATTAAGTGAATGGGCAAAACTGGCAAATGGATTTCAATGTAGACAAATGTGAGGCCATCCACTTTGGACCTAAAAAAAGGATTGAACAGGGTACAGTACTTTCTAAATCTTCTTAGGCAGTCCCTCGGAACCGAGGATGACTTGCTTCCACATTAAAATGAGTTCTCAGGTGACTGAGTCCAATGCAGGACCTACAGTCTCTGTCACAGGTGGGGCAGACGGTGGTTGAAGGGACGGGTGGGTGGGGTGCTTGGGCTGACGTGCGCTCCTTGCGCTCCTTGTGCTGTTTCCGCTTGCTCCCGGCGAAGAGACTCGAGGTGTTCGGCGCCTTCCCGGATGCTTCTCCTCCACTTTGTGTGGTCTTGGGCCAGGGATTCCCAGGTGTCGGTGGGGATGTTACACTTTTTCCAAGGAGGCTTTGAGGGTGTCCTTGAAGCGTTTCCTCTGCCCACCTGGGGCTCTCTTGCCGTGCCGGAGCTCCGAGTAGAGCGCTTGTTTTGGGAGTCTCGTATTGGGCATGCGGACAATGTGACCCGTCCATCGGAGCTGATTGAGCGTGGTCAGAGCTTCGATGCTGGGGATGTTGGCCTGAGCAAGAACACTGACGTTGGTGCGCCTATCCTGCCAATGGATTTGCAGGATCTTGCAGAGGCAGCATTGATGGTACCTCTCCAGTGCTTTGAGGGGCCTGATGTACATGGTCCATGTCTCTGAGGCATACAGCAGGGCGGGTATCACTGCTGCCCTGTAGACCATGAGCTTATTACAGTACCGGGTTTGAGGTCCTGGTCTTCAAACACTCTCTTCCTCAGGCGACCGAAGGCTGCACTGGCACACTGAAGGCGGTGTTGGACTTCGTCGTCGACGTCTGCCCTTGTTGACAGTAGGCTCCCGAGGTATGGAAAGTGGTCCACGTTGTCCAAGGCCTTGTCGTGGATTTTGATAATCGGGGGGGCAGTACAGTGTGGCGGGGGCAGGTTGGTAGAGGACCTTTGTCTTACGGATGTTTAGTGTAAGGCCCATGCTCTCGTACGCTTCGGTGAAGGTGTGGACGATGGTTTTGAGTTCGACCTCCGAGTGAGCGCAGACGCAAGCATCGTCTGCATACTGTAATTCGACGACAGAGGATGGGACGACCTTGGATCTGGACTAGAGGCGACAGAGGTTGAACAATATCCCAAACATTTCTAAATGGTGAAAAGCTAAAAACAGTGGAGGTCCAAAGAGACTCGGGGGGTCCAGGTACATCGATCATTAAAATGTCATGAACAGGTACAGAAAATAATCAAAAATCTAATGGGATGCTGGCCTTTATATCTAGAGGACTAGAATACAAGGGGGCAGAAGTTATGCTGCAGCTGTTCAAAGCCCTGGTTAGACCACACCTGGAGCACTGGGAGCAGTTCTGGGCCCCACACCTTAGGAAGGATATATTGGCCTTGGAGAGAGTGCAGCGTAGGTTTACCAGAATGATACCCGGACTTCAAGGGTTCAGTTACGAGGAGAGATTAGACAAACTAGCGTTGTATTCCCTAGAATTTAGAAGGTTAAGGGTGATTTGATTGAAGTTTTCAAGATATTAAGGGGAACAGATAGGGTAGAGAGAGAGAAACTATTTCTGCTGGTTGGGGATTCTAGGACTAGGGGGCAGAGTCTAAAAATTAGAGCCAGACCTTTCAGGACTGAAATTAGGAAACACTTCTACACACAAAGGGTGGTAGAAGTTTGGAACTCTCTTCCGCAAACGGCAATTGATGCGAGATAAATTGTTAATTTTAAATCGGAGATCGATAGCTTTTTGTTAACCAAAGGTATTAAGGGATATGGGCCAAAGGCGGGTACAGTATATGGAGATAGGTTGCAGATCAGCCATGATCTCACTGAATGGTGGAACAGGCTCGAGGGGCTGAATGGCCTCCTCCTATTCCTATGTTCCCCCTCTGCGTGCCCACCCACCCACCCTGCACTCTCTGCACCCCTCCCCTCTCTCCGCCCCCTTCCCCCTCTCTCCGCCCCTCCCCCCCTCTCTCCGCCCCTCCCCCCCTCTCTCCGCCCCTTCCCCCCCCTCTCTCCGCCCCCTCCCCCCCTCTCTCCGCCCCTTCCCCCCCCTCTCTCCGCCCCTTCCCCCCCTCTCTCCGCCCCCTCCCCCCCCTCTCTCCGCCCCCTCCCCCCCTCTCTCCGCCCCTTCCCCCCCTCCTCCCTCTCTCCGCCCCTCCTCCCTCTCTCCGCCCCCCCTCCGCCCCGCCCCCCCTCCCCGCGTCTCCCCCCCTCTCCGCCCCTCCCCCCCTCCCCGCGTCTCCCCCCCTCTCCGCCCCTCCCCCCCTCCCCCCCCTCTCTCCGCCCCTCCATCGTATTATAGCAATGACAGAAGATGCTGAAGGGAAACAGTTACTCTCCACTCGCACTGAATGAAATTGAAATGGTCTGACCGACTGCTTGGGATTTTTTTATATGACCTTTGCTCTCCTCAATTCCTGATTCGCAGTAAGTTTCCTCGCTCTGATTCTGGGACTAACAGCCCGTGTATTTCCTTTACTAACAGGACTGCATTCTCCTTTTTAAACCCGCTCACCGCTGCAATTTCATTTCACAATCCAAACCGCACAATGGAAATAGTTGAGGAAAAGTCCTTCACTTGTTTTCCCCTCACTATAAACCATGTCCCCTCATCTGACCAGAAATTACCGAGATCGAAAATTGCAACCCTTCTCGGATCACTCCCGTCATCCTCTTCTCCAGAAACTAGAGTCCCTCACTTCTCCATCAGACCGCCAACTCTCCAATCACTCTCCACACTCGATGACTTCTGATCCTAATCTGACAGTGATAGACACAATTTACCTTAGCCAAGCCAATTAATTGTTTATCTACTTCACTGCACTCCCCCTTAATCATCCCCTCTCTGGGCTGCAGACCCTCAATGAACTTCACTCCGTTTGAGCAGAGTATGGCATGTGCTATGCACATTTCGATCGCTCCAGTACACAAGCTGTAAATACAGGACAAACAGGCTAAATGGCAAATCAACTTCAATATAGCAATGTGTGAAATGGGTCATTGTTGGAGGAGGAATAAGGAGGTCATTTATTCCTTGGAAGGTCAGAAACTAAATGGGGTCGAGGAGCAAACAGCTCGAGGAACACGGGCACATCAATCACTGAAAGTAGCAACACAGGTTGTTAAGGCCGTAGAGTGCAAACAAATGGGTTCATGTCTGGAATAGAATACAAAAAGAGGGAGGGAATGTTAAATTTATACAGGACTTTGGTTAGACCACACTCTGAGTGCTGCGTGCACGTCTCATCTCCATATTACAGAAAGGATAGTGAGGCACTGGAGAAAGTGCAGAAAAGATTTACCAGAACTGAGAGGATGCAATTACCAGGAAAGATTGAGCAGGCTGGAGTTCTTTTCTCTGTAAAAGGGAAGACTGAGAGGAGACCTGATAGAGGTCTATAAAATTACACAGGATATACGGCACAGAAACAGGCCATTCGGCCCAACCAGTCCATGCTGGCATTTATACTCCACTCGAGCCTCCTCCCGTCTTTCCTCATCTAAATCTATCAGCATAACCCTCTATTCCCTTCTCCCTCATACACTTGTCCAGCCTCCCCTTAAATGTATCGATACTATTCGCTTCAACCACTCCCTGTGGTAGCGAGTTCCACATTCTCACCACTCTCTGGGTAAAGAAGTTTCTCCTGAATTCCCTATTGGATTTCTTGGTGACTATCTTATATTGATGGCCTCTAGTTATGCTCTTCCCCACAAGTGGAAACACTCTCTCTGTATCCACTCAATACAATACAATACAATACAAATCGCTTTATTGGCATGATAAGGTACATCTTATGTTGCCAAAGCATCAAAATACATTTATGGTTGAACACATAAACGCGGTTCCATTCATACAGTGTATAAACAGGTATATCCCTGAGTTTATAAATATATTTTCGCCTTGTTTATATATACTCTTGTCTTAGTTTACTGGTTGTCCCTCTGTTCATGGCAAGTTGTAACATAGTGCGCCGCCAGTGTTACACAGCTTCTCTCCTCCCCCAGTAGGAATGGGAGTTTTTGGTTGTCAGTCAGATTTCTGAATTCAGGGCATATTTGTGAGAATTTTTGATAGAAATTCTCTCTGATGCCCTGATATTTTCCACAGGCTGTGAGGAAGTGCATCTCTGTCTCAACTACTCCCAGACTGCAGTGAGAGCATATCCTGTCTTCTCTTGGCAGCCTGGTCTGCCTGTGTCTGCCTTTTTCGATCGCTAGGCTATGTTCGCTAAGTCTGTACCTTGTCAAGGTTCTTCTCAGTTTGTTATCCTTTACCATGGTCAGGTAATCAGCTATGTTGTATTGTCTGTTTAGGGCCAAGTAGCAATTGAGTTTGCTTTGGGTTTTTGTTGTTTCTGCCCAATATGACAGATATTTTTCCTTTTGCTTAGCGACGATTGTGTTGGGTCGAATTCTTTGTGTTACCCTGTCACTGTCCTGGGGCTGGTTATTGTTAGTATTGTTATTAGTTACTTTATTGAGTCCCAGGACTAGTTGACTGAGGGTATTCTTCTTTATGGTCAGCTCTTGGCATTTCAGGGCGTCGTAGTGATAGCATTGGGGGTTGCTCATTTGTAGGTGATTCCAAAATTTGGTGGCTCTTTTTTGGATAGTGATTATTAATGGGTATTGGCCTAGTTCCGCCCTGCATGCGTTGTTTACTGTTTTCCTTTGAGTCCGGAGGATACTTTTACAGAATTCCGCATGTAGGATCTCAATTGGGTGTTTGTCCCATTTTGCAAAATCTTGTTGTGTTAGTGGTCCCCAGACCTCACTGCCATAGAGTGCAATTGGTTCAATTACTGATTTGAAAATTTTGAGCCAAATGCTAATTGGGATTTCTATTTGGATTGATTTTTTGATGGCATAGAAAGCCCTTCTTGCTTTCTCTTTCAGTTCATTCACAGCCAGTTTGAAGTTTCCCGTAGAACTGATTTTTAAGCCCAAGTATGTGTAGTGAGTGGTTTGTTCAATTTTGGTTGTTCCTACTGTGAAATTTATTGTGGGTCCATGTTGTTTGGATCTTTGCTGGAACACAAGGACTTTGGTTTTTTGGGGATTTATTGTCAGGGCCCAAGTCTGGCAGTACGACTCCAGCAGGTCCAGGTTCTGCTGTAGACCCTCCTTAGTTGGTGACAGCAGAACCAGGTCGTCGGCATAGAGGAGGAATTTAACCTTGGATTCATATAGGGTGAGGCCGGGTGCTGTAGATTGTTCAAGTAGTTTTGCCAATCCATTAATGTAAATATTAAAGAGTGTCGGTGAGATTGGCGAGCCCTGCGTCACCCCCCGCCCCTGTGGGAAGTATTTTGTTTGTTTGTCTCCAATTTTAACTGCACATTTATAATTCATAATTTTAAAGACCTCTATTAGGTCACTCCTCAGCCTTCTCTTTTCAAGAGGAAAGAGACCCAGCCTGTTCATCCTTTCCTGATATGTATATCCTCGCATTTCTGGTATCATCCTTGTAAATCTTCTCTGCACCCTCTCCAGTGCCTCTATATCCTTTCTATAATATGGCGACCAGAACTGTACGCAGTAGTGTAAGTGTGGTCTAACCAAGGTTCGATACAGGTTTAGCATAACTTCCCTACTTTTCAATTCTATCCCTCCAGAAATAAACCCTAGTGTTTGGTTTGCTTTTTTTTATGGCCTTGCTAACCTGTGTCGCAACTTTTAGTGATTTGTGTATTTGTACTCCGAGATCCCTTTGTTCCTCTACCCCACCCAGACTCGCACCCTCCAAGTGATCAGTGACCTCCCTATTCTTCCTCCCAAAATGTTAATACCTCACAGTGATGAACGGGCTCGATAAGGAGAGACTTGCTGCATCCACGAGGGAATTGAGAGGCAGGGGTGTTTGAAGCTGAATTTTCTGGAATGCAAAGATAAACCCCGGCTTCTATTTGCTGCTGCTAAATGTTTTCTTAAACCCCTCTCCTCCACCCTCACCTCCAACAACAAGTGTGAGGAGCTCATGGACTTCTTAGTCTCTAAGATTGACACCATCCGTTCAGCTGCCTCTCCCACTTTCCTTCCTCTAGCCCACCGGGACAAATGTCCTCTAAGGTTCCCCCTGCCCTAGCCCGGAACTCACATCTTTCTCCAGTTTCTCTCCGATCTCCCCTCAAGACCACCCCGCGCTCATCTTGTGCATGAGACCCACTTCCTACTCCCTCGACCCTATTCCCACCAAACTGCTGACCACCCAACTTCCTTTTCTGACTCCCATGTTAGCTGATATTGTTAACGGTTCCCTGTCCCCTCTCCCTCAAATCGGCCATCATCACCCCTCTCCTCGAAAAAACAACTCTTGACCCCTCCGTCCTGCCAACACATCTCCAACTTCCCTTTCTTCTCCTAAGTCCTTGAACGTGTTGTCACCTCCCAAATCCGTGCCCATCTTTCCCGCAATTCCATGTTTGAATCCCTCCAATCAGGTTTCCGCCCCTGCCACAGTACCAAAATGGCTCTCATCAAAGTCACAAATGATATCCTTTGTGACTGTGACAAAGGTAAACTATCTCTCCTCGTCCTTCTTGATGTGTCTGCAGCCTTTGACACGGTTGACCACTCCATCCTTCTCCAACGCCTCTCCACCATCATCCAGCTGGGTGGGACTGCACTCGCCTGGTTCCATTCTTGTCGATCTAATCGTAACCAGAGAATCACCTGCAACGACTTCTCTTCCCGCTCCCGCATCGTTACCTCTGGTGTCCCCCAAGGATCTATCCTTGGCCCCTCCTATTTCTCATCTACATGTTGCCCCTCGGCGACATCATCCGAAAACACAGCGCCAGTTTCCACATGTACACTGACGACACCCAGCTCTACCTCACCACCACTTCTCTCGACCCCTCCACAGTCTCTAAATGTCAGACTGCTTGTCCGACATATAGTTCTGGATGAGCAGAAATTTTCTCCAACTAAATATTGGGAAGACCGAAGCCATTGTTTTCGGTCACCGCCACAAACTCCATTCCCTAGCCACTGACTCCATCCCTCTCTTTAACATCTGTCTAAGGCTGAACCATACTGTTTGCAACCTTGCTGTCATATTTGACGCCGAAATGAGCTGCCGACCACATATCCGCAGCATAACTAAGACCGCCTATTTCCACCTCTGTAACATCGCCCGTCTCCGCCCTTGCCTCAGCTCCTCCGCTGCTGAAACCCTCATCCATGCCTTTGTTACCTCTAGACTTGACTAATCCAACACACTCCTGGCTGGCCTCCAACATTCCACCCTACATAAACTTGAGGTCATCCAAAACTCGGCTGCCCGTGTCCTAATGTGCACCAAGTTCCATTCGCCCATCACCCCTGTGCTCGCTGACCTACATTGGCTCCCAGTTAAGCAACGGCACGATTTAAAAATTCTCATCCTTGATTTCAAATCCCTCCATGGCCTCGACCCTCCATATCTCTGTAATCTCCTCCAGCCCCACAACTCCTCCACACCCCCGAGATATCTGCGCTCCTCTAAATCTGCCCTCTTGAGCATCCCTGATTATAATCGCTCAACCATTGGTGGCCGTGCCTTCTGTTGCCAAGGCCCTAAGCTCTGGAATTCCCTGCCTAAACCTCTCCGCCTCGCTACCTCTCTTTCCTCCTTTAAGACACTCCTTAAAACCGACCTCTTTGACCAAGCTTTTGGTCACCTGCCCTAATTTCTCCTTATGCGGATCGGTGTCAAATTTTTGTCTTAAAATACTTCTGTGAAGCGCCTTGGGACATTTTACTACGTTAAAGGTGCTATATAAATACAAGTTATTGCTGTTGTTGGATGGCGAGTTCTGGCAACCTGATTGGTTAGGGTGTTTCCCGCCATCACGTCCATCACTGCAGGAAGCAGGTTGAGGCTCGAGGGACTGAATGGCCTACTCCTGTGTTCCTATGTTCATAACCCTTTTTGCCCCAGTATCATTCTGGTGAATCGGCACCGCTCCCCCTCCAAGGTCAATCTATCCTCCCTGTGTGTTGGGGCCCAGAACTGAACACAGTCACTCCAGGTGGGGTCTGACCAAGACCCTGTACAACTGAAGCATCACTTCCAGCCCTTTGTATTGAGATAAAAAGGCCAACATTCCATTAAACGTTGGGATTACTTTTTGTACCTGTGCTCTAGCGGTTTGTGCGCGCCGGACTTCATGCAACCAGTTTCAAGTTCTGGTGCCAAACCCGTCCTGCCATCAGTGTTGTGAAGGAGAATTCAGGACAGACAGGTGTCAGAGATGGAACTGTAGGCGAGAGTCAACCACGCTGGTGTGGGACTGGAGTCACATACAGGCCCAGACCGGGTGAGGACGGCCGGTTTCCTTCCCTACAGGACATCAGTGAACCAGTTGGGTTTTTACAACAATCCGACAGCTTCATGGTCACTCTTACTGACACCAGTCTTTTATTTTAAACTGAATTCAAATTCTCAAACTGTGGAGGTGAGATTTGAGCTTACGATCACTGGATTACTGCTCCAGGCCTGTCCAATGGATTTATTCACTGTAGCTGCTCTCTGGAGCCTGGCAATAAAGAAGTGAGGACCCTGGTGGCAAAGTGACGGGACACACGTTCAATGTCCATGAGGGTGGGGTCACAGGGGTGGGGGAGGGGAAAGGACTCAAGTCGTTCGACTCTGGCCAACTGTAACACAGCAGTGTTGGGATTTAGCACGTTAGTCTGGGAAATATGAGGAGCGAAGAGGTCAGAGGAATCATAGAATGATACAACACAGGAGGCCATTCGGCCCATTGTGCCTGTGCCGGTTCTTTGAAAGAGCTGCCAATTGGACCCACTCCCCTCGCTCTTTCCCCAGAGCCCTGCAAAGATTTCCTTTTCCACTATAAATCCTATCCGTTTTGAAAGTTATTATAGAATCTTCTCCCACCACCTTTTCAGGCAGTGCATTCCAGATCACAAGAACATAAGAAATAGGAGCAGGAGTCGGCCATTCGGCCCCTCGAGCCTGCTCCACCATTCAATAAGATCATGGCTGATCATCGACCTCAACTCCACTTTCCCGCCCGATCCCCATATCCCTCGATTCTACTAGAGTCTAAAAATCTATCGATCTCAGCCTTGAATATACTCAACGACTGAGCCTCCACAGCCCTCTGGGGCAGAGAATTCCAAAGATTCACCGCCCTCCGAGTGAAGAAATTCCTCCTCATCTCAGTCCTAAATGGCCGACCCCTTATCCTGAGACTATGACCCCTGGTTCTAGACACTCCAGCCAGGGGGAAACAACCTCTCAGCATCTACCCTGTCAATCCCCCTCAGAATCTTGTATGTTTCAATGAGATCACCTCTCATTCTTCTAAACTCCAGAGAGAGTATCGGCCCAATCTACTCAATGTAAACAACAAGAAGTCGCTGCGTTAAAAAAAAAATCCATATCTCCCCCTTTGGTTCTTTTGCCAATTATCTTAAAGTTGGGGGTTGGTTAGGAGAGGAAAAATAATTCCGCCTTCAAAACAAACGACAATGTGGGTCACAGGATGTCTCAGTCCCGCACTCCTTGGCCTCAAACCATTTCAGTTCTCAGTGTAAAAGCTCTCTCTATCCATCAGTTACAGACAAACACAGGCCCTGCCAAACTCCTGGTGAAGTGCAGGCTGCACGGATCTCACTCCAGATTTAGACAAACTGTGTGAATGAGGATTAACATTCAGTCTGACTCACCGCAATTCGACATTCAAAATCCCATGGGGTGACTGACTAAATGAAGAATGTAACCCACATGCACACAGAACCCTCGCCACGAAGGGAAGTAATTCTGCTCGTACGTTTTATTTCCAAGAAACACACACGAGGGTTGTTTAAAGATAAATGCTTCTTAATTTGCCTAAATACACAGAGAAAGCCAGGCAAAAAAACAGCTTCTAAACAACTCAACTCTCTCACCGACTCTCCTGACACACTGACTCTCACTGGGGTACGGGTTCCACACACACTGACTCTCACTGGGGTACGGGTTCCACAGACACTGACTCTCACTGGGGTACGGGTTCCACACACACTGACTCTCACTGGGGTACGGGTTCCACACACACTGACTCTCACTGGGGTACGGGTTCCACAGACACTGACTCTCACTGGGGTACGGGTTCCACACACACTGACTCTCACTGGGGTACGGGTTCCACAGACACTGACTCTCACTGGGGTACAGTTCCACACACACTGACTCTCACTGGGGTAGGGTTTCCAGAGACACTGACTCTCACTGGGGTACAGGTTCCACAGACACTGACTCTCAATGGGGTACAGGTTCCACAGACACTGACTCTCACTGGGGTACAGTTCCACAGACACTGACTCTCACTGGGGTACGGGTTCCCAGGGCATTGACTCTCACTGGGGTGCGGGTTCCACAGACACTGACTCTCACTGGGGTACGGGTTCCACAGGCACTGACTCTCACTGGGGTACAGGTTCCACAGGCACTGACTCTCACTGGGGTACGGGTTCCACACACACTGACTCTCACTGGGGTACGGGTTCCACAGACACTGACTCTCACTGGGGTACGGGTTCCACAGACACTGACTCTCACTGGGGTACAGTTCCACACACACTGACTCTCACTGGGGTAGGGTTTCCAGAGACACTGACTCTCACTGGGGTACAGGTTCCACAGACACTGACTCTCAATGGGGTACAGGTTCCACAGACACTGACTCTCACTGGGGTACAGTTCCACAGACACTGACTCTCACTGGGGTACGGGTTCCCAGGGCATTGACTCTCACTGGGGTGCGGGTTCCACAGACACTGACTCTCACTGGGGTACGGGTTCCACAGGCACTGACTCTCACTGGGGTACGGGTTCCACAGGCACTGACTCTCACTGGGGTACAGTTCCACAGACACTGACTCTCACTGGGGTACAGTTCCACAAGCACTGACTCTCACTGGGGTACGGGTTCCACACTGACTCTCACTGGGGTACGGGTTCCACAGGCACTGACTCTCACTGGGGTACGGGTTCCACACACACTGACTCTCACTGGGGTACGGGTTCCCCGGGCACTGACTCTCACTGGGGTACAGGTTCCACACAGACTGACTCTCACTGGGGTACGGGTTCCCCGGGCACTGACTCTCACTGAGCAACTAGGGATGGTCAATAAATGCCGGCTTTCCCAGCGACACCCACATCCCATGACTGAATAAAATGTTATATTTTTATTTAGGAACTCAGTGGGCCAGTATTGAACAGTGGCAGTACTTGACTATAACGCTCCATTAATGCTGAACAAGGTACTTACGCGCAATTAGTCAGTCCAGTAGCAGAAATAAAGTGTTTCTGAAAACAGACGTAAAATATATAAACTCACTCAGTCAGGAGCCAAGTGCTTTGTAAAGCTCCGTCGACTTGCTGGTTAATTTGTAATTTGATATCTGTCATTGCTTGATCAAATGTTCCTGCCTGTGGGGACATTAAAATAACATTGAGATTAATAACTGATGCCCCAGCCCTCCGCTCCCCAGGGCCCAGCTCTCCGCCCTGCGCGCCCCAGCCCTCCGCGGCCCAGCCCTCCGCCCCCCAGGGCCCAGCTCTCCGCCCGCTGCCCCACAGCCCTCCGCGGCCCAGCCCTCCGCCCCCCAGGGCCCAGCTCTCCGCCCTCCGCCCCCCAGGGCCCAGCCCCCCAGGGCCCAGCCATCCGCCCTCCGTGCCCCAGCCCTCCACGCCCCAGCCCTCCGCCTGCCAGCCCTCCGCGGCCCAGCCCCCCAGCCCAGTGGATTTGATGCTCTTGGTCCCTCACCAGGAGCAAGACTGCCATTTAAACCACACGGCCAAACAGGGCAACCATTCTGCACACAGCAAGATCCCACAGGTGGCGATGAGGTGCTTGACCAGTTAATCTGGTTTTTGGTGGTGTTGGTTAGTGGGACGATCGTGCCTAGTGCGACGGCAGATCTGCCCACTGTTCTTTGAATAGCACCGTGGGGAGTGTCACCCTGGAACACCTGCTCCAGTCCTGGAGCAAGACTCGGCTCCATGACCTTCGCACCGAGTTCCTGCCATGTTGGAGTAGCACGTTGCCTCACCTCTTGCTCTCCTGGCAAAGGAAACAAGGGTACGATAGCAAAATACTGCGGATGCTGGAAATCCGAAAAAGCAACATAAAATGCTGGAAAAACTCAGCAGGCCAGGCAACATCCATGGAGAGAGAAACAGAGTCAACGGTGTCGATTTTCCTGGAGCCGTCAGGCAGGGTTTCAGGCGTGTGTGGGGGGGGGGGGGGGGGGGGAAATCCTGAATTCGGGGGTCCCGATACCATCCCGCCCAAAACCCCGCTCCACGCAAGTTTCAGAGGTGGCAGGTACCCGCCCCGCACTGGGACCCGCCAACCCCAGGCGGGAAGGGATTAGTGCCAATTAACTGCCTGTTAACAGGCAGTTTTTGGCCTAATCCCTATTTTGAGGGGTGTCGTGTGGGTTTCCCGATGGCTCCAAACCACGCCAGGTTAGAGCAGGCGGGCCGTTGAGTTGAAGGAGTTGGAGGGGTCGCGATGCAGGTGAGTGATGGGTGCATGAGTGCAAAGGTAAGTGTGTTTGGTGTGTCTAAAGTGTGTAAAGAACTTTTACTTACCTGTACTTACTTTAACAGCCTTTCTTCCTGTAGGCGTCGGGAGCACATCACTCAGCCGGCACTTAAGGCTGAATGGCTGCGATCTGTGAAAAGTGACAGCCTTCAGCTTTGAGTGCTGCTGAGAGTTCTAACTGAGTCTGTGCAGAAGGACTCATGTTAGAACTCAGACTGTCAGTGTTTGGCAGCTTCAAGCAGCTGTGAAACACTGATATTTCATCTGTCAAGAACTCTTGACAGATGAAATTGCAGTCTGTGATGTCACCTGTTGCCGGGTGGCCCTTAATTGGCCTGCTGAGCCCGCTGGGCGGGCTCAACAAGGTCAATCAAGGGAAAATCGCGTGGATTGGCCGGACGTCAATGTAGGCGGGTCTAAAACCTGAAAGTTGTAGTCCCACCTTCTTCCCGACAGCTTCGGGAAAATCGACCCCAACGTTTCAGGTCGAAACCCTTTGTCAAGACTGAAAAAGCACAGGAAAGGAAACAGATTAAAAGGCCAGTAGGGGGGCTAGGAGAGAACAAAAAAGAGAAGTGAAGAGACATTAAGAGGTATTCAAAACGAGACGGGATGGTGATAGGAATAGTGGAGACAAAAGACGGCTCGAGATTAGGTGTGAAATGCGCTGGCAGAATGGGAGACAGCTGCCATGTGGGAGAGAGAAAAAGGAAACAAGGGATTGCTGTCAGGAAGCCTGGTTAGACCAAATGAAAGGATGCCGTTACACTAGAGGGTTTACAGGCAATGTTCCCTCTAATTTTCTTTGGCGCGGCATGACGCGGCCCCTTCCCCCGCATGCGCGGTGTAATATATGTGGGTGGAACAAATGAAGGACAGATACACAATGAGCTGTTAGTCCAGGTGCTTGCTTTACTAGGCCAAAGCAAACTGAGTATGCTCATACTAAACCATGTGACAAAGCATGTGACCATACATTACCCACGGTTTTTGCATTGACAAACCGGCTGCGCGGGATCCCTGGAGCGCTGCGCGGCCTAAAGAGAAGATTGCCTACAGGATTACTGCCTATATCGATCTCACTGCCCAGTGATTGTTAGCAGGTAACTCAACCGTGAGGGCGTCTTGGCGGAGCCCACATTCAACACACACTGTCCCAGCAGGAGTCACGAGAGAGCGATCAGGAGTACGAGCCTTCTCCTTCTAAATCAGGGGGTCTGAGCCCATGTGTACTGCCCCAACAGCACAGGCTCATAGATCCAACCACATGAGCAGGATCCCAATCCCATGTACTCGCACTGTCCCCACATCCCTTTTATCCCCCTTTCCTTCAGCTACCTATCCAATTCGTCAATGTTGTCAGGGACTCTGCTTCAATCTCTAACTCTGCTGGTGAATTCCACAGCCTCACAACTCTCTGTGGAAGAACATTTCTCCTGCTCTCTGTCCTCAATCTCTTACATTTAATCTTCTATCTGTGTCTTCTCATTCTAGATTCCTCAATCTCTCTAAACCGCCTGCTTGTATCTGTCCCGTCTCATTCCTTTAAACACAGCGATCAAATCAATCTAATTTTCCAAGTCTTCCTTGGTATTTGTATTTCCTCATACCAGACAGCATCCTCGTCAAGCTGCACTTTCCCCTCTCTCTATCGCCTCAATAACCTTCCTATAGTGTGGAGCCCAAAACTGCATACAGTACTCCAACTCTAGTCTTACTAAGGCTGTATATAGATTCACCATTACACAGATCTTACAGCACAGAAACAGGCCATTCTGCTCCGTGCTGGTATTTATGCTCCACATGAGCCTCCTCCCACCCTATCAACATATCCTTCGATTCCTTTCTCCCTCATGTGTTTATCCAGCTTCCCCTTAAATGTATCTGTGCCATTCGCCTCAACCACTCCCTGTGGCAGCGAGTTCCACATTCTCACCCCTCTCCGAGTAAAGGGGTTTCTCCTGAATTCCTTATTCGATTTATTAGTAACTAACTTAGATTTACGGCCCCTAGTTCTGGTCTCCCCCACAAGCGAAAACATCTTCTCTACGTCTACCCGATCAAATCCCTTCATAATCTTCAAGACCTCAGGTCACCCCTCAGTCTTCTCTTTTCTAGAGTGAAGAGCCCCGGCCTGTTCAATCTTTCCTGATGGGTATAGCCTCTCATTTCTAGTATCATATTTTTAAATCTTTTTTGCACCTTCTCCAGTGCCTCTATATCCTGTTTATAATATGGAGACCACAACTGTACGCAGTACTCCAAGTGTGGACCAACCAAGGTTCGATACAAGTTTAACATAACCTCTCTGCTTTTCAATTCTCTCTCTATACAAATAAGCCATAGTGCTTTGCTAGTCCCACGCCCCTGCTCTTTCCCTATAGCTCTGCAAGTTTTTCCTTCAAGTATTTATCCAGCTCTGTTTTGAAAGTTCGTATTGAATCTGCTTCCACTGCCCTTTCAGGCAGCGCATTCCAGATCACAACAACTCACTGTGTAAAAAGTTTTTCCTCATCTCCCCTCTGGTTCTTTTGCCAATCACCATAAATCTGTGTCCTCTGGTTATCGACCCTTCAGACACTGGAAACAGTTTCTCTTTATTTACTCTATCTAAACCATTCATGATTTTGAACACCTCTATCTAATCTCCCCTTAACCTTCTCTGCTCTAAGGAGAACAACCCCAGCTTCTCCAGTCTCTCCACATTAATTGAAGTCCCTCATCCCTGGAGCCATGCTAGTAAATCTCCTCTCCAAGGCCTTGACATCCTTCCTAAAGTGTGGTGCCCAGAATTGGACACAATACTCCAGCTGGGGCCGAACCAGCGTTTTATAAAGGTTTAGTATAAGTACAATGCTGTTCATTTACTAATTGCACGCCCATTCTGCAAGTTTATTGATGTCTTCCTGTATTTTGCCGCAATCCTCCTCTGTATTAATTACACCCCCCAATTTGGTGTCATCCGCAAATTTGAAATTGTACTTCCGATTCCAGAGTCCAAAGCGTTTATGTAAATGGTGAACAACAGTGGTCCCAGCACTGATTCTTGTGGAACACCGCTTCCCACCTTGGGCTATGGGGAAAGAGCAGGGGGTGTGGGACTAATTGGAGAGTGGGGCTAATTGGAGAGCTCGCTCAAAGAGCCAGCACAGGCTCGATGGGCCGAACAGCCCCCGTCTGTGCTGGAAAATTCAATGAATCTATGATTCAAAGTATAATCATATTTTTAACCAAAATGCATCGTCTCACACTTACTGACATTGAATTCTAACTGCCATTTTTTTTGACCATTCCACCAGCTGATCTCTATCCCCTTTCCGCATCCTTTGCACCCGAGAATTGTTATTACTCTGCCTCCAATTTTAGTATTGTTTGCAATTTAGGACACGCCTCCCTCACAGCCTGTATCCAAATCATTGATGGATGAGTTGGTCTTTTCCTGCTCATATGTACATACTGTAGATTTAAATACAAGGGCAGGGATTATATAACTGGTCATTTACCCAACACCTTGTGTAAATCCCACACAACTTCATTACATTAAACTTTCATCTTTATTCACATTGAAATACAGGCAGCCAACAATAGCTCGGTAAGTGAGGGGGACGGGCAGAGAGACGGGCAGTCTCTGGAGTACAAAAGTAGAGAAGTTATGCTGAACCTTTATAAAGCGCTGGTTAGGCCACAACTGGAGTATTGTGCCCAGTTCTGGTCACCACACTTTTGGAAGGATGTGAAGGCCCTCGAGAGGGTGCAGAGGAGATTTACCAGAATGGTTCCGGGGATGGGGGATCTTAGCTACAAGGACAGGTTGGAGAAGCTGGATTTGTTTTCATTAGAGCAAAGGTGGTTGAGGGGTGATTTGATAGAGGTGTACAAGATTATGACGGGTTTGGACAGGCTAGACGGGGAAAGGCTGTTCCCACTAGTTGATGGTACAAGGACTAGGAGACACAGATTTAAGGTTTTGGGCAAGAGATGCAAGGGGGATGTGAGGAAAAACATTTTTACGCAGCGAGTGGTGATGACCTAGAATTCGCTGCCGGCAGAAGTGGTGGAAGCGGAGACACTCAATGTTTTCAAGGGGAGACTGGATAGGCACTTGAGGGAAATAAACTTGCAGGGCTACGGGGATAGAGCAGGGGAATGGGACTGACTGGATTGCTCTACAGAGAGCCGGCACAGACTCGACAGGCCGAATGGCCTTGGGACGTTTTATTATGTTAAAGGTGCTATATAAATGCAAGTTGTTATTGTGTCCAAGGCTAGCAGCAGAGTTAGAGGGTGAGGAGCGACTACCACAGTCCAGCTTGAGCCACCACCCACAAAGTTCAAGAAAATGGCTACAACCATCGCCATCACCATCCTGGTCAACTATCCAGCCAGCTCACTCTTGCATTGCACTGTGGCTTTCCTGGACATGAGGCTCCACATATTCACCCCCGTCCCTGGTCTGGGCCCCCCCGTCCCTGGTCTGGGCCCCCCCGTCCCTGGCCTCGCCCACCTGGCCCTGTCCTACCCCTCCCCTCCCCTCCCTGTCCCTGGCCTCTGGTTGAAGACAGACACAAGTTATAAGAGGAGGTTAGACAAAGTTACGGTGCTGAAAAGAGGTGGGATTAGGCAGTAGTTTACCCGGAGCACGAAGAACTTCCTCAGCCTGTGGTCCTGGAATGCACGGGGTGGAGCTGCTCCCTCAACAGGTGTCTCGGCTGGAATCTGGCCATCTGCTGGACTCCGGTCTCCTCGGCCAGCTCCCTCCACCTCAGTCGCTGCATTCTTCTCCTGGTTCACGCTCAGGGCCACTTGGTCCAGCCTCGCCTCCTTATCCAGCTCCGGCCCGCCGGCCGCGCTGCTCAGGTCCACCGCCTGGAACTCGCTGGGATCTGGGACTGCTGCCATGGGCGAGGGGGACCCGGGACAACAGACTGAAGGGCTGAATGGGGCACAGAACGAGCGTGTGGGGAGGAAGGGACACCCCCCAGGCACAACTTCCTGCAAATATTTCAACTAAACGCCAAGGTTAGAGAATGTTCCCAACCAGTCAAAGCAGGACTTCCGTGTCTGGACAGGCGACTCTCCCCCACAGGGGTGTCTGGACAGGCGACTCTCCCCCACAGGGGTGTCTGGACAGGGGTGTTGGACTAACTCAATGAAACCAACAGTCAGAGCTCAGACGAAGCAGGAAGAACTTTCGTTTCAAGCAGCTGACCCAACCTTCCCTTTCTGTTTGTTATGTTGAGTCGCCTGCTTCCTGGTTCACTGCAGGGGCGGATCCCAAAACTGCTCCTCAAGAGCAGCACAGACCGTTTTTTTTTTGGTTCCTAGGATGTGAGCATCACTGGTAAGGCCAGCATTTATTGCCCATCCCTAATTGCCCTTGAGAAGGTGGCGGTGAGCCGCCTTCTTGAACCGCTGCAGTCCGTGTGGTGAAGGTGCTCCCACAGTGCTGTTAGGGAGGGAGTTCCAGGATTTTGACCCAGCGACGATAAAGGATCGGCCGATATATTTCCAAGTCAGGATGGTGTGTGACCTGGAGGGGAACTTGGAGGTGGTGGTGTTCCCATGCGCCTGCTGCCCTTGTCCTTCTGGGTGGGAAGAGGTTGCGGGTTTGGGAGGTGCTGTCGAAGAAGCCTTGGCGATTTGCTGCAGAGCATCTTGTAGATGGTACACACTGCAGCCACGGTGCGCCGGTGGTGGAGGGAGTGAATGTTTAAGGTGATGGATGGGGTGCCAATCAAGTGGGCTGCTTTGTCCTGGATGGTGTCGAGCTTCTTGAGTGTTGTTGGAGCTGCACTCATCCAGGCAAGTGGAGAATATTCCATCACACTCCTGAATTGTGACTTGTAGATGGTGGAAAGGGTTTGGGGAGTCAGAAGGTGGGACAATTGCCACAGAATACCCAGCCTCTGACCTGCTCTTGTTGCCACAGTATTTATGTGGCTGGTTCAGTTAAGTTTCTAGTTCAACTCCCCACGACAGCAAACCGGCCATCCGCTCTCCAACACAAGCTCATGGGAGAAGTATTGGACAATATTAACTTTTAATATTACATTGTGGGTGGATCACGCAAGGTTTCCTGTTCAGTGCAAATCCTGGAAAAATCCTAGATAGAAAAAGAACCATCCCTGGCTTCAGAGAATTAAGTTTCTGCCATGACTTGAACTTTAGATCAGGTATTTGCAGCATGCAGTATAATTCTGGTTTTGCATATAAGGATATCTATTGAAACACTGTCACAAAGGCACAGTACTTTAAATCTATGCCCCCTGGTTATTGACCTCTCTGTTAAGGGAAATAGGTCCTTCCTATCCACTCTTTCTAGGTCCTTCATAATTTTATACACCACAATTAGGTCTCCCCTCAGCCTCCTCTGTTCCAAAGAAAACAACCCCAGCCTCTCCAATCTCTCCTCATAGCTAAAATTCCCCAGTCCCGGCAACATCCTCGTAAATCTCCTCTGCACCCTCTCTAGTGCAATCACATCCTTCCTGTAATGTGGTGACCAGAACTGCACGCAGTATTCTAGCTGTGGCCTAACTAGTGTTTTATACAGTTCAAGCATAACCTCCCTGCTCTTGTATTCTGTGCCTCAGCTAATAAAGGCAAGTATCCCGTATACCTTCTTAACCACCTTATCTACCTGTCCTGCTGCCTTCATGGATCTGTGGACATGCACTCCAAGGTCCCTCTGTTCCTCTACACTTCTCAGTGTCCTACCATTTACCGTGTATTCCCCTGCCTTGTTAGCCCTCCCTAAATACATTACCTCACACTTCTCCGGATTGAATTCCATTTGCCACTTTTCTGCCCACCAGTTCAGTCCATTGATATCTTCCTGCAGTTTACAGCTTTCTTCCTCACTATCAACCACATGGCCAATTTTTTTATCCTCTGCAAACTTCTTAATCATGCCCCCTACATTGAAGTCTAAGTGATTGATATATACCACAAGAAGCAGGGGACCCAGTACTGAGCCCTACGGAACCCCACTGGAAACAGCCTTCCAGTCACAAAAAGACCCGTCCACCAGCACCCTTTGTTTCCTGTCACTGAGCCAATTTTGGATCCAACTTGACACTTTCCCTTGGATGCCATGGGCTTTTACTTTTTTGACCAACCTGCCATGTGGGACCTTATCAAAGGCCTTGCTAAAGTCCATGTAGACTACATCAAATGCACTGCCCTTATCGACCCTCCTCGTTACCACTTCAAAAAATTCAATCAAGTTATTCAAACACAAGCTTCCCTTAACAAATCCATGCTGACTGTCCTTGATTAATCCGTGACTTTCTAAATGACGATGAATACTGTCCCTCAGAATTTTTTTCCAATAATTTTCCCACCACTGGGGTTAAGCTGACTATCCTGTAATTACTCTGTCTATCCCTTTCTCCCTTTTTAAACATTGGGCCAGAAATTCGGGTCTCCAGGGGTGAGTACGCACGGGGTACTCACGCGTGGGCCCGATGGAAGGGCCGGTTTCCTGCATGCACTGCGCATGCGCGGGAAACCGGCACTTCCGTTCCTCTGAACGAAGGGGTTCAGAGGTCAAACGCATGCGCGGGGGAGGCTGCGCGTGCGCTTTGAACTTACGTTTTTTTTACAGGTTTTTCCGTGAGGGTAAGTCTTTAGAATTTAGAAATTTAAAAAGCAGGCGTAAGGCCTGCTTTTTACAAGGTAAGTGGTCAATTAGTTAAAATTAAAACATTTTTTCCACAGGTTTATTATTTTTAAATACTTTAAAGCAAGGTAAGTTTATTTTTAGCCCTGTTAGAATATCAAATTATTTTTTTCAAAAATTTAAATTATTGTTTAAAATAGTTATTTAATGTAATTTATAGTTTATTTAAAAAGTGTGATTTTTTAAAATTTATTTGAAGATTTACTGCTGTTTTGGGGCCGTAGTATTTATAAGTCTTGACAGGTCTTCCTGTCAAGACTTATGAATGGGCTTTTCCCTCCACCGATTGGCTGCCCATGGCCCATGTGATCCCAGGGGATGCATCGAACTAACTGCGCCCCTGGGATACGCAAGCACTGTGCGCCGGCAGCTGGGCCAGACCCTGGATCGGAATTCCACGCGGGCCCACAGCTCAACGGCCGGCGTGCAAGGTAAGTGCAGGTCGGGGGCTTGCACCCGCGGGAAGCCCCCAACCCGAATTTCTGGGCCAATAGCGCAATGTTAGCAGTCCTCCAGTCCTCTGGTACCACACCTGTAGCCAGAGAGGATTGAAAAATGATGGTGCAAGGCAAAAGGGGGGGTAATGGGACAATTAAAGAAACGAAAGATGGGTCTACTGGAGCTGAAAATGGCGACAGCAGAATCATTGGCAGCAACTGCTGTCCAAAAAAATGGGAGCAGTCGTTATGATCTGAAATAGTTCAATTTGATCTCCAGTCTGCAAGGCTGCAAAGTGCCTAATTGAAAGATGCAGAACTTGCAGAATGGGCTTATAATTGGCAAATTAATTTCAACATTGCTAAGTGTGAATTATTACATTTTGGTAAACAAATAGGGAGGTCACATGTTACTTGGAAAATAAGAATCTAAATGGGGTCGAGGAGCAAAGGGATCTGGGAATACAAATACACAAATCACTAAAAATAGCGACAATAAGTTGAATTAAAAAAAAGCAAACCAAGCACTAGGGTTTATTTCTAGAGGGATAGAATTGAAAAGTAGGGAATTTATGCTAAATCTGTATTGAACCTTGGTTGGACCACACTTGGAGCACTGCGTACAGTTCTGGTCACCATATTATAAAAAGGATATAGAGGCACTGGAGAAGGTGCAAAAAAGATTTACCAGGATGATACCAGAAATGCGAGGGTATACATATCGGGAAAGGATGAACAGGCTGGGGCTCTTTTCTGTTGAAAAGAGAAGGCTGAGGGGTGACCTGATAGACGTCTTTAAAATTATGGAAGGTTTTGATAGGGTAGACTACAGAAGATGTTTCCACTTGTGGGGAAGAGCATAACTAGAGGCCATCAATATAAGATAGTCACCAAAAAATCAAATAGGGAATTCAGAAGAAACTTCTTTACCCAGAGAGTGGTGAGAATGTGGAACTCGCTCCCACAGGGAGTGGTTGAGGTGAATAGCGGAGATACATTTAAGGGGAGGCTAGACAAGCATATGAGGGAGAAGGGAATAGAGGGTTATGCTGATAGAGTTCGATGAGGAAGATGGGGAGGAGGCGCGAGTGGAGCATAAACGCCGGCATGGACTGTTTGGGCCGAATGGCCTGTTTCTGTGCCGTATATTCTAGGTAATCAAGTAATGAGATGTTGTCGCTCGAGCTTCCGTTGAGCTTCATTAGAAGCAAATGGGTATGATCTGATCGCCATTACAGAGATGTGGTTGCAAGGTGACCAGGGCTGGGAACTGAATATTCCAGGGTATATGATAATTCGGAAGGATAGACAGAAAGGAAAGGGAGGTGGGGTGGCTTTGTTGGTAAAGGATGGGATCAGTGCAGTGGTGAGAAGTGATATTGGCTCAGAAGATCAAGATGTAGAATCGGTTTGGGTGGAGATAAAAAATAATAAGGGGAAAAAGTCTCTGGTGGGCGTAGTCTACAGGCCCCCCGAACAGCAGCAATACTGTTGGACAGAGTATAAATCAACAAATAATGGAGGCCTGTAAAAAAGGTACGGTGATAATCATGGCTGATTTTAATCTCCATATTGATTGGACAAATCAAATTGGCCATGGTAGCCTTGAGGAGGAGTTCATAGAGTGCATCTGGGATGGTTTCCTAGAACAGTATGTAATGGTACCAACCAGGGAGCAGGCTATCTTGGATCTGATACTGTGTAATGAGACAGAAGTAATAAATGATCTCATAGTAAAGGATCCTCTGGGAAAGAGTGATCATAGCATGGTTGCATTTCAAATTCAGTTGTAGGGTGAGAAAGTTGTATCTCAAACCAGTGTCCTGATCTTAAACAAAGGCAATTACAATGGCATGAGGGCAGAACTGGCTAAAGTGGACTGGAAAAATAAATTAAAGGGTGAGACAGTTGAAATGCAGTGGCGGACATTTAAGAAGATATTTCATAACTCTCAACAAAATTATATTGCAGTGAGAAAGAAAGATTTTAAGAGAAGGGAGCACCATCCATGGCTAACTAAGGAAGTAAAGGATGGTATCAAATTGAAAACGAAGTCATACAATGTTGCCAAGATTGGTGGGAGACCAGAGGATTGGGAAATTTTTAAAAACCAGCAAAGGATGACTAAAAAAATAATAAAGAGAGAGAAGATGAATTATGAGAGTAAACTGGCAATAAATATTAAAACAGATAGTAAGAGCTTCTACAGGTATATAAAAAGGAAGAGAGTAGCTAAAGTAAACATTGGTCCCTTAGAGGATGAGACTGGGGAATTAATAATGGGAAACGGGGAAATGGCAGAGACTATGAACAAATATTTTATATCTGTCTTCACGGTAGAAGACATTAACAACATCCCAATAATGGATAACCAAGAGGCCAAAGGGAGGGGGGAGCTAAAGACAATCACTATCACTAAGGAAATAGTACTTGGTAAACATAGAAACATAGAAGATAGGAGCAGGAGTCGGCCATTCGGCCCCTCGAGCCTGCTCCGCCATTCAATGCGATCATGGCTGATCATCCAAATTCAGTACCCTGTCCCTGCCTTCTCCCCATATCCCTTGATCCCTTTAGCCTTAAGAAATATATCCAACTCTTTCTTGAATATATTTAATGAACTGGCCTCCACCGCCCTCTGTGGCAGAGAATTCCACAGGTTCACCATTCTCTGGGTGAAGAAATTCCTCCTCATTTCAGTCCTAAATGGCTTACCCCTTATCCTTAGACTATGACCCCTGGTTCTGGACTCCCCGGCCATCAGAAACATCCTTCCTGCATCTAGTCTGTCCAGGCCTGACAGAATTTTATAGGTTTCGATGAGATCCCCACTCAATCTTCTAAACTCCAGTGAGTATTAGCCCAAACGACACAATCTCTCCTCATACGTCATTCCTGCCATCCCAGGTATCAGCCTGGTGAATCTTCGCTGCACTCCTTCCATGGCAAGAACGTCCTTCCTCAGGTAAGGCGACCAAAACTGCACACAATATTCAAGGTGCGGTCTCACCAAGGCCCTGTACAACTGTAGCAAGACATCCTTGTTCCTGTACTCAAACCCTCTCGCTACGAAGGCCAACATACCATTTGCCTTCTTAACCGCCTGCTGCACCTGCATCCTTACTTTCAGCGACTGGTGCACAAGAACACCCAGGTCTCTTTGCACTTCTTCTTCTCCCAATCTATTGCCATTCGAATAATAATCTGCCTTCCTGTTTTTGCCACCAAAGTGGATAACCTCACATTTATCCACATTATACACATCCCAGGAACGAATAATAAAAAAAGATATGGTGTGGAGATGCCGGTGTTGGACTGGGGTGGACAAATGTAAGAAGTCACACAATACCAGGTTATAGTCCAACAGTTTTATTTGAAATCACAAGCTTTTGGAGCGCTGCTCCTTCGTCAGGTGAAGTGGAGAGATGCATAAAGACACAGCTTATATAGTCAGAGAATAATGTCAGATGTTTACAGGTAATGTTTCTAACTGCCATTTATCACACCTCAGCAGAGAGATAATCACAGCAATCAAAGGTGTGAATGGTGTCCAAACAGGTCAGTCAGGAAAACATTACATCAAAGAGCAATGAGGTGGGTGTAACAAGGGGTCAAATGTTGCAGATGCTGGGGTCTGTATGAAAAACAAAAAACAGACAAAATTTTTTTTTTTTGCTGGAAATCACAGCAGGTCCGGCCGCATCTGTTTAGAGAGAACAAGCCAACGATGACTCGAATCTGGATGACCCTACGTCAGGTGGGGTTACATGTAGCGTGACATGAACCCAAGATCCCAGTTGAGGCCGTCCTCATGAGTGCGGAACTTGGCTATCAGTTTCTGCTCGACGATTTTGCGTTGTCGTGTGTCTCGAAGGCTGCCTTGGAGAATGCTATATAAGCTGTGTCTTTATGCATCTCTCCACTTCACCTGACGAAGGAGCAGCGCTCCGAAAGCTTGTGATTTCAAATAAAACTGTTGGACTATAACCTGGTGTTGTGTGACTTCTTACATTTAAAAAAAGATAGATTAAGTGAGTGGGCAAAACTTTGGTGGATGGAGTTCAATGTGGGGAAGAGTGAAATCATTGCCTTTGGAACCAAGAAAGGCAAATCCGAATATTTCCTTCCTAGCACGGAGCTAAGGGCTTTCGCTGTCCATGTACACACATCACTAAAAGCTAGAGCACAGGTCCAAGAAGTAATCAAAAAGGCTAATGGAAAGTTGGCCTTTATCACAAGGGGGTTGGAATACAGAGGAGTGGATGTCATGCCCATGGTGATGTGGGAGTACATTATCTTTGAGTGGGAAGGGGGTACATAGACTGCAGTTATACTGCAGGTGTCAGCCTTGGCTTAGTGGTAGCACTCTCGCCTCTGAGTCAGAAGGTCATGGGTTCAAGTCCCACTCCATAGACCTGAGCACATAATCCCGGCTGACACTCCAGTGCAGTACTGAGGGAGCACTGCACAGTTGGAGGTGCCGTCTTTCAGATGAGACATTAAACTGACCTCTCAGGTGAATGTAAAAGATCCCATGGCACTTTTTGAAGAAGAGCAGCAGAGTTTTCCCTGGTGTCCTGGCAAATATTTATCCCTCAATTAACATCACTAAAATAAATTATCTGGTCATTATCACGTTGCTATTTGTGGCATCTTGCTGTGCGTGCATTGGCTGCTGTATTTCTTTCATTACAACATCAACTGCACTATCTTCAGCCTGAAGTGCCGAGTGGATGATCCATCTCAGCCTCCTCGTGAGGTCCCCACCATCACAGAAGCCAGTCTTCAGCTAATATATATTAATGATCTGGACGAGGGAATTGGATGTAATATCTCCAAATTTGCAGGCGACACAAAGCTGGGTGGGAGGGTATGCTGTGAGGAGGATGTCATGAAACTCCAGTACGATTTGGACAGGTTGGGTGATTGGGCAGAAACATGGCAAATGCACTATAATGTGGATAAATGTGAGGTTATCCACTTTGGTGGCAAAACAGGAAGGCTGATTATTATTTGAATGGCAATAGATTGGGAGAAGGGGAAGTGCAAAGAGACCTGGGTGTTCTTGTGCACCAGTCGCTGAAGGTAAGCATGCAGGTGCAGCAGGCGGTTAAGAAGGCAAATGGTATGTTGGCCTTCGTAGCAAGGGCGTTCGAGTACAAGAACAAGGATGTCTTGCTGCAGTTGTACAGGGCCTTGGTGAGACCGCACCTTGAGTATTGTGTGCAGTTTTGGTCACCTTACCTGAGGAAGGACGTTCTTGCCATGGAGGGAGGGCAGCGAAGATTCACCAGGCTGATACCTGGGATGGCAGGAATGACATACGAGGAGAGATTGTGTCAATTGGGCTTATACTCATTGGAGTTTAGAAGATTGAGAGGGGATCTCATCGAAACCTATAAAATTCTGTCAGGTCTGGACAGACTAGATGTAGAAAGGATGTTTCTGATGGCCGGGGAGTCCAGAACTAGGGGTCATAGTCTAAGGATAAGGGGTAAGCCATTTAGGACTGAAATGAGGAGGAATTTCTTCACCCAGAGAGTGGTGAACCTGTGGAATTCTCTGCCACAGAGGGCGGTGGAGGCCAGTGAATTTGGATGATCAGCCATGATCTCATTGAATGGCGGAGCAGGCTCGAAGGGCCGAATGGCCTACTCCTGCTCCTATCTTCTATGTTTCTATGTTTGATTCACTCCACGTGATATCAAGAAACTGCTCAGCGCAATGGATACATCAAAGGCTATGGACCCCAACAACATCCCGGCTATCGTGCTGAAGACTTGTGCTCCAGAACTAGCCGCACCTCTAGTCAAGCTGTTCCAGTGCAGCTACAACACTGGCATCTATCTGACAATGTGGAAAACTGCCCAAGTATGTCCTGTCCACAAAAAGCAGGACGAATCTAATCTGGACAATTACCGCCCCATCAGTCTACTCTCAATAATCAGCAAAGTGATGGAAGTTGTCGTCGACAGAGCTATCAAGTGACACTTACCGATAACTTGCTCACTGATGCTCAGTTCGGGTTCTGCCAGGACCACTCAGCTCCCGACCTCATTACAGTCTTGGTCCAAACATGGACAAAGGAGCTGAATTCCAAAGGTGAGGCGAGAGTGACTGCCCTTGACATCAAGGCAGCATTTGACCGAGTCTGGCATCAAGAAGCTCTAGTAAAACTGAAGTCAATGGGAATCAGGGGTAAAACTCTCCACTGGCTGGAGTCATACCTAGCACAAAGGAAAATGGTTGTGGTGGTTGAAGGTCAATCATCTCAGCCCTAGGACATCGCTGCAGGAGTTCCTCAGGGCGGTGTCCTAGGCCCAACCATCTTCAGCTGCTTTATCAATGACCTTCCCTCCATCATAACATCAGAAATGGGGATGTTCGCTGATGACTGCACAGTGTTCAGTTCCATTTGCAACTCCTCAGATAATGAAGCAGTCCATGCCCGCATGCAACAAGACCTGGACAACATTCAGGCTTGGGCTGATAAGTGGCAGGTGACATTCATGCTACACAAGTGCCGGCAATTGACTAGCTCCAACAAGCGAGAGTCTAAACACCGCCCCATGACATTCAGCGGCATTACCATCACCAAATTCCCCCACCATCAATATCCTGGGGGCTACCATTGACTAGAAACTTAACTGGATCAGCCACATAAATACTGTAGCCACAAGAGCATGTCAGGGGCTGGGTATTCTGTGCCGAGTGAGTCACCTCCTGACTCCCCAAAGTCTTTCCACCATCTACAAGGCACAAGTCAGGAGTGTGATGGAATACTCTCCACTTGCCTGGATGAGTGCAGCTCCAACAACACTCAAGAAACTCGACACCATCCAGGACAAAGCAGCCCACTTGATTAGCACCCCATCCACCACCTTAAACATTCACTCCCTCCACCACTGGTGCACCGTGGCTGCAGTGTGTACCATCTACAAGATGCACTGCAACAACTCGCCTCCCAAACCCGCAACCTCTTCCACGTGGAAGGACAAGGGCAGCAGGCGCATGGGAACACCACCACCTCCAAGTTCCCCTCCAAGTCAAACACCATCCTGACTTGGAAATATATCGCCGATCCTTCATCGTCGCTGGGTCAAAATCCTGGAACTCCCTCCCTAACAGCACTGTGGGAGTACCTTCACCACACGGACTGCAGCGGTTCAAGAAGGCGGCTCACCACCACCTTCTCAAGGACAAATAGGGATGGGCAATAAATGCTGGCCTCGCCAGCGATGCCCACATCCCATGAATACATTTTCAACGAACACTTCAAAAAGTACTTCATTGGCTGTAAACCACTCTGAGACGTCCTGGGGTCATGATAGATGTTATAAAAAATTAAGTCATTGCCAGTGTGCAGTCAATCTCCCCAGCTCATCTTTTAAATAGTGCCGTGGGATCTTTTACATCCACCTGAGCGGGCAGACAGTGCCTCGGCTTAACATCTCATCCAAAAGAAGGCACCTCCGACAGTGCAGCGCTCCCTCAGTACTGCCCCTCCGACAGTGCAGCGCTCCCTCAGTACTGCTCCTCCGACAGTGCAGAGCCCCCTCAGTACTGCCCCTCCAACACTGCGGCGCTCCCTCAGTACTGCCCCTCCGACAGTGCGGCGCTCCCTCAGTACTGACCATCCGACAGTGCAGCTCTCCCTCAGTACTGCCCCTCCGACAGTGCAGTGCTCCCTCAGTACTGCCCCTCCGACAGTGCAGCGGTCCCTCAGGACTGCCCCTCCGACAGTACAGCACTCCCTCAGTAATGACCCTCTGACAGTGCAGCACCTCCTCAGTACTGCCCCTCCGACAGTGCAGCTCTCTTTCAGTACTGACCCTCTGACAGTGTGGCGCTCCCTCAGTACTGCCCCTCCGACAGTGCAGCGCTCCCTCAGTACTGCCCCTCCGACAGTGCAGCACTCCCTCAGTACTAACCCTCCAACAGTGCAGCACTCCCTCAGTACTGCCCCTCCGACAGTGCAGCGATCCCTCAATACTGCCCCTCCGACAGTGCAGCACTCCCTCAGTACTGACCCTCCGACAGTGCAACGATCCCTCAATACTGCCCCTCTGACAGTGCAGCACTCCCTCAGTACTGACCCTCCGACAGTGCAGCGCTCCCTCAGTACTGCCCCTCCGACAGTGCAGCTCTCCCTCAGTACTAACCCTCTGACAGTGCGGCGCTCCCTCAGTACTGCCCCTCCGACAGTGCAGCGCTCCCTCAGTACTGCCCCTCTGATAGTGCAGCACTCCCTCAGTGCTGACCCTCCAACAGTGCAGCACTCCCTCAGTACTGCCCCTCCGACAGTGCAGCATTCCCTCAGTACTGCCCCTCCGACAGTGCAGCACTCTCTCAGTACTGCCCCTCCGACAGTGCAGTGCTCCCTCAGTACTACCCCTGCGACAGTGCAGCGCTCCCGCAGTACTGACCCTCTGACAGTGCGGCGCTCCCTCAGTACTGACCCACTGACGGTGCAGTGCTCCCTCAGTACTGCCCCTCCGACTGTGCAGCGCTCCCTCAGTACTGACCCTCCAACAGTGCAGCACTCCCTCAGTACTGCCCCTCCGACAGTGCAGCACTCCCTCAGTACTGCCCCTCCGACAGTGCAGCATTCCCTCAAATCAAATCAAATCAAATCAAATCAACTTTTATTGTCATTGTTAGTGCACAAGTGCAGTACAACGAAATGTAGGCTTGCAGCTCCCGAGAGTGTACATTTGGATTAAGACATTTAAACATTCAACATACATTTGGCTTGTAATACATTAACATAAATATAACCATAATAAAGTGCATTGGCAGATGTGCAGGCTTTAGAGTTTATTTGTGGAGTTCAGTAGGATGACAGCCCTGGGAAAGAAGCTGTTCCTAAATCTGGTCGTACGGGTGCAGCACTCCCTCAGTACTGACCCTCCGACAGTGCAGCGCTCCCTCAGTACTGCCCCTCCGACAGTGCAGCTCTCCCTCAGTACTAACCCTCTGACAGTGCGGCGCTCCCTCAGTACTGACCCTCCGACAGTGCAACGATCCCTCAATACTGCCCCTCTGACAGTGCAGCACTCCCTCAGTACTGACCCTCCGACAGTGCAGCGCTCCCTCAGTACTGCCCCTCCGACAGTGCAGCACTCCCTCAGTACTGCCCCGCCGACATTGCAGCACTCCCTCAGTACTGCCCCTCCGAAAGTGCGGCGCTCCCTCAGTACTGACACTCCGACTCTGCAGCACTCCCTCAGTACTGTCCCTCCGACAGTGCAGTGCTCCCTCAGTACTGCCCCTCCGACAGTGCAGCACCCGCTCAGTACTGCCCCTCTGACAGTGCGGCGCTCCTTCAGTACTGACCCTCTGACAGTGCAGCACTTCCTCAGTACTGCCCCTCCGACAGTGCAGCGCTCCCTCAGTACTGCCCCTCTGACAGTGCAGCTCTCCCTCAGTACTGCCCCTCCGACAGTGGAGTTCTCTGTCAGTACTAACCCTCTGACAGTGCGGCGCTCCCTCAGTACTGCCCCTCCGACAGTGCAGATTGCCTCAGTACTGCCCCTCCGACAGTGCAGCACTCCCTCAGTACTAACACTCCAACAGTGCAGCACTCCCTCAGTACTGCCCCTCCGACAGTGCAGCGCTCCCTCAGTACTGCCCCTCCGACAGTGCAGCTCTCCCTCAGTACTGCCCGTCTGACAGTGCAGTGCTCCCTCAATACTGCCCCTCTGACAGTGCAGCATTCCCTCAGTACTGCCCATCCGACAGTGCAGTGCTCCCTCAGTACTGCCCCTCCGACAGTGCAGCTCTCCCTCAGTACTGCCCGTCTGACAGTGCAGTGCTCCCTCAGTACTGCCCCTCCGACAGTGCAGCACTCCCTCAGTACTGCCCCTCCGACAGTGCAGTGCTCCCTCAGTACTGCCCCTCCGACAGTGCAGCATTCCCTCAGTACTGCCCCTCCGACAGTGCAGCACTGTCTCAGTACTGCCCCTCCGATAGTGCAGCACTCCCTCAGTGCTGACCCTCCAACAGTGCAGCACTCCCTCAGTACTGCCCCTCCAACAGTGCAGTGCTCCCTCAGTACTGCCCCTCCGACAGTGCAGCCCTCCCTCAGTACTGCCCCTCCGACAGGGCACCGCTCCCTCAGTACTGACATGTTGACAGTGCGGCGCTCCCTCAGTACTGACCCGCTGACGGTGCAGCGCTCCCTCAGTACTGCCCCTCCGACAGTGCAGTGCTCCCTCAGTACTGACCCGCCGACATTGCAGCACTCCCTCAGTACTGCCCCTCCGACAGTGCGGCGCTCCCTCAGTGCTGACCCTCCGACTCTGCAGCACTCTCTCAGTACTGCCCCTCTGACAGTGCGGCGCTCCTTCAGTACTGACCCTCCGACAGTGCAGTACTTCCTCAGTATTTCCCCTCCGACAGTGCAGTGCTCCCTCAGTACTGCCCCTCTGACAGTGCAGCTCTCCCTCAGTACTGCCCCTCCGACAGTGCAGTTCTCTGTCAGTACTAACCCTCTGACAGTGCGGCGCTCCCTCAGTACTGCCCCTCCGACAGTGCAGATTGCCTCAGTATTGCCCCTCCGACAGTGCAGCACTCCCTCAGTACTAACACTCCAACAGTGCAGCACTCACTCAGTACTGCCCCTCCGACAGTGCAGCACTCCCTCAGTACTGTCCCTCCGACAGTGCAGCGCTCCCTCAGTACTGTCCCTCCGACAGTGCAGCTCTCCCTCAGTACTGACCCTCTGACAGTGCGGTGCTCCCTCAGTACTGCCCCTCTGACAGTGCAGCGCTCCCACAGTACTGCCCCTCCGACAGTGCAGCACTCCCTCAATACTGACCCTCCAACAGTGCAGCACTCCCTCAGTACTGCCCCTCCGACAGTGCAGCACTCCCTCAGTACTGCCCCTCCGACAGTGCAGTGCTCCCCCAGTACTGCCCCTCTGACCGTGCAGCACTCCCTCAGTACTGCACTGAGAAGTGTCAGCCTGGATTATGTCTGCCTTGGACCCCTGATTTCGAGGTGAGAGTGCTACCCACTGATTCAAGGCTGACACGCAGCTCTCCCTCCTCCCCAAGAAAAGACTCCTTTAACATTGCTGGCTCTGGTTGGAATAGACAGGACCTGGTCTGTTGGTTGTGTCTGATGACCCCGGGTCAGTGCGTGTTGATGTGGTGCTCCAGCCCTATTGTATCACTGAAGCATATTACAAGAACCACACACTGCCAAATACCAACACAATCTTCAGAAGAAAATTGGACAAAGGTTTCATCCAACTTGTGTCAGAATGGAAGATAGTGAAGTGCACACAAACACAAACATCACTGTTGGACCGGAAAGCTTGAGGCCCTCTCTGGAAAAGGATAAGACAGTGTATTTTATTACTGACGTGCACTCAATAAAACCATTACCGGTCTTGTGGGATTGTGAGCTCGACTTAACTTTTAAATTCAGATGCGCTTGACTATTGAAATGGCAGAGTGAGGCGCTGGACAGTTTGGCACAAGGTGCCTCTCCAAGACTTACATTATCATCCTCTAAAATATTACAATCACAGCCTGACTGCACCAGGATCTTCAATCCACATCTGTCCAACGCCAATTGGCTATCTGCCTATTGTGTGAAAGTACATCAGCTTAGCCCAGTGCTATCACCGCACAGGTTAGGGGCCATTGGCCGCACCATGCCTCCAGTTCTGGTCTTTTGTCAGACTTGCTGCTCCAGGTGTCTATAAGCCACCAGTTATGGGCTGCCTGGCTGTGAGTTCCTGATCAAGCCGGGATTCAGTGGTGCCGAAGGAAGGTGTAAGCGTGCACCTCTTGCTTTCACCCGCTCCCATCACAACCTTACCCTTGTGCCTTTCTCCTTTCAGACGGCCAACACTGCCACCTGGCCAGGCACTGGTGGAGGAGCAGGAAGACAGTGATCATGAAGACACAGCATCACTTGATTTCACACTCCCAGCCACCAGCTCAGATACTGACACTCTGCGGACTTTAGAGGATAGGTTAGATGTGGGATCTGCACGTGGTGAGACACCGGGCACGAATGGCCTGCAGCCAGGGCAGGGGCAGATGCCAGCTCCCCGGAGGGCGAGGTCGCACACGAGTTCTGTTGCAGGGGCCTCAGATGAGGACTTCGATGGGGGTGGCCTACAGAAGAAGGTTGATGGGTCTGCACACTGAAATGCTTGGTGCAGTGGCAGGCCTGCCAGAGAGCCTGAGAGCAACACCAAGGAGCGTGGAGGAGCCCGGCACCAACCTTGCACAGGGCTTTGTGCAGAGCTTGGAGCCAATGGTTTCCAACATGGAATTGATGGCGAATTCCATTACCGCACTTGTGGACCCAACCATGACACAGGGTTTGATGGCCAATGTCTCATCTTCCATTGCAGCACCAGATGAAGTGACCCAAGGTCCGAGTGCTGCAGTGGAAGCTCAGACTGCTGCCATCATGGCTGGGTTTACCAGTGTGGAAAGGGGCTTGCAGGCTGTCACAGCAGCCTAGCAATCTGTCCTCCAACAGATTACTAGGATTGCTGAGGTGCCGCCCCGGGAGAGTGGCAGTGGCTCCATGGAGCATGAACCTGCTGTCCTCTCTCAGGATGACACATCCGCGCTCCCACCACTACCACTCCGCCAGTGCCCTTGCTGCCAGCCAGCCCAGTCCAGTCTGCTGCCGCCTATACCGAGGTGGTGCAGTCTGCAGCCGGGCCTTCGAGGCCCACAGCTGCTCGAGGTCATCCTGGAAAGCCACCTGCAGTCTCCCCCGCTGAAAGTCAGCAACTTCCACCAGCCATGGTGCAGCCACGGGGGTAGCACTACGTAGGAGCACTAGGACAGGCAAAGGCACACGGAAGACAGGCACGAAGGGAATGCACAAGGGTGATTAGTTGACATTTTTATGTAATATTGGATGGATTGATGTATAAAGTTGATTCGGAATTTTTGATTTGTGGTGGCTTTCATTTCAGCATTGTGGCCAAGAGGACACTGTGAGGGTCCATATCAGAGGGAAGGTAAGGTGTGGGACTATTGATAAATGTGGAATTGGGGTTGCATCCACTGGAACCACAGTCAGATAAGTCAGTCACAGAAAGCCCGTGCAGAAAGGGGCTGTCTGGGTTACCTTCTCCCTTCCGCTTCCTTCTCTTCCACTTCCTCCTCCTCTTCCTCCTCAGCTGGTCGCCGTATGCCTGGTGGCAAGGGCTGTGCCCTAAATATGGCGAGGTTGTGGAGCATGCAGCAGACCACAATGAATCTTGAGACACGGTCTGGTGAGTCCTGCAGGGCTCCTCCAGAGCGGCTCAAGCAGCAGAACCATTGTTTCAGCACCCCAATGGTCTGCTCTATGATGTTTCGTGTGGCAGCATGGCTCTCATTATATGCATGCTGGCCACGTGTGGTTGGGTTGTGGAGCGGAGTCATGAGCTAGGTGGTCATACTACTCTTGTCATTCAGCAGCCAGCCTCTGGTTTGTCTTGGTGGCTCAAAGACTGAGGGAACAGTGGACTGGCACAGAATTAAAGCATTATGACTACTGCCAGGGTACCGGGCATGCGCCATCATGACGTGCTGAGCATGGTCGCACGCCAACTGCACATTCAGCGAGTGCAAATCTTTGCGGTTGTGATACATCTCAGCATTTAAATGGGGCGCCTGCAAAGCCACGTGCGCGCAGTCGATGGCACCCTGCACCATGGGGAAGCCCACTATCCTGGCAAAGCCGCATGCACGCAGTCGATGGCACCCTGCACCATGGGGAAGCCCACTCTCCTGGCAAAGCCGCATGCACGCAGTCGATGGCACCCTGCACCATGGGGAAGCCCACTCTCCTGGCAAAACCGTGTGCGCACAGTCGATGGCACCCTGCACCATGGGGAAGCCCACTCTCCTGGCAAAGCCACGTGCGTGCACCTCTAGTCAGAGAGAAGACAATGAAGTCCCCTCGCCCGGCATGAAGAGTGTCTGTCACCTCTCTCATGCAGCAGTGGATGGAAAACTGGGAGATGTTACAGATGTCGCCTGCTCCAGCCTGGAAGGATCCCAAGGTGAAGCAATTCAGGGCCACGGTCACCTTCACAGCCACTGGCAGAGCTATCCTTGCCCTGGAGTTCTGTGAGCACCTCCTTCGTAAAGCGCAGATGCCTCACACACTGCTCCTGGCTCAGGCTGAGGTAAGAATATTGCGCTCGGAAAACCCTAGGCTGCTACGGAGCTGAATTTTTCACCCTTGCAGTAATGTGCACAGTTCTGGCCTCTATTATTAAATGGATATAGAGGCACTGGAGAAGGTGCAAAAAAGATTCACAAGTATGATACCAGAACTGAGAGGATATACTTATCAGGAAAGGCTGAACAGACTGGGGCTCTTTTCTCTAGAAAACAGAAGGCTGAGGGGTGACCTGACAGAGGTCTTTAAGGTTATAAAAGGGTTTGACAGAGTAGACATAGAGGAGATATTTCCACTTGTGGGGGAGACCAGACTAGGGGCCATCAATAAAAGATAGTCACTTATATTTATATTAATTAATAAATAAATCCAATAGGGAATTCAGGAGAAACTAATGTGGTAAACCACTGTAGTTCACTGTGTTCACTGTTGTTGTTGTTGTTGTTGTTGTCGTTCACTCTTGTTTCACTGTTGTGCCTGACTATGCCTCAGCTGACTCCGCCCCTGGGCTACCGAGTATAAGAGCGGCCGCATGGCAGCTCCTGGCATTCGGTCGTCCACTAGAGGCATAGTCCTGATCTGTCTGAAGTGCAATTCAGTAGTTAATAAAAGCCTGTCGTTCTGAACTCTGCCCAGCCTTTTATTGGGCCGTGTCGGAGGGGGTCGTGGTGGGGGGCAATGGTGGCGGGTCAGTGGACCCCGAGGGTGCCAGATCTCTAATGGAAACTGTATCCTCCCGCCCGTCCGGGTATGCCACGTAGGCGTACTGGGGGTTGGCATGGAGGAGGTGAACCTTCTCTACCAGGGGAGCCATTTTGTGGGACCTTACATGCTTCCTCAGCAGGACGGGCCCTGGGGACGTCAGCCAGTGTGGTAGTGAGTTACTGGATGTGGACCTCCGGGGAAAAACAAACATTCGCTCATGGGGGGTTGCGTTGGTGGCTGTACACAGCAGTGACCGGATGGAGTGGAGCGCATCGGGTAGGACATCCTGCCAATGGGAGGTCGGAAGGCCCCTAGATTTTAAGGCTAGGAGGGCCGCCTTCCAGACCGTCGCGTTCTCTCTTTCAACCTGTCCGTTCCCCCGGGGGTTGTAGCTGGTGGTCCGGCTTGAGGCAATACCTCTCATGAGCAGGTACTGACGGAGTTCGTCGCTCATGAAGGACGAGCCCCGGTCGCTATGAATATAGCTGGGAAAACCGAACAGAGCAAAGAGGTTGTGCAGGCATTTAATGACCGTAGCGGTGGTCATGTCCGGGCAGGGGATGGCAAAAGGGAAACGGGAGTACTCATCAACTATGTTGAGGAAGTACACATTGCGGTCAGAGGAGGGGAGGGGCCCTTTAAAGTCGATACTCAGGCGCTCAAAAGGGCGGGTGGCCTTGATCAGGTTTGCTCTGTCAGGCCTATAGAAGCGCGGCTTGCACTCTGCACAGACTGGGCAGCTCCTGGTCATGGTCCTGACCTCCTCGATGGAGTAAGGCAGGTTGCGGCCCTTAATGAAATGGAAGAACCTGGTGACCCCCGGGTGGCAGAGGTCGTTGTGGAGGCCCCGTAGTCTATCGATCTGCGCGGTGGCGCATGTGCCTCGCGATAGAGCGTCTGAGGGTTCGTTGAGTTTCCCTGGCCGGTACAAGATGTCGTAATTGTAGGTGGAAAGTTCGATTCTCCACCTCAAAATCTTGTCATTTTTGATTTTACCCCTCTGCTTGTTGTTGAACATGAAAGCAACTGAACGCTGGTCAGTAAGCAGGGTAAATCGTTTTCCAGCCAGGTAGTGCCGCCAGTGGCGCACCGCCTCCACAATGGCCTGGGCCTCTTTTTCCACAGAGGAGTGTCTGAGTTCGGAGCCCTGGAGGGTTCGTGAAAAGAAGGCCACGGGTCTTCCCGCCTGGTTAAGGGTAGCGGCCAGGGCAAAGTCGGATGCATCGCTCTCCACCTGGAAGGGGATGGACTCATCTACCAAGTGCATGGTGGCCTTGGCAATGTCATCCTTTATACGGTGAAAGGCTAAGCGGGCCTCCGCCGTCAGGGGGAAGGAAGTGGACTTGATAAGTGGACGGGCTTTGCCCGCATAATGAGGGACCCACTGGGCGTAATAGGAAAAGAAGCCCAGGCACCTTTTGAGGGCCTTGAGACAGTGGGGCAGGGGAAGTTCCATCAACGGGCGCATCCGGTCAGGGTCAGGACTGATGACTCCGTGTTTCACCACGCAACCAAGGATAGCGAGGCGGGCTGTGCGGAATATGCACTTTTCCTTGTTGTACGTGAGGTTTAGGAGTTGGGCCGTGCGGAGGAACTTATCAAGATTGGCGTCATGGTCCTGCAGGTCATGGCCGCAGATGGTCACGTTGTCCAGGTAGGGAAACGTGGCCTGTAACGCATTCTCGTCGACCATCCGGTCCATCTCCCTCTGGAAGACGGAGACACCGTTGGTGACGTCAAAGGGAACCCTGAGGAAGTGAAAAAGGCGGCCCTTTGCCTCGAAAGCTGTGTACTGGCGGTCCTCAGGGCGGATAGGGATTTGGTGGTATGCTGCCTTGAGGTCAATGGTCGAGAAAACGCGGTATTGCGCTATCTTATTAACCATGTCGGCTATGCGGGGGAGGGGGTATGCGTCCAACTGGGTGTACTTGTTGATAGTCTGGCTGTAGTCGATGACTAGGCGCTGCTTGTTGCCAGTCTTAACGACTACCACCTGGGCTCGCCAGGGGCTGGTACTATCCTCAATAATCCCCTCTTTCAGGAGCCGCGTCACCTCAGATCTTATGAAGGATCTGTCCCCGGTGCTGTATCGCCTGCTCTTTGTGGCGATAGGCTTGCAGTCGCGGGTGAGGTTGGCGAACAGGGGGGGGGGGTGTGATTTTGAGGGTGGAGAGACTACAGGTGGGGCGCGGCGGGCAATTTAAAAACTGCTGGTTGCAGACAGTGAGCAGGGGAAGAGGTCCACCGTATGTCAAGGTGACACTCTTAAAGTGACAATGAAAGTCCAACCCCAGTAGAACGGCAGCGCAGAGATGTGGCAGGACGAATAGCTTTACATTTTTATATACGGAGCCCTTCACCGAGAGGGTCACTACGCAGTAGCCGCCGACGTCTGCTGAGTGGGATTTCGAGGCCATGGAGATCCGATGGCGCGTTGGCCGGACCGAGAGGGGATAGCGCCGTACTGTATCAGGGTGTATGAAGCTCTCCGTGCTCCCGGAATCAAAAAGGCAAGTTGTGGCGCGGCCATTTACCTGGATGTCCATCGTGGACCTGGCTAGCTGGTGGGGTCTGGATTGATCCAGCGTGATGGAGGCCGCTGTGGAGTCGGTAGCGTCGCTGTAGAACCCCGGTGAGGCGGCGGTGGGTGAGTCGGGGGCCCGTTGGCAGAATGGCGGACAAGATGGCGGCG
>NC_140992.1:2299325-2534325 GCF_052327205.1 Somniosus microcephalus | reverse complement strand
ATGTCTGCATCGTCTTTCTCCATAGTGAACACAGATGCAAAAAATTCATTTAAAACCCCGCCTACATCCTCTGGCTCTACACACAGATTGCCACTTTGGTCCCTAATGGGCCCTACCCTTTCCCTGGTTATCCTCTTGCCCTTAATATACTTATAAAACATCTTAGGATTTTCCTTTATTTTGCTCGCCAGTGTTATTTCATGGCCCCTCCTCGCCCTCCTAATTTCTTTTTTAAGTATGCCCCTGCACTTTTTATACTCCTCTAGGGCTTCTTCTGTCTTTAGTCTTTTGTAACTGCCAAAAGCCCCCCTCTTATTTCTAATGCATTTTTGTATATCCCTTGTCATCCAAGGTTCCCTTTGCTTGTTGGTCCCACCCTTGACCTTTACAGGAACATGTTGGCGTTGTACTCTCTCTATTTCCCTTCTGAAAGTCTCCCACTGTTTTGATGTGGATTTTCCTATAAGCAGCTGCTCCCAGTCCACTTTGGCCAGATCCTGCCTTATGATATTAAAATCGGCCTTCCCCCAATTTAGAACCCTTATTTCCGGGCCGTCTTTGTCTTTTTCCATGACCACCTTAAATCTCACCGAATTATGGTCACTGTCGCCAAAATGCTCTCCTACTGACACTTCCACCACTTGCCCGGCTACATTCCCCAGAATTAGGTCCAGTACCGCCCCCTCTCTTGTAGGACTTTCTACATGTTGGCTCAAAAAGCTCTCCTGGATGCACTTTAAGAATTCTGCACCCTCTAAGCCTTTCACACTCTGACTGTCCCAATTTATATTGGGGAAGTTGAAATCCCCCACTATTATTACCCTATTATTTTCGCACTTCTCGGAGATTTGCCTACATATCTGTTCCTCTATCTCCCCCTGACTGTTTGGGGGCCTATAGTACACTCCCAGCAAAGTGCTTGCCCCCTTTTTGTTTTTAAGTTCTACCCATATGGCCTCATTAGAGGAACCCGCTAATATATCATCCCTCCTTACAGCAGTAATTGACTCCTTAATTAATATTGCAACACCCCCTCCCCTTTTACACCCCCCTCTGTCTCGCCTGAAGATTCTATACCCCGGAATATTGAGCTGCCAGTCCTGACCCTCCCTCAACCATGTCTCCGTGATAGCAACAATATCGTACTCCCATGTGTTCAACAACAACTTCAGTTCATCCACCTTATTTGCAAGACTCCTTGCATTAAAATAAATGCCTTCCAGCCCTGCCATATTCTCTTTTGCCTTCACATATTTGCTCTGCCTTCCCAGCTGACTTGTTTTTCCCTCTGTATTTGGCCGTAAATCACCCCCTACTATAGCTCCACTCTGTACCCCAACCCCCTGCCAAGTTAGTTTAAACCCTCCCCAGCAGTGCTAGCAAACCTCCCCGCAAGGATATTGGTTCCCCCCTGGTTCAGGTGTAAACCGTCCGACTTGTACAAGTCCCACCTTTCCCAGAAGCAGACCCAGTGATCCAGGAAACTAAAGCCCTCCCCCTTGCACCATCCCTTTAGCCACGCATTCATCTGTTCTATCTTCCTATTCCTATACTTACTAGCACGTGGCACCGGGAGTAATCCAGAGATTACAACCTTTGAGGTCCTGCTCCTTAATCCTTCACCTAGCTCCCTAAATTCTTGCTGCAGGACCTCATCCCTCTTTTTACCTATGTCGTTGGTACCAATGTGGACCACGACCACTGGCTGTTCTCCCTCCCCCTCCAGAATGCCCTGCAGCCGCTCAGTGACATCCTTGACCCTGGCACCAGGGAGGCAACAAACCATCCTGGATTCACGTCTACGGCCACAGAAACGCCTATCTGTTCCCCTTACTATAGAATCCCCTACCACTATTGCTCTCCCACTCTTTTTCCCCCCTTCCTGGGCAGCAGGAGCACCCCCAGTGCCAGGAAGTTGGCCGCTGCTGCCTTCCCCTGGTGAGTCATCCCCCTCAACAGTATCCAAAGCGGTATACTTGTTTGAAAGGGGGATGTCCGCAGGGGTTCCCTGCACTACCTGCCTGCCTTTGTTGCTCCGCCTGATGGTCACCCCCTGTGCTGCCCTACCCTGAGGCGTGCACAACTCGCTAAACGTGTTATCCACGAGCCTTTCAGCATCGCGCATGCTCCAAAAATTCATCCACCCGCAGCTCGAGCGCCGCAATGCGGTCTACAAGTAGCTGCAGCTGGATGCATTTCCCGCACACATGGTCATCAGGGACACTGGCAGCATCCCTGACTTCCCACATAGAGCAGGAGGAGCAGATCTATCTATCTATCTAAAAGTGTGTGATGCCACTGTACTGTTGTACATTCCCATTGACCCATCAGATTTGAGAACAGCTGATCACAGCCACCAGCACCAATAAAAACAGGTAAGAGTTTGAGTAAGGGGATGGGCGAACACCTGCTACTTCCGTATTTACAGAGCGAGAGCTGGTGGGATCAGGTCTATGAGCTGGAATTCCATGAGATGGCAGTCTAACACCGCTGTACAGAACGGAACTTTTGAATGTTGCTGTCAGCAAGGAAGAACATTCACAGATCCTCCAACCATTGCTGGTGCTGGGAAGTTGGCAGAAGATCTCCAGAATCAGCATCAAAACATTGAGCAGCAAAAACTGGTCAGGGATCATAATCTCAAAATTATTTACTCAAACTTAACAAGAAGCACTGAGATATTTAGGTTCTTGTGTTTAGTATCTCAGGGGTTCATAAGCTTGAGTAAATCATTTATTCTTTGGGTAGATTGCTTTGAGGAGTGAAAAGAAACATTGCAGTGTAGTTTAGACCAAGTTAACAGCAATTGTATAAATCACCTTATATCGAAGCAGTTTATTTTAAGTTTCTAATTAGAATGGAGGGGCAATAACAACCCGTAGCCTGCAATTCCTGAGCCATGTGGGAACTTCGGGACGATCCATGTGTCCCGGAGGCACATGTTTGCAGGAAGTGCCTCCAGCTGCTCGAACTCACGCTGAGGGTTTCTGAGCTTGAGGGGCAGCTGGATTCACTGCAGGGCATACGGGTGGCTGAGGGTGTCCTGGATCGCAGGTTCCAGGAGGTGGTCACCCCACAGCCAGATAGAGTTCAGAATAGCAAGTGGGTGGCCAGCCGGAAGGGTAGGAAGAGGCAGGCAGTGCAGGAATCCTCCGGGAGTGTGCCACTCTCAAACCGATATTCAGCATTGAATACCGGTGAAGGTGACGACACCTCGAAGGAGTGCAGTCCCGAGCCAGGCACTGTCAGACAAAGGACTGCACAGGGGGCTACAGCAAAGTGTAGGACTGCTATAGTAATTGGGGATTCGATAATCAGGGGGGGAGACAGGCAGTTCTGCTACCGTCGACGTGAGACCCGTATGGTATGTTGCCTGCCTGCTGCTAGGGTAAGGGACATCACGGAGAGGGTGCAGAACGTTCTGCAGAAACATAGAAACATAGAGATAGGAACAGGAGTAGGCCATTCGGCCCTTCGAGCCTGCTCCGCCATTCAATGAGATCATGGCTGATCTTCGTCTGAGATCATAGCTGATCTTACCAGTTCAGTACCCCGTCCCCGCCTTTTCTCCGTAACCCTTAATCCCCTTAGCCTTCAGAAATATATCCAATTCTCTCTTGAAAATATTTATTGAATTAGCCTTCACAGCCCTCTGTGGCAGGGAATTCCACAGGCTCACCACTCTTTGAGTGAAGAAATTCTTCCTCATCTCTGTTTTAAATGATTTGCCCGCTATTTTTAGACTGTGGCCCCTGGTTCTGTGCTCCCCGGCCATTGGAAACATTCTCTCTGAATTCAGCCTGTCCAGGCCTGCCATAATTTTATATGTTTCGATGAGATCCCCTCTCAATCTTCTAAACTCCAGTGAGTACAAGCCCAAACTATTTAATCTCTCTTCGTAGGTCATTCCCGCCATTCCAGGTATCAGCCTGGTGAATCGCCGTTGCACTCTTTCCATGGCAAGAACATCCTTCCGCAGATGGGGCGACCAAAACTGTACACAATACTCCAGATGCGGTCTCACCAGCACCTTGTACAGCTGTAGTAAGGTATCCCTATTCCTATACTCGAACCCCCTTGATATGAAGGCCAACATACCATTTGCCTTCTTACTCGCCTGTTGCACCTGCATGCTCTCCTTCAGTGACTGGTGCACAAGAACACCCAGGTCCCTCTGCACTTCCCCATCTCCCAATCTATTGCCATTTAGATAATAATCTACCCTCCTGTTTTTACCCCCAAAGTGGATAACCTCGCATTTATCCACATTATAGTGCATCTGCCACGTATCCGCCCATTCCCCCAACCTGTCCAAATCGCACTGTAGCCTCCTGACATCCTCATCAGAGCCCACCCCTCCTCCTAGTTTAGTGTCGTCAGCGAATTTGGAAATATTGCATCCAATTACCTGATCCAGATCATTTATATATATTGTGAACAGCTGGGGTCCCAGGACAGATCCTTGCGGCACCCCGCTGGTCACTGCCTGCCACTCCGAAAACGAGCCGTTTATTCCAACTCTCTGTTTTCTATCCGCCAGCCAGTTCTCTATCCACGTTAATACTTTGCCCCCAATTCCATGAGCCTTAATTTTGCATGATAATCTTTTGTGTGGAACCTTATCGAAGGCTTTCTGGAAGTCAAGGTACACCACATCCACTGGCTCTCCCCCATCTATTTTACCAGTTACTTCCTCAAAAAATTCCAGCAGATTAGTCAAACACGATTTACCCTTTGTAAATCCATGTTGACTCTGTCCGATCCTTTCCCCATTTGTCAAGTGCTCCGCTATTTTATCCTTAATAATGGACTCTAGCATTTTGCCCACAACCGATGTAAGGCTTACTGGTCTATAATTCCCTGCTTTCTCTCTACCCCCCTTTTTAAATATTGGGGTAACATTAGCTACCCTCCAATCCACGGGTACTGTTCCCGAGTCAATGGAGTTCCGGAAGATGATCCTTAGAGCATCTGCTATCTCCAGGGCCACCTCCTTAAGTACCCTAGGATGTAGTTTATCAGGCCCCGGGGATTTGTCGGCCTTCAGTCCCCTCAACTTACCCAACACCATATCCCTAGAGATACTAATTTCTGTCAGCTCCTCCCTCTCATTAGTCCCTATGTTTGCCGATATTCCTGGGAGGTTATTTGTGTCCTCCTTTGTGAATACAGAACCAAAGTATGAGTTTAATTGGTCTGCCATTTCCTTATTCTCCATTATATATTCTCCCGAATCGGACTGCAAGGGACCGACTTGGGATTTTACCAGTCTTTTCCTCCTGATATACCGATAAAAGCTTTTGCAGTCTGTCTTTATGTTTGCTGCAAGTTTACTTTCGTATTCTATTTTCCCCTTCCTGATTAATCCCTTTGTCCTCTTTTGCTGTATCCTGTACTGCCCCCAATCTTCCGGTCTGGTGCTTTTTTTTGCCAGTTGATATGCCCTTTTTTTTGATTTTATGCTGTCCCTAATTTCCCTCGTTATCCACGGTTGAGTCACCTTTTTAGGTTTATTTTTATGCCAAACCGGTATAAACATGTTCTGGAATTCTTCCATTCTATCTTTGAATGCTTGCCATTGTCTCTCCACTGTCAATCCCCCCAGAAACACCACCCAATCAATCTTACCCAATTCCCGTCTCATACCCTCGTAATTCCCTTTATTTAAGTTCTGGACCTTAGTCTCTGATTCAATTTCCTCACTCTCCATCTCGACTGAGAGCTCGATCATATTATGATCGCTCTGACCCAAGGGGCCTCGTACAAGAAGATTGCTGATAAGTCCCTTCTCATTGCACAATACCCAGTCTAAAATGGCCTGATCTCGAGTCGGCTCCTCGACATATTGGTCCAGATAACCGTCCCGAAAACATTCCAGGAATTCCTCCTCCTCAGAATTTTTACTAATTTGGGTAGTCCAATCAATATGTAAATTAAAGTCACCCATGATGACAGCTGTGCTCTTATCGCACGCTTCTCTAATTTCCCTTTTTATGCCTTCCCTCACCTCCATATTACTATTTGGAGGCCTATATATCACACCCACTAACGTTTTCCTCCCCTTGCTATTTCTCATTTCTACCCATACAGATTCCGTTTCATCCGAGTTAATATCCTTCCTTTCCATTGCATTAATCCCCTCCTTTACCAGCAATGCTACCCCACCTCCCCTACCTTTTTGCCGATCCTTCCTAAATATTGTATATCCCTGGATGTTAAGTTCCCAGCCTTGCCCACCCTGCAGCCACGTTTCTGTAATCCCAATCAAATGATACTTGTTTACCTCTATTTCCACAACTAATTCATCCACCTTGTTCCTAATGCTTCTAGCATTAAGATACAAAGCCTTCAGGCTTGCTTTTTTCACACTCTCATTATGAATTAGTTTGGCCCTTTGTGTTTCTCTCCTTTGCTTATTGCTTCTCACCTTTCTACCATCTATTTCTGACTTCATATGACTTCCCTCTTTTCCACTACCTAGGTTCCCATCCCCCTGCCAAATTAGTTTAAATCCTCCCGAAGGAACGTGAAGAACCAGAAGTCATGGCCCATGTCAGAACCAACGACATAGGGAGGAAGAAGTTTCAGGTCCTGCAGTCAGAATTTAAGGAGCTAGGGAGGAAGTTAAAAAGCAGGACCTCAAAGGTAGTAATCTCTGGATTACTTCCAGTACCACACGCTAGTGAGAGCAGGAATAGGAAGGTATGGCAGGTTAATGTGTGGCTAGAGGCATAGTGCAGGAGGGAGGGCTTCAGATTCCTGGGACATTGGGACCAGTTCTGTGGCAGCAGGGGCCTGTTCAAGATGGACGGGTTGCACCTGATCAGAGCTGGGACCAATATCCTAGCGGGCAGGTTAACTAGTGCTGTGGGGGAGGGTTTATACTAATTCGGCAGGAGGTTGGGCACCAGGATGTAGTATTAAAAAGTAGAAAGAAAGTGCACAGAGGACTGGGAGAGACAGTTAGAGTTAGAAATACAGAATTAGAAAATACAAAGAGGTCTAAGTTTGGTTTGAAGTGCATGGCCTCGATTTTCATTGGGCCGTGAGGCGGGCTTTTAGGCGTGCGGGGGGTTAAAATCACAAAACCTAGGGGTCGCGACCCCCTGCCTGGTTCCCGCCTCCACGCCATTTTAACCTAAGTGTGTCTGATTGACCCGAATCAGTCCTGCCTGCAACAGGCGGGACTGGTCTTTAGGGCCCTTAAGCAGCACTGGCTGGCCTTTATAATCCCATTTTAACAGGCCCTGGCCTGTTTAACCCTTTTCCCACGCAAAACACGCCTGGTGGGGATCACGCCTGTGAAACCTGGTGTGAACACTATTGGCTTGCTGACTACCAGCTGCAGGTCCAGCATTAAAGAGGATATTTGATCAGTCCTCATTTGCAGGTGGCAGGACTTTGTTGTCTCAGGTCTGGGGCAATTTTTACCAGGCATAACCACAGCTGTGGAAGGTTGGAGCCTCACACTTCTCCAGTGTGACCTGCGAAACCCCTCTCGCCACCCTCACTCAGCGCTTCCTCAACTGAGGCACCTACCAGAAGCATGGGAGGCCTTTTTTTCCTTCCCCTCTTGGCATTAGAGGACCTCCAGCCCCATTCGCGAAATGACACACGCCACAACTGCAGAAGTTGCCATCAGAAATTTTATTTACAATAACCAACTGATGGCATTTAAAAAATAAACACAACATTTCACCCAAGTGACTACCCTTGTGACTATTAGTGCTTTATTTTCCTCTTACGCGTGCTTCTACGTAGTGGTTCCCCTGTGGCTTCAGCAGATGTGGAGGCCCCTTGCTCACTTTCCTGCTGCTCCTGTCTCGACACCTTTGGCGGGCATCCTCTGGGATGGCAAGCCTGTGAGGGCTCGTCAGCAGGAGTTCAGACGTCTATCTCCGTTGGGTGTGGACTCCAGCGGGGCTCTGACCGAGGGCTCTGCAGTGGCATGGAAGTGTGAGCACTTGGAGAGGAGCCCCCACTTCCTTGAGGTCTGCCACCAACCTCCCTCTCATGGGTCAAGTCCCCTTCAGTGCCTGCAAGTGGCTGGAGAGCAGCTTGCTGCACATCAGGGGGGCCATGGGGACCCGTTTCTACAATGGCAGTCCTACTCAGAGGGCCTGCCATGAAGGTCTGGTTTCTCTGTTCAATAGATGCCCATCGCTCCTCAAGAGATGTCAGTCTATTCTGAACACTCACCATGTTTTCATCACTCTGGCGACTTAGCTCCTCCATGGCTGTAGCCATCCTCTCCTCTACTGTAGCCATCCTTTCCACGGAGGTTGCCATCCTTACCGTGTTGATGCGTTCATGCGCCAATGACTCCACAAAGGCTCTGCTCATGTTCGCTATGGACTCCTCCATTCCCTCCACACTCGCAGCGAGCCTAGAGACAAAACCTGCCAGAGACTCCTGCATCTGTGCCTGGAGTTCCATCACCTCTGATCTTACGGATGGACCCAGAGGCAGAGGGTCGACATGCAGCTGAGCCGAGCTGGCAGAGTCCTGCGCCCTCCGATGAGGACTCCCCACTGCTGTCCCTGTCTCCACAATCTGCTGATGCTCACTTGTGAGCTGTGATACACCAGGTGACAACTCTACTCTATGTCCCGAAGGTCCCCCCGAGGTGTGAGTGTCTGCGCTGGTGCTGGGTGCGCTTATTGCTGATGACGCTGTGCCCTCAGAGGTTGCAGATTCCTGAGGGGTCTGGCTGCTCAGACTCTTCCTCCTGCACAGTGGGGACGGGGGCTCTCGATGGTCCTGTGGGGGAGTCAAGGAAAAAGTTAGAGATGTGATGCCAAGGTTACATGCACATTGCATTTTGCAGATGATCATAAGTCCATATGATGTAGCTTCAGAATAATTATCAGCGACTCATGCAATGCCAATGAGAGAGATGGAAAACTATTCTGTCACCAGCTTGCAGGGATGCTCCTGCCTGTCCTTCCCCAACGTCCACATCTCGATCAGCCCCGGCAATCTCCAGGATGCCTTCCTCCCAGGGGGTGAGCTGGGCTAATGAGGGTGGCTCTCCTCCTGTCCTGGCTCGCGCTCTCCTGTTGTGAGCTCTCTTTTCCTGCAATGAGGGAGACAAGTGGAGGTTGAGTGAGAATGAAGGAGTGAGTGCAGAGATTGCATAGCATAGATACTTAGAAGGAGACAAAGATGGAGTGAGGTTGCAAGACCAAGGGCCCTCCCTGTGTGTTGTCAGTTGTATTCAAAGCATCAGAGTGAGAGGGAGTGTGAGGGCTGCATGGTGGCATAGTTCTGTGAATGTGCGCATAGAGAGAGAGGGAATGGGTAAGGGTGCATGGATGTGAGTGCCTAGTGGGATGTGCAGGAAGAGATTGCTAAAGCTGAGTGCTGGTGAGGAAAGGAAATGGGGATCAGATTGAGGGTGATGGAAACATCATACAGTACTTACTTTTCCAGTGCGAAGGTGGTCATGGAATCTTTTCCTGCACTGCAACCATGTTCTTCGTGTTAGCCCCAAGGAGTTGACTTGACCTGCCACCTCTAGCCACACTGCCTTGGTCCGGCTGGGAGGCCTCTTCCTCCCTAAAGATGGGAAGAGGACCTCCCTGTGGGCCCTAGCACCATCCAATAACGCCTGTAGTGAAGCCTCATCAAACTTGGGCGCAGATCTGGCCCTCCCGCTGGCCGTTCCTCCTGCAGGCTCCTGCGCCATCTTAATGTTGAAGGTTGGAAGCCTGCAGAGTATTGTGTATGTAATATGTATGTTACTTTAAACCTATGGCCAGGGCAGCACTACTTTGTAGGGCGTAGTGATACCGTAGTACCACTCCTGGCCATAGGGGTATAAATAGTACTGTGGGTACTGATCTCCCCTCAGTTCCCGCCTGTTGGTATTAAGTAAAGACCTACTTTGAATCTCCCAAGCTGTCTCTTCATTATTGGATTAAGTATAGACACATACTTTATACTGGCGACGAGTAAGGTTCGAACTCACCAGTACACGGTGCAACAAAGGATCGGTAGCAGTACGGAGAGAGAAGGAGAGAGGCTTCTTACCAGCCAGCCTGCAGAGTCCAGCGTCGACCGAAGGAGGCCGCCCAGTTCGGGAGGAGCGGCAGCAACGGAGTGAGAGGGAGAGGTTTCCAGCGGAGGCTGCGGCAGCTGCGAGAAGAGGCTGAACGGGCGTTCCAGCCACGGGGCAAAAGTCCACCCAGGGCCAGGTAAACTGCAATCCTTCCCGGGGAATGCGAGCTGCAAGGGCCAGAACGGGCAGGCGATCTGGGGAACAAACGGAGCCACGAGGACTAGCAAGCCACGAGAGGGAAAGGTCGTTGTAATAGCGGCGGTGGCAATAACGGGAGCTGCAAGGGCCAAAAATAACGAAGCTGGAGAGAGGTCGTTGACAGCAGAGGGAGAAAAGGCGGGAAAAGCGCCATCTAGTGGACAAAGGGGAAAAGTTTTTCTCTTCAGCAGTTTAAAAAAAAAACAACAGCGCCATCTAGTGGAAAAAGGCGGGAAAACCTCTTCAGCAGTTTTAAAATGTCTAAAGAAGCTTGGTTGTCAGAATTTGTTGAGGACACAGAAGAATGGGATGCATATGTCGAAAGGCATGAACTTTATTGCATAGTAAACAAGGTGAAAGATGACGAAAAGGCAGCAACCTTATTAAATTTTATGGGGGCAAAAACATACGGTCTGCTGAGGAATCTTCTTACTCCAGAAAAGCCAGCAGACAAAACGTATGCCCAAATTGTTGATACGTTAAGGGAACATTTAAACCCTAAGCCACCATTTATAGCGGAAAGGTACCGCTTTTACAGACGCGACCAAAGGAATGATGAGTCACAGGCAGCCTATTTGGCTGAGCTCAGAAGGTTGTCCAAACATTGCCAGTTTGGAGCCATATTGGCGGACGCGATCAGAGACAGATTTGTCTGTGGCATGTTAAATGAGAGTACACGAAAACGGTTGTTAGCCAAGAAACAGCTCAGCCTAGATAAGGCGATTGAAATAGCATCGGTCCACGAAGCAGCAGCACAGGGTGCTGCTCAAATACGACAAAACACAACCGGCTATGACACCCATGAGGTGACATTTCACAAAGGTAAATGCTACCGTTGTGGCAAAACCACCCACGACCAAAGTAATTGTCGGTTTCGTGATAAAATATGCCGGCAGTGTGGGAAAAAGGGGCATATAGCGAAAGTTTGTCGGTCGGGTACGAAACCCAATAGTGGGGGCAATCCCAGCAGTACCAAGGCAAGGACAAAAATACATAAGATATCTGACAGTAGCTCAGACGAGTCACAGGAAGGCACAAAAGCAGAGCCTAAAGGTCTGGGATGTCTCAAGTTATATGGTGTAGACAAAACAGAGGACCACAGCACAATGTGGGTTAAAATGAAGGTAGCAGGCGTCGAAGTTAATATGGAGCTGGACACGGGTTCAGCCCTATCAGTAATTAATGAACAAGATTATAACAGGCTGTTCAAACGCATTCCCTTAAAGGATACCGAAATCAAATTAAAAACATATACGGGACAAAAAGTTTACCCAAAGGGAAAAATGCAAGTAACAGTTAAATACAACGGCAGAAAAGTGCCAGGACTTTATTTATACGTCCTACCAAACGGTGGACCACCACTTTTGGGTAGGGAATGGATAAGAAAAATCCATTTCGACTGGAAGTCGATACACGAGATAAAAGTAGAGACCACCAAGGATGATACAACCATTACAAGCAGGCTGTCGAAAATATTGGCAAAAACGCCAGAGGTGTTCCAACAAGGGCTGGGGACCTTAAAGGACATTAGAGCAAAGATAACTATTGCTCAAGACGCAAACCCCAAGTTTTGTAAGGCCAGACCAGTGCCTTACGCCATTCGGCCAGCTGTGGAAGCAGAACTGGATGCCTTAGAGAGTGCAGGTGTCCTTACAAAGATTGAGTGGAGTGAGTGGGCCACGCCCATCATCCCAGTTATAAAGAAATCTGCAAATAACATACCGGGGGAACCAAAGAAGGTTCGCATTTGCGGGGATTTTAAGATAACTATTAACCCAGTCCTGCACACGGTACAGTATCCGCTGCCGCGGATAGAGGACATATTCGCATCGTTAGCTGGGGGTAGACACTTTACAAAGATTGACCTTTGTCAAGCTTATTTACAGATGGAGGTGGAACAGGACTCGAAAAAGCTCCTAACGATTAACACACACAAGGGATTGTACCAGTACAATCGCCTGGTATTTGGTGTGGCGTCCGCCCCGGCAATATGGCAGAGGACCATGGAACAGGTCTTACAGGGCATTCCAGGAACGCAATGCTACCTGGATGACATCCTGGTGACAGGACAAATGGATAACGACCACCTCGCTAACCTGGAGCGAGTACTTCTGCGGTTACAACAATACGGACTCAGGGCGAACAAGCAGAAATGTGAGTTTTTCCAGGAACGTATCTCATACTGTGGTCACATTATAGACAAGGAAGGCCTGCATAAGTCCCCGGAAAAGATCGAGGCAGTAGTGAAGGCCCCGCCCCCTGAGAATGTATCTCAGTTACGATCATTCTTAGGCCTTATAAACTATTACCATAAGTTCCTCCCGAACTTATCGTCCATTTTACAGCCACTAAATTCATTGCTGCAAAGGGGAGTCTCCTGGAATTGGGACGAAGCGTGTGAGGCTGCTTTTAAAAAGGGTAAACAACTCATTACATCAAAGGAAGTGCTCGCACACTTTGACCCAAAAATGCCAATGAGGTTGGCATGTGACGCCTCCCCGTATGGTATAGGGGCAGTGTTGTCACACAAATTTCCCAATGGGACGGAGAGGCCAATAGCATTTGCCTCAAGGTCGTTAACTACAGCCGAAAGAAACTATGCGCAAATCGACAGGGAGGCCCTCAGTCTGGTGTGGGTTGTAAAAAAATTCCACCACTATCTACATGGGCAACGTTTCACACTACTGACGGATCATCAACCGTTGGTGTCGATATTTAATCCAACAAAAGGGGTGCCCCTGATGATGGCCCAAAGGCTACAGAGATGGTCACTGTTCTTAGGAGCACACCAGTACCTTATCGAATATAAGGGTACCAAACAGCATGGCAATGCGGATGGCCTGTCGCGGCTACCATTGCCTGCCGAGATCGAAGAGATAGTACAGGACCCCGTGGAAATATATCATACGGCTGTTATGGAACACTTGGCCATCACCAGCCAATGTATCGAGCGGGAAACACAGAACGACCCGACACTGGCAAGGGTTTACGAATTGACCGTGAAAGGCTGGCCGGCGCAGGGTGACGCATCATTGCCGGCGTTTTCGGCAAGGAAGGACCAGTTGTCCGTCTGCCGGGGCACATTGATGTGCGGAGCCAGGGTGGTGGTCCCTCAAAAATTGCAACATAAAGTGTTGCGGGACTTACACGAAGGTCATCTGGGGGGTGTCAAAATGAAAAGCCTCGCCAGAGCCTACGTCTGGTGGCCCGGCATTGACAGGGACATCGAGGAAGTAGCAAAAGCATGCCAAGGGTGCCAGATGGTACAGAACGTACCACCCCAAGCCCCACTACATCCGTGGGAGTGGCCCTCAATGCCGTGGCAAAGGATCCACATGGACTTTGCTGGGCCCTTCCTGGATGCGATGTTCCTTATTGTAGTGGACGCCCACTCAAAATGGCCGGAGGTCATAAAGATGTCATCAACGACAGCCGAAAAGACGGTCGCAGTCTTAAGGACCATTTTTGCCCGAAACGGGGTGCCCGAGCAAGTCTGTTCGGACAATGGGCCACAATTTGCGGCAGAAGAATTTCAAGCATTCCTAAAAAGGAATGGAGTGCGACATTATACGTCCGCACCATATCATCCGGCTACAAATGGGCTGGCAGAGCGATTTGTACAGACTTTTAAAAAGGCCATCAAGGCGATGGGGGAGGAAAGGTTGCCACTACAACACTAGGTGGACAATTTCCTATTCGCGTACCGTAATGCTGCACATACGGTGACCAACCAGGCCCCCGCCGTCATGTTCTTTAATAGAAGGTTAAGGTCTCGCCTCGAATTGCTCAGACCAAACATCCGGAGAGATGTGGAAAACCGAGTATTTCGTAGGGCTCCTGACAGACAGACACGGAGCTTCGAGGTGGGGCAGCAAGTGTTGGCCCGTGATTATAGAAATGAAAAGTGGCGGTCTGGTACGATAAAGGCCCGCCAGGGACCTTTGATGTACACAGTGGATACAGGTGTACATGTACATAGATCCCTGAAGGCAGCGGAGCAGGTAGATAAGGTGGTTAAAAAGGCATATGGGATACTTGCCTTCATTAGCCGAGGCATAGAATATAAGAGCAGGGAGGTTATGATGGAGCTGTACAAAACACTGGTGAGGCCACAGCTGGAGTACTGTGTGCAGTTCTGGTCGCCTCACTATAGGAAGGATGTGATTGCTTTGGAGAGGGTGCAGAGAAGATTCACCAGGATGTTACCTGGGATGGAGCGCCTCAGCTATGAAGAGAGGCTGGACAGGCTGGGGTTGTTTTCCTTGGAGCAGAGAAGGCTGAGGGGGGACCTGATTGAGGTGTACAAAATGATGAGGGGCATAGATAGGGTAGATAAAGAGGAACTTTTCCCCTTAGTGGGGGGGTCAATAACAAGGGGGCATAGATTCAGGGTAAGGGGCAGGAGATTTAGAGGGGATTTGAGGAGGAACTTTTTCACCCAGAGGGTGGTTGGAATCTGGAACTCACTGCCTGAAAGGGTGGTAGAGGCAGGAACCCTCACAACATTCAAGAAGCATTTGGATGAGCACTTGAAATGCCATTGCATACAAGGCTATGGACCAAATGCTGGAAAATGGGATTAGACTGGACAGGGATGGATGGGCGGCGCAGACACGATGGGCCGAAGGGCCTCTTTCTGTGCTGTAAAACTCTATGACTCTATGACTCTATGAGGGGACGGCATAATCAGACGACATGCTGATCAACTTGTGGAGTCCAGAAACCCAACTGATTCACTACCTCAAACGTCTCAGCACATTGTTCCAACGGAATCACGGCCCAGCTCGTCGTTACAGAGGTCTCAGGATTGCGAGGAGTTCATCACTCCAGTGAGCTCCACGGCACAGGATGTGCCATCAGACACCGACGACTCCAGCGATGAAGTAGTGACGGAAGTACCGCCGCCTACACCGAGACCGACTAGAGAAAGATGTTATCCTAGTCGAGACAGGAGGCCTCCTCAGAGACTGAATCTATAATATGTTTCTTTTTTATATATATATATATATAGGTAGACAACTCTGATGTAAATATGTTATGTATGTTGTGTTACCAAATGTTATTAGCCCTAGTTATGGTGCATCTGTTGACTTAATTGCACGGGTACGTTTTAATTAAAAGGGGAGGAATGTTGTGTATGTAATATGTATATTACTTTAAACCTATGGCCAGGGCGGCACTACTTTGTAGGGCGTAGTGATACCGTAGTACCACTCCTGGCCATAGGGGTATAAATAGTACTGTGGGTACTGATCTCCCCTCAGTTCCCGCCTGTTGGTATTAAGTAAAGACCTACTTTGAATCTCCCAAGCTGTCTCTTCATTATTGGATTAAGTATAGACACATACTTTATACAGAGGAAGCAAGGCTTGCTGTGGACCTAAAAGCAGCAGCAATGATGACCTCATATTCTGCGACTTTCTGACTGGAAATACTCAATTGCCAAGGCTTCCCACATGCTGGAAATCAATTGGCCAATTGTGTTAAATTTGCATCAATCTCACAGACCCATTTACAATCGTGTCGGAATCACTAAATTCGGGGAAACCGCCAATTCCCCGCACCTGAACGAAAATCGAACCCCCATGTGTGTAAACGCACAAAGTTTGGTTGATAAGGTTGGTGAGTTGCAGGCGCAAATAACCACATGGGAATATGATGTAGTGGTGATAATAGAGACTTGGCTCATCAAGGGGAGGATTGGATGCTTAATATTCCTGGATACAAGGTATTCAGGAAAGATAGGGAAGGAAAAAAGGAGATGGGGTAGCAGTTATTATTAAGGGTTACAGTGCTAGAGAGAGCCCAGACTACTGCTACCCAGTCTGAAAAACCAGCCCCTCAGGCGGTCCTGCTGACCGACTCCAACGGAAAGTTTCTGGACCCCCAGAGGCTGTTCCCAGGTCATCAAGTCCTGAAAAAATGGTGCAGCAACACAGACCATGCAATGAAGATCCTGAACAAAGAATCCCTTGGAAGCCCCAAATGGCTTGTGATCCACACAGGCACAAACGACCTACGCACCCTACAGGAAGGCACTGCTAGGGCGGTGAGCAGGATGGCGGAAAAGGCCAGCAAGGAATTCCCCGAGGCGCGGATCGTGATCTCCACACTACTGCCCAGAAAGGACACCCCAGCCTATATAATCCACAACACCAACAGGGAGATCGACACGAGATGTTCTGTCTTCCCCAACGTCTACCTGGCCCATCATCCAAACATCAACACAAGGGACCTCTATGACGAAATACATCTACTCAAACAGCGGATGTGGGTCTTCGCAAGAAACCTCATAAACACTGCCAAAAGACGCAGCCCTCCCACCCCCCCTACCATTGGGAGCCGTAACCCAAACAGGACCACCAATGTCCCCCACCCCCCTTTACAAAACCAACAACAGAACCGTGCTTTTATACCTGACCCAAGACCCCCCTCTAGACCACAGACTGTAGACCAAGAACTGAGAAAGATCATGACGATGCTGAACAGCCTGATAGAAAGCCGGAGAAATTATTAATATTGTTATTTATCATTATCATTATTGTTATCTTATCAGTATTATTACTATTATTAGATAGATATATGTGCATGCCTCATGAAATTTATACTAAATCATCATTTAGCATTATAGAAAATAGTGTTTCCACACGCATCCCACAAAATAGGTCCATTTTATTTCGTTTTATTGAACTATATAAATGCGTTCTTTCCACATAAGCTGCTGGAATATCCAGGGCCTCCGCTCCTCAACTTTTGGGATGAAGAGTACAGACCCTGAATTCCTAAAAGCTATAAAAGACATTGATATAATTGTGTTAACAGAAACATGGTGCCAAAAGGACATGCCAACCCACTGTCCTCCAATGTACCATGAAATCATTGTGCCCTCAGTAAAGAACACTAAGACACGCAAGGGCAGAACCTCCGGGGGAATCCTGGTGTGGTATAAAGGAGAACTGAACAAACACATCTCACCGATAAAACAGGGAAAATCACACGTATGGCTAAAATTAGATAAAAATATAGGAATAGCAAAAAACGATGTTTACTTATGTGCGATCTACATACCTCCAATAGAATCGCCATATTTTGAAGAGGAGATATTTGACACTCTCCACATGGAAATCAGCCATTTCCAGGCCCAAGGAAAGGTGCTACTATGTGGGGACCTAAATGCAAGGACAGGATGTGAACCTGACTTCATAGACCCACAGGGCAACAACCATGTGTTTGGCCAGACCCCTCTATATGTCACACCAGCCATCGCAAACCGAAACAACCTCGATTGTGAAATAAATAAAAGCGGTAGGGAGGTAGTGCAACTCTGCCGAGCCTTAGGCCTGTACATAGTTAACGGTAGGTTCAGAGGGGACTCCTTAGGGAGACTCACATATTCCTCAACTCTTGGGTCTAGTGTGGTGGATTATACAATCACTGACCTGGACCCCTGCGATATCAACGCATTCACTGTCAGGCAGCAATCCCCCCTCTCAGACCATAACCAAATAAATGTGTACCTTAAACTTTCTGCCCAAACTACAGACACAAAAAAGGAACCCATTAAGCTACATAAAATAAACCAGACATACAGATGGGCCCCAGACAGTGGAGATAAATTCATCACAGCACTAAATTCACCTGATCTCACAAGTAAAATTTCAAAATTTAAAGAAAATCTATATGAGATCACCAGAGATGGTGTAAACATGGCCATAGAGGATATAAATATGATCTTCCATGAGGCAGCTGTAAAAGCCGACCTCGTGAAACAGAAGAGGAAGAGTCACAAAAGACAAAATAAAAATAAGAAATGGTTTGACCACGAATGCAAAAATGCCAGAAAAGACCTGAGAAAAATATCAAACCAAAAGCATCGGCAACCAAACAATCCGGACCTACGTACTAGATACAATGAAACCCTCAAAAGATATAAACACACCATTAGGAACAAAACACAAAACTATACCCACAAAATACTCGAAGAAATTGAAAACTCCACCAATCCAAAACAATTCTGGGAAATGTGGAATAACCTGAGTACAACACAATTGCAAGCATTACCAATCCAAGATGGCGACATCTGGAGAACACATTTTGAAAACCTCTACAAAGACATCCCAATAAACGAAACAAACCCAAGTCAACATCAGGTCACAGAAAAACTCCACACATTAGAAGCAACAATTAAAGACAACCAAAACCCTCTAGACTCCCCAATCACATGGAAAGAATTGGCCACAAAAACAAAATCTCTCCACCTAAAGAAAGCCTGTGGCCCAGACAACATCAAAAATGAAATGCTCAAGTTCAGCAATATGGAGATGCAGGGTGCGGTATTCAAATTATTCAACATCATATTACGTTCAGGCTGTTTTCCCGATATCTGGTGCCAAGGACTAATCTCCCCCATATATAAAAGCGGAAACAAATCAGACCCAAATAACTACCGCGGCATCTGTGTCAACAGTTGTCTAGGGAAGTTATTCTGCAGTATTCTAAATAGTAGATTACTTGATTTTCTTAACAAACATAATATCCTCAGAAAAAACCAAATAGGCTTTCTTCCAAAACACCGCACCGCCGACCATATCTATACCCTTCACACCCTCATTGAAAAACATATACACCAAACAAAAAATGGGAAAATATTCGCCTGTTTCATCGACTTCAAGAAAGCCTTTGACTCTATATGGCACGAAGGGCTCTATTATAAACTTCTTCAGTGTGGAATAGGGGGCAAAGTCTATGACCTTATTAAATCAATGTATCTGAAAAACAAATGCGGGGTCAAAATTGGAGACAAACGCACCGATTTCTTCACCCAGAGAAGAGGCGTCCGACAGGGCTGCAATTTGAGCCCGACCCTGTTCAACATATACATAAATGAATTAGCAGACATGCTGGAGCAAAGCGAGTCACCAGGTCTCCGTCTCCTTGATGGAGAAGTGAAATCCCTGTTCTATGCGGACGACCTGGTTCTGCTGTCTCCCACAGAACAGGGATTACAGCAACAACTAGACCTACTCGACAAATACTGCCAAAATTGGGCTCTAACAGTAAATCTAAAGAAAACCAACATCATGATTTTTCAAAAAAGGCCCAGATGTCAGGAAAACAAATACCAATTTACCCTCAGTGATACCGTTATAGGACACACTATGAGCTACACCTACCTTGGTCTAACTATTACAGCATCAGGGAGCTTCAGCATAGCAGTGAATGCACTAAAAGAAAAAGCCCGAAGAGCCCTATATGCAATAAAAAGAAAATTCTACAACATCCAAATCCCAATCAAAATCTGGCTCAAAATATTTGACAGCATAATCCTGCCCATTGCACTGTACGGTAGTGAAGTATGGGGCCCGCTAAATCACCAAAGCTACACTAAATGGGAAAAACACACAATAGAAGCCCTACATGCAGAATTCTGCCGAAGCATCCTTCGCACCCAAAGAAAAACGCCAACAAATGCATGCAGAGCCGAACTAGGCAGATACCCACTGATAATAAACATCCAAAAACGAGCACTAAACTTCCTAAATCACCTCAAATCTAGCTCCCCAGACACCCTTCATTTCAAAGCCTTTCAGACCCAAGAGCTAAACCCAGAAAAGAGTCCCCTGAGTCAGCTGCTACTGAAACTAAGTACTCAGCCGGACCCTGACCAGCCCCAGACCAACACAGCCGTCCAAACACCAATCCGAGTGAACCAAATCATTAAAAAATGCAAAGAAACCTACCTGGAACATTGGAACAAAATAACCGAAAGCCAAAGCAGATTAGAATGTTACCGGGCCCTAAAAAGAGAATATAAACTGGCAGACTACCTCACGACCATCAGAGACACAAAACAGAGACAGACCCTCACCAGGTACAGACTAAGCGACCACCAACTGGAAATTGAAAAAGGCAGATACAAGAAATCCTGGCAGCCTAGAGAGAATAGAATATGCGATCAATGTCTGGCCGGCGAGGTTGAAACAGAGATGCATTTCCTCCTAAAATGCGAAAAATTCAACACATCAAGAAACATATTATTCAACAAGCTAAGCCAAACAACCCCAGATTTCAAGGAATTGGATGACCTGTCAAAATTGAGATTAGTCCTAGGAGAAGGAGACAGACCATACCTTGGGGCCAAATATGTAACAACATGTCACAACCTGAGGACTGTTTAAAAAGACTGTTTAAAATTAATATTGAACGTACCAAATGAAGTACAAAGACTGTTTAAAATTAATATTGTTTAAAAGTAATATTGTATGTACCCAACAAATGTCAAATCGATTGACACCTACAGAATGTTGGAAAACTGTACCTTTTTGCTATGTAAGCTTTGGCAATATGGTTCTCTGTAAACTTTCATGCCAATAAAGCATTTGAATTGAGTGTCCTTGAGGAGTCAAAGGCAGAATCTTTTGGGTTGGAGTTGAGAAACAATAAAGGAGCTATTTCGCTACTTGGTGTATTTTATCACCAATCAGTGGGAAGGAGAGAGAGGAGCAGATTTGCAAAGAAATTACTGAGAGGTGCAAGAACTATAGAGTAGTGATAATGGGAGACTTTAACAACCCCAATATTGAATGGGGCAGTGATTGTGTGAAGGGCAGAAAGGGGGAGGAATTTCTGAATTGTGTTCAGGATTTTTCCTACCCAACGAGGAAGGAGGCATTTCTGGATCGAGTCCTGGGAATGAAATGGGTCAAGTGGAGAATGTTACAGTGGGGGAGCATCTTGGGAATAGTGATCATTTTATCATAAGGTTTAGATTAGCTTTGGAGAAGGACAAGGAGCAATCTAGAATAAAAATACTTAACTGGAGGAGGGATAATTTCAGCAAATTGAAGAGGGATCTGGCCCCGGTAAACTGGAGTCAAAGACTGACAGGCAGAAATGTAATGGAGCAATGGGCAGCCTTTAAAGAGGAGATAGTTCGGGTACAATCTAGGTACATTTCCACAAGGGGGAAAGGGAGGGCAACCAAAGCCAGAGCTTGCTGGATGCCGAGGGAGTTGGAGAGTAGAATGAAGCAGTAAAAAGGGGCGTATGACAGATGTCAACTTGATAATGCAAGGGGGAATCAAGCTGAATATAATAAGTACAGAGGAGAAGTGAAAAAGGAACTGAGGGGCGTGAGACAGTACGAGAATAGATTGGCGGCTAACATAAAGGGGAATCCAAAGATCTTCTATAGGCACATTAACAGTAAAGGGTTGTCAAAGGAGCGGTGGGGCCGATTCGGGATGAAATGAAGATCTATCGGTGGAGGCAGAAGGCCTGGCTGAGGTACTAAATGAGTACTTCGCATCGGTGTTTACCAAGGAAGAGGACTTTGCCAAAGCTATGGTAAATGAGGAGGTTGCTGGGATACTGGATGAGATAAAAATGAAGAGGACGCACTAGACAGGCTGGCGGTAATTAAAGTGGATAAGTCACTCGGTCCGGATGGGCTGCATCCTAGGCTGCTGAGGGAAGTAAGGGTAGAAATTGCGGAGGTGCTGGTCACAATCTTCCAATCCTCCTTAGATACGGGGGTGGTGCCCGAGGACTGGAGGATTGTAAATGTTACACCTTTGTTCAAAAAAGGGGAGAAGGAAAAACCTGGTTTAACGTCGGTGGTGGGAAGCTTTTAGAAACAATAATCCGGGAGAAAATTAACAACCACTTGGACAAGTGTGGACTAATAAAGGAGCGATAGCATGGATTTGTTAAGGGAAAATCGTGATTGACGAACTTGATTGCAATTTTTGATGAGGTAACAGAGAGGGTTGATGAGGGCAGTGCGGTTGATGATGTGTATATGGACTTTCAAAAGGCGTTTGATAAACTGCCACATAATAGGCTTGTTAGCAAAATTGAAGCTCATTGGATAAAAGAGGCAGTAGCAGCATGGATTCAAAACTGGCTAAGGGATAGAAAACAGAGTTGTGGTGAATGGCTGTTTTTCGGACCAGAGTGGGGTACACAGTGGAGTTCCCCAGGAGTCGGGACTAGGACCACTGCTGTTTTTGATACACATTAATGACTTGGACTTGGGGGTACAGGGCACAATTTCAAAAGTTGCAGATGACACGAAGCTTGGAAGTATAATGAACAGTGAGGAAGATAGTGATAGACTTCAAGAGGGCATCGACAGGCTGGTGGAATGGGCGGACACGTAGCAGATAAAATTCAACGCAGAGAAGTGTGAGGTGATATATTTTGGTCAGAAGAATCAGGAGAGACAATACAAACCAAATGGGACAATTTTAAAGGGGGTGCAAGAACACAGAGACCTGGGGGTGTTTGTGCACAAATCTCTGAAGGTGGCAGGACAGGTTAACAAAGTTGTTAATAAAGCATCTGGGATCCTGGGCTTATAAATAGAGGCAGAGAGAACAAAACCAGGGAGTTATGATGAACTTTTATAAAATATTAGTTCAGCCCCAGCTGGGGTTTGTGTCCAATTCTGGGCACCGCACTTTGGGAAGGATGTGATGGCTTTGGAGAGGGTGCAGAGGAGATTTACTAGAATGGTTCCAGGGATGAGGGACTTTAGTTATGTGGAGAGACTGGAGAAGCTGGGGTTGTTCTCCTTAGAGCAGAGAAGGCTAAGAGGAGATTTGATCGAGGTGTTCAAAATCATGACGGGCTTAGATAGAGTAAATAAAGAGAAACTGTTTCCAGTGGCCGAAGGTTCGAGAACCGGAGGGCACAGATTTAAGGTGATTGGCAAAAGAACCAGAGGTGACATGAGGAAAAACTTTTTACGCAGCGAGTGGTTAGGATTTGGAATGCGCTGCCTGATAGGGCGGTGGAAACAGATTCAATAGTAGCCTTCAAAAGGGAATTGGATAAATACTGGAGGGAGAAAAAATTGCAGGGCTCTGGGGAAAGAGCGGGGGAGTGGGACTGACTGGATTGCTCTTCGAAAGAGCCGGCACGGACTCGATGGGCCGAATGGCCTCCTTCTGTGCTGTACTATTCTATGATTGGATGATTCTGTGATTGGATGATTCTGTGATTCGATGATTCTGTGATGCCATGATTTGGTGATTCGATGATTCTGTGATTCTGTGATTCAATAAAACTAAACTACACAACTAGTCTGTTACATCCAGCAAATGTGTTAAATTTCTCTCAGGAGGAAGTAAGCCCAGGAAAGATCAAATACAGAAGCCAAATCCTGCGGATGCTGGAAATCTGAAATAACAACAGAAAATGCTGGAAATACTCAGCGGGTCAGGCAGTATCTGTGGAGAGAGAAACAGAGTTAACGTTTCAGGTCGAAGACCCTTCGTCAGAACTGATGAAAGGTCATCGACCTGTAATGTTGGGGGGAATTTTAACTCCAAAAAAACAGGCGGGTTTGGGTCAGGTGGGAGGTTAAAGTTTTAAAAATTTGAATCTCGCCGCCAACCCACCTCCAACCCGCCCACTTCCGGTTTTAACGGAGTCGGGATGGGGGGCAGGCAGCCAACCCGCTCCCAGGTGGCAGGTTGGAACTTTAAATATACTAATGAGGCTGTGAGCCACGGGTTTAACCTGCTTTGCTGGTAAACCTGTAAACCCTGGCAGCTCTCTCCTCGTCCTGTGGCCTGTCCAGACGATCCAGTCGAAACATTAAACAGTCAGCAGAGTCTCTCGAGGTATTTATGGGCAGCCCTGAGCTCATCGCAAGGCACTGACTCACACATGCCCAATAGCTGCTCCTCAGAGTCCGGACATCGAGTGGCTGCGTGTGCTGTAACTTTGGGTTTCTTTCCGTCAAGGCCAAGTCTGGCCTGAGAGCAGGGACTTCCCTCGCCCGGGGGGCTCTGAGCTCCATTATAATCCCCTCATCACCACCCTGATGGATACCTATCCAACTCAACACAGGCCAAGGGTCAAACCTGGGAGCTGGGTTAGTCCTGACGTAGTACAGGAGCTCGCAAAGTCATCGTGGGAACTCCTTTTCACCTACCCCAAGTAGGCTAGGCTCAGGAGAGGGGCCAACAGGCCAGGAGGAGGTTATCAGCTGCCATTAGGAAGAATAATAAGTTCGGAACGATCAATGTATGTCAGGAGTTGATGATTCTAGAGGCTGGTGTTAGACTCGGTGAGAGAACACTAGGGGAGCACCAGCCCAGGCAGGGGTTCCATGCGGGCCATGTTGGGGGTGCAGTAGAGGAGAAAGAGATTGGCAGGACTGGCAGTGACTCAGTCAGTTTAAGTAAAGAAAGTCTGTAAGAGAGTTTGAGAAAGAGAATAAGGAAGTACAGAGGCCATTCAGTCCCACTCCACACAGACCCCCTGTCTGATTATTACTTCATTGGGCTCCCTTCCCCCTACTTTAGGGGATACTGCTGTTAATATCTTCATAACTTAGGCCTCTCTGAACAAATATTGATCCAGCTCCTTTGATATTCATGTTTTATATCAATGATTTGGAAGTGGGGATAGAGTCAAAACGGTTACAATTTGCCAAGAACGCCAAGATGGGGGAAAACAATGAGCAGCGGACTGAGTGGGCACAGGGGGAGTGGACTGAGTGGGTGCAGGGGCAGCGGACTGAGTGGGCACGGGGCAGTGGGCTGTGTGGGTACGGGGCAGTGGGCAGCGGGCTGAGTGGGTACGGGGCAGTGGGCAGCGGGCTGAGTGGGCACGGGGCAGCGGGCAGCAGGCTGAGTGGGTACGGGGCAGCGGGCAGTGGGCTGAGTGGGTACAGGACAGCGGGCAGCGGGCTGAGTGGGTACGGGGCAGCGGGCAGCGGGCTGAGTGGGAACGGGGCAGCGGGCAGCGGGCTGAGTGGGCACGGGGCAGCGGGCTGAGTGGGCACAGGGCAGTGGGCAGCGGGCTAAGTGAGTACGGGGCAGCGGGCAGCGGGCTGAGTGGGTATGGGGCAGTGGGCAGCGGGCTGAGTGGGTACGGGGCAGCGGGCAGTGGGCTGAGTGGGCACGGGGCAGTGGGCTGTGTGGGTACGGGGCAGTGGGCAGTGGGCTGAGTGGGTACGGGGCAGTGGGCAGCGGGCTGAGTGGGCACGGGGCAGCGGGCTGAGTGGGTACGGGGCAGCGGGCAGCGGGCTGAGTGGGTACGGGGCAGTGGGCAGCGGGCTGAGTGGGCACGGGGCAGTGGGCAGCGGGCTGAGTGGGCACAGGGCAGCGGGCAGCGGGCTGAGTGGGCAAGGGGCAGTGGGCTGAGTGGGTACGGGGCAGTGGGCAGCGGGCTGAGTGGGCACGGGGCAGCGGGCTGAGTGAGTACGGGGCAGCGGGCAGCGGGCTGAGTGGGCACGGGGCAGCGGGCTGAGTGAGTACGGGGCAGCGGGCCGCGGGCTGAGTGGGTACGGGGCAGCGGGCAGCGGGCTGAGTGGGCACGGGACAGCGGGCAGTGGGCTGAGTGGGTATGGGGCAGCGGGCAGTGGACAGCGGGCTGGTGTAAAACGGGCAGCCAATTCGTTATTGCTGGTTTTGCACTGCCGTCAAAGACCGATTTCTCCTCCGGTATCGACAGGTGCAAACGGCCCCTCAGGAAGGATAGACTGGCCTCGGAGGGGGGGCAGCGCAGATTCACCAGAATGATACCGGGGCTAAAAGGGTTAAATTATCAGGACAGATTGCACAGACTGGGCCTGTATTCCCTCAAGTTTAGAAGATTAAGGGGTGATTTAATTGAGGTGTTTAAGATGATTAAAGGAGTTGATGGGGTCGAGAGAGAGAAACTATTTCCTCTGGTGGGGGGAGTCCAGAACAAGGGGGCAGAACCTTAAAATTAGAGCCAGGCCGTTCAGGGGTGATGTCAGGAAGCACTTCTTCACACAAAAGGTGGTGGGAATCAGGAACTCTCTCCCCCAGAAAGCTGTTGAGGCTGGGGGTCAATAGAAAATTTCCAAACTGAGATCGATTGATCTTTGTTGGGGTAAGGGTATTAATGGTTACGGAACCAAGGCGGGTGGATGGAGTTGAGATACAGATCAGCCCTGATCTAATTGAATGGAGGAACAGGCTGGAGGGGCTGAATGGCCTCCTCCTGTTCTGATGTTCCTAAGTGATGAGAATGGGGAAGGAGAATAAACATGAAATGAGATAAATTAAATGGTGTTAGCACCATAAAGAGGGCCTTGGATTGTACAGACCATGGGGCAGTGCACAAATCGCAGGATATGATACTGAGTCTAGACATGACATTGGTTCATCCCTGTCTGTACTGGAGTCTGGTGTAGGCCCAGGCCGGGTAAGGTCAGCAGGTTCCCTTCCCTGAAGCGCATTCGTGAACCAGTTGGATTTTTATGACAAAACAGCAGCTTTTATTGATGGTTATTTCATCTGGTGCCAGCCCACAAATGATCAGTTTTATTTAGCTCAATTTCACAACTAGTCTTGCAACAGAGAATGTTGAGTTGGAGCTTGACTTTAAGAGAGAGGTATCATTCAGTTGGACAAGTGGAGGTTTAATTAAACCTGGCGGAACAAAGAGGAGGGATGTGGGAGGGCCCAGCAGGGACAGGTTGGATTTAAGCTGATTATATAAAACAGAATGAAAGTAATTCTCCTCTTTATTATTTGTTTCTGGGCGTCGCTGGCAAGGCTGGCATTTATTGCCCATCCCTAGTTGCCCTTGAGCAGGTGGTGGTGAGCCGCCTTCTTGAACCGCTGCAGTCCGTGTGGTGAAGGTGCTCCCACAGTGCTGTTAGGGAGGGAGTTCCAGGATTTTGACCCAGTGACGATGAAGGATCGACGATATACTTCCAAGTCAGGATGGTGTGTGACTTGGAGGGGAACTTGGAGGTGGTGGTGTTCCCATGCGCCTGCTGCCCTTGTCCTTCTAGGTGGTGGAGGTCACGGGGGGGGGGGGGGGAGGGCGGGGTGATAAGGAACCTGGTGGGCCAGAAAGATGGGCAGAGCAGGAAATATTTGTGCAATTAGGGGCAGCCTATATAGAGCACAGAACATTGATCATAGAGGGCTTATCCAGTGAATCACAGCCGAGGGAACAGGAAATAAAGCTGCATGTTCCCAGGGATAGTACAGAACTGCTTCTGGGCAGACAGCGAGTTGAGAGTCTACAAGGAGCCGAATCTTTGGGACTCAGCCAAGAAATAACGTTGAAGTTAAAAAACGCGCTGGTGAAAGGGATTGATAAAATTCAGCCAGAAAAAGTGTTCACATTGAGAAAGGGTTCGAAAAATACTTGCCTGAGACACAGGGGAAGATTTTGGCCGAATACTTTAGGTGCTAAAGAGGTAAAGAGGTGACCAAGATGGAGTCTTAAGCTGCACCACCGGTTTAGCCCTCGTTTAGTGCAAGGCGCCATCTTGGTAAAGGTGTTGAAGACAACACTAGCAACGGCTGCCTGGAGGATCGATCAGGGGCAGATTCTCACTTAAAATGCCTGCTAGTGCTCATTAAAGAGGCTGCACATCATTTCGATGGATAATGCTTGACCTAACGCCCTCTCCTAACAGTGACGAGCTGAAACTAGTAAACTTGTCGCTGCTGAGAATTTCGAGCACCACTTAAAGTTATATCACCTCTTACTGTTCACTTGCTGCTGGAGGGGTGAAGAAGACTTTTGAAACATATCCAGGAGACATTCTGGGACACTTTGTCAAGACTTCACCAACACTCTATCAACATTTATTCTGGAAATTCTCTGAGGACTTCACCTACAAAGAGTGAGTGCTGAGCTACTCCACCTTATTGGACACCAGATAGGAGTCACCAGGAGAAAGGGAGTGGTCATGGGGTCCCCCTTGGTCTCGACGAGTAATGGGCGGAGGTCATGAGGCCAGGCAGAGCAGCACCAGCTGCTGCTGGAGAGAGTGACAGGAGGGCGAGGTGGACTCTTTCACCCCCCACAGGTACAGGACATCCCTCCTCCTCTGGACCTCCTCCACCAGGACCTCCAGTGCTGCGTCCAAGAACCTGTGAGCCCTCTCACTCGGTCCCTGAGCCATCCTGAAACATGCTGCTGTGTGTCAGCCAGCCCACTCCACACCTTCAGTGGAAGTGGGTGCGAGGAGCCTGCCTATACTGCCCCACGAAAATCGCGTCGAATCAGCACTTGAGTGCTAAACCGGCAGGTGTCAGCTTTAGCACCTCCAGGCATGCTCAAATTATGGTAATCAGCAATTAGGACCAAAACTGTGCAAAAACCAAACTTTCAAACAGGCGTGTCTTATTAGCCCGGCGTCCATTTAGCACCTGTTTTCACCCGTCCACCGACAAAACCTCCAGAATGTTTTCAGTGAAAAGGAGATCGAGATGCTGAATACGTTAGCGGGAAAAAACATTCTGTTGGGAAGTATAAAACAGTTCAAGGAACATTTGGATAAAGATGGAAGACCCTGAGGGAGATGGGGGATTAATATACTGGTGTACCATTCCACTCTCTGATAGTTCAAGGCACCAGTTAACATGTTTAAAGGGAATTCGAACCAGCGCACTGTGAGAGGGAACCGGAGCATAAACTTCCCGATTGGGTGTGGTTTTCCTGAGCTGTTCTTCCAGGGGGTGGGCTCCACATTGGGAGGATACGGTTGAAGAATTTTCCCTTCAATCCCATGCTGGGAAGGTAGGGTTGAAATAAATTAGAGAAGATTGGGTTTGTTGGTCCAACAGATTGACGTGCTGCAAAAGATTCCAGTGTTAGTCGCTGGAACGACTCAAACATCCTGTCAGACCTGAATCAATCAATGATGAGTTTGGGTTTCAGTGGATTGGAGAGGATGGAGGTCGATCAGTCACACTGTACGCTCACCTCCAGCAATATTCCAGCAAATTTAATGTTAATTTCTTGGTAGATTTCCCAACTAAAACCTCAAAAGATTTACGGAAAGTAAATGTGCATCCAATCCTGTCTAATTGGAAGATAAATCACAGAATAATTATTGTGTTTTCTTTTCCTCAGTTCCAAGGCTTCCCAGCAATTCCTGTGGTATTATCTTGGCTTTTGGTAGCAGTTTGTCAGAAATCTTACAAACTCATTCCTATTAGCGATCAAGTATTTTATTCCTTTCACGTGATTTTAAAGTTAGATGTTTAACCACTTCAAACACATTAATAAGCTACACCAGTGTGGTGTTATCTCCGTCAATGCTGCACCGTGACACCACTACAGAGTAAAGCTCCCTCTACACTGCCCCATCAAACACTCCCAGGGCAGGTACAGCACGGGTTAGATACAGAGTAAAGCTCCCTCTACACTGCCCCATCAAACACTCCCAGGGCAGGTACAGCACGGGTTAGATACAGAGTAAAGCTCCCTCTACACTGTCCCCATCAAACACTCCCAGGGCAGGTACAGCACAGGTTAGATACAGAGTAAAGCTCCCTCTACACTGTCCCATCAAACACTCCCAGGGCAGGTACAGCACGGGTTAGATACAGAGTAAAGCTCCCTCTACACTGTCCCCATCAAACACTCCCAGGGCAGGTACAGCACAGGTTAGATACAGAGTAAAGCTCCCTCTACACTGTCCCATCAAACACTCCCAGGGCAGGTACAGCACGGGTTAGATACAGAGTAAAGCTCCCTCTACACTGTCCCCTCAAACACTCCCAGGGTGATAAGGTGGATGAATTGGCTGCGCAAATAGAGGTAAACGAATATGATTTGGTTGGGATTACGGAAACGTGGCTCAAGGACGGCCAAGACTGGGAACTCAACATCCAGGGGTATTCGATATTCAGGAAAGATAGGCAAAAAGGAAAGGGAGGAGGGGTAGCATTACTGGTTAAAGAAGGGATTAACACAATTGTAATGAAGGATATTAGCTCTGATGAGGTGGAATCTGTATGGGTAGAATTGAGAAATACTAAGGGGAAAAAAACATTAGTGGGAGTGGTATATAGACCTCCAAACAGTAAGGCGGAGGTTGGGGATGGCATTAAAAGGGAAATTAAAAAAGCGTGCAATAAGGGCACAGCAGTCATTATGGGTGACTTTAATCTACATATAGATTGGGCTAACCAAATTAGTAACAATACTGTGGAGGAGGAATTCCTGGAGTGTTTACGGGATGGTTTCCTGGACCAATATGTCGAGGAACCAACCAGAGATCAGGCCATCTTAAACTGGGTATTATGTAACGAGAAAGGATTAATTAGCAATCTTGTTGTACGAGGCCCCTTGGGTCGGAGCGATCATAATATGATGGAATTCTTCATTAAGATGGAGAATGAAGTAGTTGACTCAGAAACTAGGGTCCTCAATTTAAATAAAGGAAACGACGATGGTCTGAGGAGCGAGTTGGGTAGGATTGATTGGGGAATGGCACTCAAAGGGTTGACGGTGGATAGGCAATGGCAAACATTCAAAGACCGAATGGATGAACTACAGAAGTTGTTCATCCCAGTTTGGCATAAAAATAAAACAAAAAAGGTGACTCAACCGTGGCTAACAAGGGAAATTAGGGATAGCATAAGATCCAAGGAGAGGACATACAAATTGGCCAGAAAAAGCAATAATCCTGAGGATTGGGAGCAGTTTAGGATTCAACAAAGGAGGAGAAAGGGATTAATTAAGAAAGGGAAAATAGAATATGAGAGTAAGCTTGCAGGTAACATAAAAACTGACTGTAAAAGCTTTTATAGATATGTAAAGAGGAAAAGATTGGTGAAGTCAAGCGTAGGTCCCTTGCAATCAGAATCGGGGGAATTTATAATGGGGAGCAAAGAAATGGCAGACCATCTAAACACATATTTTGGTTCTGTCTTCACAAAGGAGGACATAAATAACCTCCCAGAAATATCGCGGAACATAGGGTCTGATGAAAGGGTGGAACTGAAAGAAATCAGTATTTGTAGGGAAATGGTGTTAGGAAAATTGATCGGACTGAAGGCCGATAAATCCCCAGGGCCTGATAATCTACATCCCAGGGTACTTAAGGAAGTGGCCCTAGAAATAGTAGATGCATTGCTGGTCATCTCCAGAACTCGATAGACTCTGGAACAGTATCCATGGATTGGAGGGTAGCTAATGTTACCCCACTATTCAAAAAAGGTGTCAGAGAAAAAGCGGGGAATTATAGACCGGTAAGCCTGACATCGGTAGTGGGGAAAATGCTAGAGTCCATTATAAAAGATGTAATAGCAGAGCACTTGGAAAGCAGTGACAGGATCGGACAAAGTCAACATGGATTTACAAAAGGTAAATCATGCTTGACAAATCTACTGGAAGGTTTTGAGGATGTAACTGGTAAAATAGATAAGGGAGAACTAGTGGATGTGGTGTATTTGGACTTTCAGAAGGCTTTCGATAAGGTCCCGCATAAGAGGTAAGCGTGCAAAATTAAGGCACATGGGATTGGGGGCAAGGTATTGACTTGGATAGAGAACTGGTTGGCGGACAGAAAGCAAAGAGTTGGAATAAACGGGTCGTTTTCCGACTGGCAGGCAGTGACTAGTGGGTTACCGCAAGGATCGGTCCGAGGACCCCAGCTGTTCACAATATATATTAATGATCTGGACGAGGGAATTGGATGTAATATCTCCAAATTTGCAGATGACACAAAGCTGGGTGGGATGGTATGCTGTGAGGAGGATGTCATGAAACTCCAGTACGATTTGGACAGGTTGGGTGATTGGGCAGAAACATGGCAAATGCACTATAATGTGGATAAATGTGAAGTTATCCACTTTGGTGGCAAAAACAGGAAGGCAGATTATTATTTGAATGGCAATAGATTGGGAGAAGGGGAAGTGCAAAGAGACCTGGGTGTTCTTGTGCACCAGTCGCTGAAGGTAAGCATGCAGGTGCAGCAGGCGGTTAAGAAGGCAAATGGTATGTTGGCCTTCATAGCAACAGGGTTCGAGTACAAGAACAAGGATGTCTTGCTGCAGTTGTACAGGGCCTTGGTGAGACCGCACCTTGAGTATTGTGTGCAGTTTTGGTCACCTTACCTGAGGAAGGACGTTCTTGCCATGGAGGGAGTGCAGCGAAGATTCACCAGGCTGATACCTGGGATGGCAGGAATGACGTACGAGGAGAGATTGTGTCAATTGGGCTTATACTCACTGGACTTCAGAAGATTGAGAGGGGATCTCATTAAAACCTATAAAATTCTGTCAGGTCTGGACAGACTAGATGCAGAAAGGATGTTTCTGATGGCCGGGGAGTCCAGAACCAGGGGTCATAGTCTAAGGATAAGGGGTAAGCCATTTAGGACTGAAATGAGGAGGAACTTCTTCACCCAGACAGTGGTGAACCTGTGGAATTCTCTGCCACAGAGGGCGATGGAGGCCAGTTCATTAAATATATTCAAGAAAGAGTTGGATATATTTCTTGAGGCTAAAGGGATCAAGGGATATGGGGAGAAGGCAGGGACAGGGTACTGAATTTGGATGATCAGCCATGATCTCATTGAATGGCGGAGCAGGCTCGAAGGGCTGAATGGCCTACTCCTGCTCCTATCTTCTATGTTTCTATGTTTCTACAGCACGGGTTAGATACCGAGTAAAGCTCCCTCTACACTGTCCCATCAAACACTCTCAGGGCAGGTACAGCACAGGTTAGATACAGAGTAAAGCTCCCTCTACACTGTCCCATCAAACACTCCCAGGGCAGGTACAGCACGGGTTAGATACCGAGTAAAGCTCCCTCTACACTGTCCCATCAAACACTCCCAGGGCAGGTACAGCACGGGTTAGATACAGAGTAAAGCTCCCTCTACACTGTCCCATCAAACACTCGCACAGCAGGTACAGCACGGGTTAGATACAGAGTAAAGCTCCCTCTACACTGTCCCGTCAAACACTCCCAGGGCAGGTACAGCACGGGTTAGATACAGAGTAAAGCACCCTCTATACTGTCCCATCAAACACACCCAGGGCAGCTACAGCACGTGTTAGATACAGAGTAAAGCTCCCTCTACACTGTCCATCAAACACTCCCAGGGCAGGTACAGCACGGGTTAGATACAGAGTAAAGCTCCCTCTACACTGTGCCATCAAACACATCCAGGGCAGGTACAGCATGGGTTAGATACAGAGTAAAGCTCCCTCTACACTGTCCCATCAAACACTCCCAGGGCAGGTACAGCACGGGTTAGATATAAAGTAAAGCTCCCTCTACACTGTCCCATCAAACACTCCCAGGTCAGGTACAGCACGGGTTAGATACAGAGTAAAGCTCCCTCTACACTGTCCCATCAAACACTCCCAGGGCAGGGACAGCACAGGTTAGATACAGAGTAAAGCTCCCTCTACACTCTCCCATCAAACACTCCCAGGGCAGGTACAGCACGGGTTAGATACAGAGTAAAGCTCCCTCTACACTGTCACATCAAACAGTCCCAGGGCAGGTACAGCAGGGGTTAGATACAGAGTAAAGCTCCCTCTACACTGTCCATTAAACACTCACAGGGCAGGTACAGCACAGTTTAGATACAGGGTAAAGCTCCCTCTACACTGTCCCATCAAACACTTCCAGGACAGGTACGGCACAGGTTAGATACAGAGTAAAGCTCCCTCTACACTGTCCAGCAAACAAACCCAGGGCAGGTACAGCACGGGTTAGATACACAGAAAAGCTTCCTCTACACTGTACCATCAAACACTCCCAGGGCAGGTTCAGCATGTGTTAGATACAGAGCAAATCTCCCTCTATACTGTCTCATCAAACACTGCCAGGGCAGGTACAATAGGGGTTAGATACAGAGTAAAGCTCCCTCGACACTGTCCCATCAAACACTCCCAGGGCAGGAACAGTACAGGTTAGATGCACTGTAAAACTCCATCTACACTGTCCCATCAAACACTCCCAGAGCAGGTACAGCACGGGTTAGATACAGAATAAAGCTCCCTCTACACTGTCCTTTAAACACTCACAGAGCAGGTACAGCATGGGTTAGATACAGAGTAAAGCTCCCTCTACACTGTCCCATCAAACAGTCCCAGGGCACGTACAGCACGGGTTAGATACAGAGTAAAGCTCCCTCTACACTGTCCCATCAAACACTCTCAGTGCAGGTACAGCACGGGTTAGATACAGAGTAAAGCTCCCTCTACACTGTCCCATCAAACACTCCCAGGGCAGGTACAGCACGGGTTAGATACAGAGTAAAGCTCCCTCGACACTGTCCCATCAAACACTCCCAGGGCAGGTACAGCACGGGTTAGATACAGAGTAAAGCTCCCTCTACACTGTCCCATCAAACACTCCCAGGGCAGGTACAGCACGGGTTAGATACAGAGTAAAGCTCCCTCTAAACTGTCCCATCAAACACTCCCAGGGCAGGTACAGCACGGGTTAGATACCGAGTAAAGCTCCCTCTACACTGTGCCATCAAACACATCCAGGGCAGGTACAGCATGGGTTAGATACAGAGTAAAGCTCCCTCTACACTGTCCCATTAAACACTCCCAGGGCAGGTACAGCACGGGTTAGATATAGAGTAAAGCTCCCTCTACACTGTCCCATCAAACACTCCCAGGTCAGGTACAGCACGGGTTAGATACAGAGTAAAGCTCCCTCTACACTGTCCCATCAAACACTCCCAGGGCAGGTACAGCGCAGGTTAGATACAGAGTAAAGCTCCCTCTACACTCTCCCATCACACACTCCCAGGGCAGGTACAGCACGGGTTAGATACAGAGTAAAGCTCCCTCTACACTGTTCATTAAACACTCACAGGGCAGGTACAGCACAGTTTAGGTACAGGGTAAAGCTCCCTCTACACTGTCCCATCAAACACTTCCAGGACAGGTACGGCACGGGTTAGATACAGAGTAAAGCTCCCTCTACACTGTCCAGCAAACAAAACCAGGGCAGGTACAGCACGGGTTAGATACACAGAAAAGCTTCCTCTACACTGTACCATCAAACACTCCCAGGGCAGGTACAGCATGTGTTAGATACAGAGCAAAGCTCCCTCTATACTGTCTCATCAAACACTCCCAGGGCAGGTACAGCAGGGGTTAGATACAGAGTAAAGCTCTCTCTACACTGTCCCATGAAACACTCCCAGGGCAGGTACAGTACGGGTTACATACAGATTAAAGCTCCCTCTACACTCTCCCATCAAACGCTCCCAGGGCACGGATAGCATGGGTTAGATACAGAGAAATGCTCCCACTAAACTGTCCCATCAAACAATCCCAGGGCAAGTACAGCATGGGTTGGATACAGAGTAAGGCTCCCTCTACACTGTCCCATCAAACACTCCCAGGGCAGGTACAGCACGGGTTACATAAATTGTAAAGCTCCCTCCACACTGTCCCATCGAACACTCCCAGGGCAGGTACAGCATGGGTTAGATACACAGAAAGAGGCCCTTCGGCCCATCGTGTCCGCGCCGGCCCTCAAGCCCTGTCTATTCTCATCCTATTTTCCAGCACTTGGTCCGTAGCCTTGTAAGCTATGGCGTTTCAAATGCTCATCTAAATGTTTCTTGAATGTTGTGAGGGTTCCTGCCTCTACCACCCTTTCAGCGAGTGAGTTCCAGATTCCAACCACCCTCTGGGTGGAAAAGTTTTTCCTCAAATCCCCTCTAAACCTCCTGCCCCTTACCTTGAAGCTATGCCCCCTGGTTATTGACCCCTCTACTAAGGGAAAAAGTTCCTTTCTATCTACCCTAACTATGCCCCTCATAATTTTGTACACCTTAATCAGGTCCCCCCTCAGCCTTCTCTGCTCTAAGGAAAACAACCCCAGCCTGTCCAGTCTCTCTTCATAGCTGAAGTGCTCCAGCCCAGGTAACATCCTGGTGAATCTTCTCTGCACCCTCTCCAAAGCAATCACATCCCTCCTATAGTGTGGCGACCAGAACTGCACACAGTATTCCAGCTGTGGCCTAACTAGAGTTTTGTACAGCTCCATCATAACCGCCCTGCACTTATATTCTATGCCTCGGCTAATGAAGGCAAGTATCCCATATGCCTTTTTAACCACCTTGTCTACCTGTATTGCTGCCTTCAGGGATCTATGTACATGCACACCAAGGTCCCTCTGATCTTCTGTCCTTCCTAGGGTCTTACCATTCATTGTGTATTCCCTTGCCTTGTTAGTCCTCCCACAATGCATCACCTCACACTTTTCAGGGTTAAATTCCATTTGCCACTGTTCTGCCCATCTGACCAACCCATCTATATCATCCTGTAGCCTGAGGCTTCCCTCCTTGCTATTTACCACTCCACCAATTTTCGTGTCATCTGCGAACTTACTGATCATACCTCCTACATTCATATCTAAATCATTAATGTGCACTACAAACAGCAAAGGACCCAGCACTGATCCCTGCGGTACACCACTGGACACAGGCTTCCAGTCACAAAAACAACCTTCGACCATCACCCTCTGCCTCCTGCCACTAAGCCAATTTTGGATCCAATGTGCCAAATTACCCTGGATCCCATGGGCTCTTACCTTCTTCAGCAGTCTCCCATGCGGGACTTTGTCAAAAGCCTTACTGAAGTCCATGTAGACTACATCAACTGCAGTACCCTCATCTACACACCTAGTCACCCCCTCGAAAAATTCAATCAAATTGGTTAGGGCAGTTGAGGCCAACTTATTAAATAATATTCAAGAAGGAGTTAGATATATTTCATAAGGCTAAAGGGATCAAGGGATATGGGGAGAAAGCAGGGACAGGGTACTGAATTTGGATGATCAGCCATGATCTCATTAAATGGCGGAACAGGCTCGAGGGGCCGAATGGCCTACTCCTGCTCCTATCTTCTATGTTTCTATGTTAGACATGATCTCCCCCTGACAAAGCCATGCTGACTAAACTTGATTAATCCTTGCCTCTCCAAGTGGAGACTAATTCTGTCCCTCAGAATTTTTTCCAATAATTTCCCTACCACTGATGTTAGGCTCAATGGCCTATAATTCCCTGGTTTATCCCTACTACCCTTCTTGAATAATGGTACTATGTTAGCTGTTCTCCAGTCATCTGGCACCTCCCCTGTGGCCAGAGAGGTTCTGAAAATGTGTGTCAGAGCCCCTGCAATCTCCTCCCTTACCTCACACAGCAGCCTGGGATACATCTCATCAGGGCCTGGGGATTTATCCACTTTTAAGCCCGCTAAAACCGCTAGTACCTCCTCCCTCTCAATACTAATTTGTTCAAGTATATCACAATCCCCCTGCCTGATTTCTATGCCTACATCTTCCTTCTCCATAGTGAACACAGATGGAAAATATTCATTTAAAGCCTCACCTTCATCTTCCGGCTCTACACACAGATTGCAACTTTGGTCCCTAATGGGCCCTACTCTTTCCCTGGTTATCCTCTTGCCCTTAATATAATTATAAAACACCATGTGATTTTCCTTTATTTTGCCCGCCAGTGTTTTTTCATGGCCCCTCTTCGCTCTCCTAATTTCTTTTTTAAGCACCACCCCCCTGCACTTTCTATACTCCTCTAGGGCTTCCACTGTTTTTAGTCCTTTATATCTGCCAAAAGCTTCCCTTTTTTTCCTAATCCATTCTTGTATATCCCTTGACATCCAGGGTTCCCTGGGTTTGTTGGTCCCACCCTTGACCTTTACGGGAACATGTTGGCGTTGTACTCTCTCAATTTCCTTTCTGAAAGACTCCCACTGCTCTGATGTGGATTTTCCAAAAGTAGCTGATCCCAGTCCACTTTGGCCAGATCCTGCCTTATCATATTAAAATCGGCCTTCCCCCAATTTAGAACCTTTATTTCTGGTCCATCTTTGTCCTTTTCCATGACTACCTTAAATCTCACCGAATTATGGTCATTGTCACCAAAATGCTCTCCTACTGACACTTCTACCACTTGCCCGGCCACATTCCCTAGAATTAGGTCCAGTACCGCCCCCTCTCTTGTAGGACTTTCTACAAGCTGGCTCAAAAAGCTCTCCTGGATGCACTTTAAGAATTCCGCACCCTCTAAGCCTTTACGAGCCTTTCACACTCTGACTATCCCAGTTAATATTGGGGAAGTTGAAATCCCCCACTATTATTACCCTATTATTTCTACATTTCTCTGAAATTTGCCGACATATCTGCTCCTCTATCTACCCCTGACTGTTTGGGGGCCGAAAGTACACCCTCAGCAAAGTGCTTGCCCCCTTCTTGTTTTTAAGTTCTACCCATATGGCCTCATTAGAGTAACCTGCTAAGATATTGTAGTGTCCGTGTGTAGATAAAGACACTGAAGACAGGAGTTGGTTCATAGGTATTTACTAAGCAAGTCTGGGGGGGGTTTCTAAAGGATATACACAATACACAGGCTTATATAGCCCAAGTGGCAATTACCGGCATTACGCACACCTGGGGCTCTTAAAGGCACATACACCATAATTGCTCTTAAAGGCACATACACCACAATTCCTCCCCTTCTAGCTAACTAGTACATCATATCTTAAGTAATTATTAATTACATGTTATATGCAAAATAATATACATTGCTGTATTAATTAATTATAAGTTAGTCTCTCAGGAGGCTTCCTGACTCGGTCCGGATAACGCCTCGGGGGTGTAGTAGTTTCTGGTGGTGTAGTAGGTTCTTCTGGCAAGGCTGATTCGGCTTGAAGGCCAGTGTTGGGTTCATCGGGCTCCAGTATCACCGGATCGGAGGTAGATATGGGTATCTCTACTTCATCGTTAGATGTATAGAGTGGTGGTGTAGGTTGTCCCTTTTCGGATGACTTGATGACTTGGTCAGCATGGCACCTTATTATGCTGTCTCCGATGTCCACGGTATACATCAGTGGTCCTAATCGTGTGCAGATAGTTCCAGGCTGCCATTTCTCGGTACGGTAGTCCCGGGCCAAAACCGGTTGGCCTATCTGGAAGGCCCTAGTTGGCCTTTCATTCATGCCCTGAAACTGCCGGTTCTCCACGTCCCTTCGGATGTTGGGCTTGACCAAATCCAGCCGGCATCTTAGGTTTCTATTGTAGAACATCATGGCGGGAGTTTGGTTAGTAACCATATGCGTTGCATTCCTATATGCAAATAAGAAGTTATCCACCTTGTGCTGAAGTTTTATGTCTTCATTACCCATGGCCTTGATGGCCTTCTTGAAGGTCTGGACAAACCTTTCAGCCAATCCATTGGTGGCGGGATGGTATGGGGCGGACGTGTAGTGCTCTACCCCATTGTTCTTTAAGAACTTTCTGAATTCTTCGGACACAAATTGCGGTCCATTATCAGAACATATCTGCTCCGGCAGCCCATTCCTGGCAAATATGGTCCTTAATACTGTGATGGTTTTTTCCGTGGTGGTGGAGGACATCTTTATTACCTCCGGCCACTTGGAGTGTGCATCAACTGCGATTAAGAACATTGAGTCCATAAATGGACCAGCAAAGTCGATGTGCACCCTTTGCCAGGGAGATGAGGGCCACTCCCATGGATGTAGAGGGGCCTGTGGCGGAGCATTTTGGACCTTCTGGCATCCTAGGCAGCTCTTGGTCATGTCTTCGATGTCTCCATCGATACCTGGCCACCATACAAACGCCCTAGCTAGGTTCTTCATTTTCACTCCACCCAGATGCCCCTCGTGAAGCTCCTTTAGCACTTTATCCTGGAGTTTGGGTGGAATCACCACTCTGGATCCACACATCAAGGTTCCTCGGCACACTGACAGCTGTTCTCTTCTTTGCGAGAATGCTGGCAACAGTGGTTCGCCATGTGCTGGCCATCCCTTCACTGTTAAATTGTAGACCCGTGAGAGAGTAGGGTCATTTCTTGTCTCCCTTTCAATGGCAGAATTTGTCACCGGTAGACATTCCAATATGGTAGAGTGGAATATCTCTACTGGGTCTACTGTAGGTGCCTCTTCTATCATTGGCAACGGTAGGCGTGATAAACCGTCAGCATTCCCATGCTGTTTTGACCCTTTGTATTCAATGTTGTATTGGTGTGCCCCTAGAAAAAGGGACCACCTCTGTAGTCTTTGTGCCGTCATAATGGGGACACCTTTTTTAGGGTTGAATATGGAGATGAGGGGTTGATGGTCAGTCAGCAAGGTAAATTTTTGTCCGTGTAGGTAATGGTTGAATTTCTTCACTCCCCATACCAGGCTGAGTGCTTCCCTGTCTATCTGGGCATAGTTACGCTCAGCTGAGTTCAATGAGCGTGACGCAAAAGCTATCGGCCGTTCCGAGCCATCAGGGAATCTATGGGACAATACCGCTCCTATGCCGTAAGGGGATGCATCGCACGCCAGTCTGATTGGTAGTGATGGGTTGTAATGAGCCAAAATTTTCTCGGATGTGATTAAGTCTTTACATTTATGGAAGGCACGTTTACAGTCTTCGTTCCATTTCCAAATCACTCCTGTCTGTAGAAGATCATTAAGAGGGTGTAGAATAGTTGATAAGTTCGGTAAAAATTTATGATAGTAATTTATTAATCCCAGGAATGACCTTAATTGTGAAACATTTTCAGGTGCTGGGGCTTTTATAACTGCTTCAATTTTTTCAGGTGACTTATGCAACCCTTCCTTATTAATTATGTGGCCACAATATGATATCTGATTTTGGAAAAATTCGCACTTGGGGCGATTTGCTCGTAGGCCCCGTTCTTTCAGCCTAGTGAGCACCTGCTCCAAATTGGCAAGGTGCTCGTTGTCGTTTTCTCCTGTTATAAGGATGTCGTCTCGGTAGCATTGAGTCCCCGGAATCCCTTGCAGGACTTGCTCCATAGCTCTTTGCCAGATAGCTGGAGCTGATGCTATTCCAAAAACCAGTCGATTGTACTGGTACAGGCCTTTGTGTGTGTTTATTGTGAGATACTTTTTAGAGGTCTCCTCAACCTCCATCTGTAGATATGCCTGTGCCAAGTCAATTTTTGTGAAACGTTTCCCTCCGGATAGTGAGGCGAAAATATCTTCTATCCTCGGAAGAGGATACTGTACCGTGTGAAGGACCGGGTTTACAGTCACCTTAAAGTCCCCACAGATGCGAATTTTTTTCTGTTCCTCAGAGTTATTTTTCAATGTTTTTTTCATGACTGGAACGATGGGTGTTGCCCATTCGCTCCAATCTATTTTGGATAATACGCCTGCCTTTTCCAAATTCTTCAGCTCTGCCTCGACTGCCGGATGTATTGCGTATGGCACCGGTCTTGCCTTAAAAAATGTTGGAATTGCTGTATCTTCCACTTTTATTGAGGCGGTGATGCCTTTCAAGGTTCCTAGTTTCTCTTGAAACACTTCTTTGGCGTTGGCCAAGATGTCTTTTAATCGTTCAGGTATGATGTCATCATTGTTTTTTTCCTTACTGGTCACCGTCAGTGCCTGAATGGAGTGCCAGTCTAAACGTATCTTCCTTATCCATTCACGTCCCAACAACGGTGGACCACCATCTTGTAGAATGTATAAATACAACTTTTGTATTTCTTTGCCGTTGTATACCACAGGCACCCTTATTTTTCCTTTGGGGTAGACTTTCTGCCCCGTATATGTTTTTAAGATAATGGATGTGTCTTTTAGAGGTATATGCGAAAATAGCCTCTCGTAATCTCGTCGATTTATTACGGTTAGAGCTGATCCTGTATCTAGCTCCATTTTAACTGGGGACCCTGCTATTGTGAGGGTAACCCAAATGGTTGGGTAATCCTCTTTGGCAAGTACATTATGTAATTTGAGACAGCTTAGTCTCTTGTTTCCGGAGTCGCTATCGCTATTCTGGTCTTCGGAGCTATTGTCCGTCATCATTTGTACCTTCCTGTACTTTTCTTTATTGATTTTTTGTTTTCTGTCAGTGGATTTATTTTGTCCAGATTGGCATACCCGTGCAATGTGTCCAATCTTACCACATTGCCTGCATGCTTTGCCCTTGAACCAGCAGTCCCTCTGGTTATGGGTGGATCTGCTGCAGCGATAACATCTTCCGAACTCCTGTGTCATTTTATGGGTGCCGAAGTCCTGTGTCTCTTGTTGTATCTCTGCAGCTCCTTTTGCTGCTGCTTCGTATGATACAGCCATACTGAAAGCTTTGTCCAATGTTAAATCTTTTTCAGAAAGCAGTCTTTTTTGTGTTCCTTCACTTAAGAGACCGCAAACAAATTTGTCTCGAAGATAATCCGATAGTCCTGCTCCGAATTGGCAGTACTTTGATAGCTTTCTTAATTCGTTTAGGTAATCAGCGTTACTTTCATTCTTGTGTTGATTTCTCTTGAAGAACTTGAATTGTTCCGCTATCAGCAGCGGTGTTGGGTTTAAATGCTCCTGCAGGGTATCAACAATTTCTTTAAAAGTCTTGTCCTTTGGTTTGGCTGGAGTGATTACATTTCGTAACAGCCCGTATGTCTTCGCGCCCATTAAGTTCAGAAGTACTGAAGCTTTTTTTTCATCTGTTATTCCATTTGCAGTGCAATAAACCTCTACTCTTTCCACGTATGTGGTCCAATCTTCTATTTCGCCATCAAAAGCCTCAATATTACCAGATTTAGGCATTTCAGAAAAGATATGGCGCTTCCCGCGCTTTTTTTTTCTCTCTGTAGCAACGATATGGCGCTTCCCGCGCTTTCCCGCCGCTGCTACCGATAACAACGCTGTTTTACTGTGGTTTCCGTTTATTCACTGTTGGAGACTCGTTCCCGACGGAGGTCTAAACGCTGACCTGCTTGCCGCACCGGCCGTCTCTCGAGTGCACCCTCCCAGTCCGTTATTGCTTGCCTCCGATTTCGCTGCCTGTCTCAGCTGTAGAGCCCGCCGCTGGAGCTCCAGCCTGACGCCCAGGAAGGATTAGCGCAGTACCTGTCACCAGCTTGGCCAGCTGGTGAAACCACAGTTTCTCTTACTTCCTTGAGTCTTCTGGACGCTGGAGGAATCGATGTCCTTGAGGTGCTGCCGAATTGCAGGTAAGTCCGTTTCCACTTCGTCGCCACTGTAGTGTCCGTGTGTAGATAAAGACACGGAAGACAGGAGTTGGTTCATAGGTATTTACTAAGCAAGTCTGGGGGGGTTTCTAAAGGATATACACAATACACAGGCTTATATAGCCCAAGTGGCAATTACTGGCATTACGCACACCTGGGGCTCTCAAAGGCACATACACCATAATTGCTCTTAAAGGCACATACACCACAGATATCATCCCTCCTTACAGCAGTAATTGACCCCTTGAATAATATTGCGACACCCCCTCCTCTTTTACACCCCCCTCTGTCTCGCCTGAAGATTCTATACCCCGGAATATTGAGCTGCCAGTCCTGCCCCTCCCTCAACCATGTCTCTGTGACAGCAACAATATCATACTCCCACGTGTTCATCAACACCTTCAATTCATCTGCCTTACTCGCAAGACATCTTGCATTAAAATAAATGCCATCCAGCCTTGCCATACTCCCATGTGCCATTACATATTTGCTCTGCCTTCCAGTCTGACTTGTTTTTTCCTCTATATTTGGCTGTGCATCACCCCCTACTATAGCTCCACTCCGTATCCCATCCCCCTGCCAAGTTACTTTAAACCCCCCCAACAGTACTAGCAAACCTCCCCGCAAGGATGTTGGTCCTGTTCCGGTTCATGTGCAACCCGTCCGACTTGTACAGGTCCCACCTTCCTCAGAAGCAGACCCAGTGATCCAGGAAACTAAAGCCCTCCCTCCTGCACCAACTCTTTAGCCACGCATTCACCTGCTCTATCCTCCTATTCCTATACTCACTAGCACGTGGCACCGGGAGTAAACCAGAGATTACAACCTTTGAGGTCCTGCTTTTTAATCTGCTACCTAGCTCCCTAAATTCTTGTTGCAGGACCTCATCCCTCTTCCTACCCATGTCATTGGTCCCAATGTGAACCACGACCTCTGACTGTTCGCCCTCCCCCAGAGTAAAGCTCCCTCTACACTGTCCCATCAAACACTCCCAGGGCAGGTACAGCACGGGTTAGATACAGAGTAAAGCTCCCTCTACACTGTCCCATCAAACACTCCCAGGGCAGGTACAGCACGGGTTAGATACAGAGTAAAGCTCCCTCTACACTGTCCCATCAAACACTCCCAGGGCAGGTACAGCACGGGTTAGATACAGAGTAAAGCTCCCTCTACACTGTCCCATCAAACACTCCCAGGACAGGTACAGCACGGGTTAGATACAGAGTAAAGCTCCCTCTACACTGTCCCATCAAACACTCCCAGGACAGGTACAGCACGGGTTAGACACAGAGTAAAGCTCCCTCTACACTGTCCCATCAAACACTCCCAGGACAGGTACAGCACGGGTTAGACACAGAGTAAAGCTCCCTCTACACTGTCCCATCAAACACTCCCAGGGCAGGTACAGCACGGGTTAGATACAGAGTAAAGCTCCCTCTACACTGTCCCATCAAACACTCCCAGGACAGGTACAGCACGGGTTAGATACAGAGTAAAGCTCCCTCTACACTGTCCCATCAAACACTCCCAGGACAGGTACAGCACGGGTTAGACACAGAGTAAAGCTCCCTCTACACTGTCCCATCAAACACTCCCAGGACAGGTACAGCACGGGTTAGACACAGAGTAAAGCTCCCTCTACACTGTCCCATCAAACACTCCCAGGGCAGGTACAGCACGGGTTAGATACAGAGTAAAGCTCCCTCTACACTGTCCCATCAAACACTCCCAGGGCAGGTACAGCACGGGTTAGATACAGAGTAAAGCTCCCTCTACACTGACCCATCAAACACTCCCAGGGCAGGTACAGCACGGGTTAGATACAGAGTAAAGCTCCCTCTACACTGTCCCATCAAACACTCCCAGGGCAGGTACAGCACGGGTTAGACACAGAGTAAAGCTCCCTCTACACTGTCCCATCAAACACTCCCAGGGCAGGTACAGCACGGGTTAGATACAGAGTAAAGCTCCCTCTACACTGTCCCATCAAACACTCCCAGGGCAGGTACAGCACGGGTTAGATACAGAGTAAAGCTCCCTCTACACTGACCCATCAAACACTCCCAGGGCAGGTACAGCACGGGTTAGATACAGAGTAAAGCTCCCTCTATCCTGTCCCATCAAACACTCCCAGGGCAGGTACAGCACGGGTTAGATACAGAGTAAAGCTCCCTCTACACTGTCCCATCAAACACTCCCAGGGCAGGTACAGCACGGGTTAGATACAGAGTAAAGCTCCCTCTACACTGTCCCATCAAACACTCCCAGGGCAGGTACAGCACGGGTTAGATACAGAGTAAAGCTCCCTCTACACTGTCCCATCAAACACTCCCAGAGCAGGTACAGCACGGGTTAGATACAGAGTAAAGCTCCCTCTACACTGTCCCATCAAACACTCCCAGGGCAGGTACAGCACGGGTTAGATACAGAGTAAAGCTCCCTCTACACTGTCCCATCAAACACTCCCAGGGCAGGTACAGCACGGGTTAGATACAGAGTAAAGCTCCCTCTACACTGTCCCATCAAACACTCCCAGGGCAGGTACAGCACGGGTTAGATACAGAGTAAAGCTCCCTCTACACTGTCCCATCAAACACTCCCAGGGCAGGTACAGCACGGGTTAGATACAGAGTAAAGCTCCCTCTATCCTGTCCCATCAAACACTCCCAGGGCAGGTACAGCACGGGTTAGATACAGAGTAAAGCTCCCTCTACACTGTCCCATCAAACACTCCCAGGGCAGGTACAGCACGGGTTAGATACAGAGTAAAGCTCCCTCTACACTGTCCCATCAAACACTCCCAGGGCAGGTACAGCACGGGTTAGATACAGAGTAAAGCTCCCTCTACACTGTCCCATCAAACACTCCCAGGGCAGGTACAGCACGGGTTAGATACAGAGTAAAGCTCCCTCTACACTGTCCCATCAAACACTCCCAGGGCAGGTACAGCACGGGTTAGATACAGAGTAAAGCTCCCTCTACACTGTCCCATCAAACACTCCCAGGGCAGGTACAGCACGGGTTAGATACAGAGTAAAGCTCCCTCTACACTGTCCCATCAAACACTCCCAGGGCAGGTACAGCACGGGTTAGATACAGAGTAAAGCTCCCTCTATCCTGTCCCATCAAACACTCCCAGGGCAGGTACAGCACGGGTTAGATACAGAGTAAAGCTCCCTCTACACTGTCCCATCAAACACTCCCAGGGCAGGTACAGCACGGGTTAGATACAGAGTAAAGCTCCCTCTACACTGTCCCATCAAACACTCCCAGGGCAGGTACAGCACGGGTTAGATACAGAGTAAAGCTCCCTCTACACTGTCCCATCAAACACTCCCAGGGCAGGTACAGCACGGGTTAGATACAGAGTAAAGCTCCCTCTACACTGTCCCATCAAACACTCCCAGGGCAGGTACAGCACGGGTTAGATACAGAGTAAAGCTCCCTCTACACTGTCCCATCAAACACTCCCAGGGCAGGTACAGCACGGGTTAGATACAGAGTAAAGCTCCCTCTACACTGTCCCATCAAACACTCCCAGGGCAGGTACAGCACGGGTTAGATACAGAGTAAAGCTCCCTCTACACTGTCCCATCAAACACTCCCAGGGCAGGTACAGCACGGGTTAGATACAGAGTAAAGCTCCCTCTACACTGTCCCATCAAACACTCCCAGGGCAGGTACAGCACGGGTTAGATACAGAGTAAAGCTCCCTCTACACTGTCCCATCAAACACTCCCAGGGCAGGTACAGCACGGGTTAGATACAGAGTAAAGCTCCCTCTACACTGTCCCATCAAACACTCCCAGGGCAGGTACAGCACGGGTTAGATACAGAGTAAAGCTCCCTCTACACTGTCCCATCAAACACTCCCAGGGCAGGTACAGCACGGGTTAGATACAGAGTAAAGCTCCCTCTACACTGTCCCATCAAACACTCCCAGGGCAGGTACAGCACGGGTTAGATACAGAGCAAAGCTCCCTCTACACTGTCCCATCAAACACTCCCAGGGCAGGTACAGCACGGGTTAGATACAGAGTAAAGCTCCCTCTACACTGTCCCATCAAACACTCCCAGGGCAGGTACAGCAGAGGGTTAGATACTGAGTAAAGCTCCCTCTACCCTGTCCCATCAAACACTCCCAGGGCAGGTACAGCACGGGTTAGATACAGAGTAAAGCTCCCTCTACACTGTCCCATCAAACACTCCCAGGGCAGGTACAGCACGCGTTAGATACAGAGTAAAGCTCCCTCTACACTGTCCCATCAAACACTCCCAGGGCAGGTACAGCACAGGGTTAGATACAGAGTAAAGCTCCCTCTACACTGTCCCATCAAACACTCCCAGGGCAGGTACAGCATGGGTTAGATACAGAGTAAAGCTCCCTCTACACTGTCCCATCAAACACTCCCAGGGCAGGTACAGCACGGGTTAGATACAGAGTAAAGCTCCCTCTACACTGTCCCATCAAACACTCCCAGGGCAGGTACAGCAGAGGGTTAGATACTGAGTAAAGCTCCCTCTACCCTGTCCCATCAAACACTCCCAGGGCAGGTACAGCACGGGTTAGATACAGAGTAAAGCTCCCTCTACACTGTCCCATCAAACACTCCCAGGGCAGGTACAGCACGGGTTAGATACAGAGTAAAGCTCCCTCTACACTGTCCCATCAAACACTCCCAGGGCAGGTACAGCACGCGTTAGATACAGAGTAAAGCTCCCTCTACACTGTCCCATCAAACACTCCCAGGGCAGGTACAGCACAGGGTTAGATACAGAGTAAAGCTCCCTCTACACTGTCCCATCAAACACTCCCAGGGCAGGTACAGCGCGGATTAGATACAGAGTAAAGCTCCCTCTACACTGTCCCATCAAACACTCCCAGGGCAGGTACAGCACGGGTTAGATACAGAGTAAAGCTCCCTCTACACTGTCCCATCAAACACTCCCAGGGCAGGTACAGCACGGGTTAGATACAGAGTAAAGCTCCCTCTACACTGTCCCATCAAACACTCCCAGGGCAGGTACAGCACGGGTTAGATACAGAGTAAAGCTCCCTCTACACTGTCCCTTAAAATATTGCCAGGGCATTATTAACCCTAGGAGAATGCTCCTAACACCAGTGTGATTTTGAATTGTTGTCCATCTTTTGGACTTCCTGAATAAAACTATTGTCACATCTTTAAGTTCCTGTGTCTTCTAAGCTGATGTATATTGGTGGAATGATGTGGGCAGAAAGCTATTTTAGAGAATAGATGTGAGTTCATTAAACCCTTCATGGTAAGGCACCGAGGATGAAATAGACAAGCCTGTGTTTATTCAGCACCTTAGTCCCTCAGAACATCGGAACGTGTTTCACAACCAACGTGTGACTCAGGAACAGTAGGGCAAAGCTGGAAGCTGTTTCTGTGCACAGCAAGGTCTCATTAACAATAATGAGATGGATATCCTGTTCCTGTGTTTTGTGTGGCTTTAGTAATGGAGCAATATTGTCCTGGAGAGCGGGAGAATCCCGTGCTCTTCTTACAATAGTGTCCCACTAGCCCAGTGGAACAGGCAGACGGGCCATGAGTTTAACGTCCTATCCGAATGATTGGAGCTCTGATAATTCTCTACTCTCAATATCGCACTGACGTGCCGGCCTGTATCAGGAAGTCCAACTCATGTAGGGCTTGAATCCACAGCCCAGAGTTCAGATTTCAGACAAGACGGGTGTGTCTATAGGGTGGGTGTGTCCATGGGGGGGGGGGGGGTGTCGGAGGGGGGGGGTGTCGGAGGGGTGGGTGTGTCTATGGGGTGGGTGTGTCGGAGGGGTGGGTGTGTCCATGGGGTGGGTGTGTCGGAGGGGAGGGTGTGTCAGAGGGGTGGGTGTGTCGGAGGGGTGGGTGTGTCCATGGGGTGGGTGTGTCGGAGGGGAGGGTGTGTCGGAGGGGTGGGTGTGTCGGAGGGGTGGGTGTGTCGGAGGGGTGGGTGTGTCGAGGGGTGGGTGTGTCGGAGGGGTGGGTGTGTCGGAGGGGTGGGTGTGTCGGAGGGGTGGGTGTGTCGGAGGGGTGGGTGTGTCCATGGGGTGGGTGTGTCGGAGGGGAGGGTGTGTCGGAGGGATGGGTGTGTCGGAGGGGTGGGTGTGTCGGAGGGGTGGGTGTGTCTATAGGGTGGGTGTGTCGGAGGGGTGGGTGTGTCGGAGGGGTGGGTGTGTCGGAGGGATGGATGTGTCGGAGGGATGGGTGTGTCGGAGGGGTGGGTGTGTCCATGGGGTGGGTGTGTCGGAGGGGTGGGTGTGTCGGAGGGGTGGTTGTGTCGGAGAGATGGGTGTGTCGGAGGGGTGGGTGTGTCAGAGGGATGGGTGTGACCATGGGTTGGGTGTCTCCATGGGGTGGGTGTGAGATAAGGTGCAAGAGTGAGGGTTGCTTCTTTATAAAGAGTGAACTAAAGCTCCTCACCCATGTGTTGGCAGAGGCTGGAGTGACCATGAGATGGCAGCCTAGTTCATTCTCCAATTCACTCACGGGTTGAGTCGGCTAATGACAAGAGGCATGGAGCAACCACGGGAGCTTTCAACACTTCAGGGAGAGAAAGAACAAGAAACACTCTGTTCCCTCCGATTACTCCCAGGTTCCTTCCAGTGGCTGATTTGAAGCCGATAGTTTCAGATGCCTGAATGGACATCCAACACCCGCCCTTTGCAGGGAGACTTGGGAGAGGTGGGGAAGGGCAGGGGAACCATCTTCAGCCAATCGGATCCGGCAAGAAATGGCCCAGGGCAAGAATCAAAACCAAGGAAGAACATTGGCTGGACAGATTGAGAGAAAGGTTGTGAAAGCAACAGCTAACTGGCTGAAGGAGTAATCAAGGACTGGGACCTGACCTCAGTGTAGGTCAAAATGGTCTTGTTAGCGCGAATCGGCCGCCTGCTGGACAAGTAAATCAGGCGGAGTGAAAAACCAGCTCCCCATTCGCTATCACTCGTTTGCTCTAATGCTTAAGATCAATTCCACTCTGTATTCCTCATAAGATTTTCCGAATTCTTGGCCTCTTTTAGAAGGTTGTGCTTGTCTGGGATTTGCGGATGTCCCAGTGCTTCGAGAGCCTTTCCCACCTCACTCATCCCTGGTCACTTCTGATACACCTGCTGTGCCGTCGGATGGTTTGAGAGGCAGAGGAAGATGGTCGCAGAGTGAGGACGAGTGCCTGACCTTGGGGCTTTGCGTCCCAACTTTCAAGTAAAAAGAAAAGAAAAATACAAACTGTGAACAAAAACAGGAAATGCTGGAGACACAACATCCACAAGTCAGCAGTGAGGAGCGACTCAGGTGGGTCGTTTAGTCGGAGCCGGCTCAGTCCGAGAGTGGAAACCCCTGGATTAATGCAAGAGGGGGAGGGTGTAAAGTCTGTGGGTTGTGCAGTTAATTACGACACAGACTTCAGGAGTAACATACAACAGGACTTTACTATTCGAAGGTCAGGGCGAATCTGCCCTATAAATCATGCCACAGCACTTATATACCGGTGTGGTCACCGTCGGTATTACCGTATACAGAAGCCAAACAAGTAGTGCCACACCTAAAATAATTATCTTAAAGGTGAACGGTTACATACAATAGTCTCTTAAAGGTAGACGGTTACATACACTACAATCCTCCCTTTTTAGCTTACAACATACTATTTCTCATTAACATACATATATTCAACTTCAGGTAAACAATTTACAGATATAGTCTCTGTGGGAAACAGTTCACAGGTTCAGTCTCTGTGGGAACAGTGTATAGATTCAGTCTCTAGTCTTGACTCGGTCCGAACAACATCGCTGTGGCGTAGCCGGTTCACATTGCTAGCGTGACTCCTCCACTAGTCTTCCCCTTGACGTAACAGCTTGAACTTTCGTCCTGCTGAACCAGCAATGCTGACTTTTACAAACAGCTGTATTGCCTTGGTAATTTTTCTTACTTTCCAACTGATTTATCTCCCTTTGTAGGGCCCACGTGCATGATCTGGTAGGAGTGATAATGATTTTGATGGTTATCATCTTCTGCTTCTTCTTTTTCTTTTCTGCTTCTTGGAGACTCTCGGGGCTCCCTTATCAGCTGCCAGCTGTAGCGCCACCATCTCTCTATGTTCCTTAGACTTTAAGTGCTTCATCCTGATTTCTGCACTTTGGGAGTTTTCATCACAAGCTGGGCAGACCAGATCCTCGTAATATTCAGTGTCACTCAACAGGTCATGGTAATATTCGGTGTCGTCCTGAGCTAGTCTAGCGAGAGGGCCTGCTACTTCTTCCGTACCCAACTGGATGTTAGCCGACTGTTGTTCCCTCCCTAGACATCTTTCCTGAAGAGACTTCTTCATGCGTTCATATTCATCCCGCTCTTCCTGGGTTTCCTGCAAATCCTTCACTAATGACCTCGTTTGTGATTTCAACACTTCCCCTTCCCTCGGGGATTGATTGATCAGGCTATTCAATCCTTCTACTGGAGCAGCTGTTTCAACATTCTGCTGTTCACATTGACGTGATTCAGCGTACTTTTGGCATCCCTGTAAAATCTGTGTTGCAACCTCAGCTATTTCCATAACTTTTGAGAGCTCCGAACTCCTTCCCTTTGAAGATTGAAGCTCGTGTTCAGATTGTTCCCATTGTAGAGTCTTGTCCTTCAGCATATGAAGGAGTTGGCTGACCGTTAACTCTTCCACGGGAACACTGTGGGTCAGAGTCTTCTCCATTTCATCCACCTTTTCCTCCAATGCTTTCACCTTCTTTTCCTCTTGTACTTTGGCTTCCAGCGCTCGGAGAAGTTGCGCCTTGATGCTCTCTAGCTCATGTTCAGAGGCCATTCTTACAGTCTCTGTGTTTCTTACAGTTCCCTTTTCTTCCACTGAACGGATTCCCAGTTGAATCTGTTCTTCAAGTTGTTGAATCTCGGTCATTGCCGCCCCATATTTGTCTTGGGTTTCCTTTAATATTTTTATGAGTTCTTGTACATCTTGTCTTTCAGGTTCTGCCATGTCTTTCACCTCTAATTTCTCATCTATGGATGGAACTTCTACCGATGAGTCTGTCTTGGCCTTGAGCTCATCAAGAATTTCCTACAGCCTTTGGACTTCTTGCTCATGTTCAACCTTCAGTTGCTCATATGCTTCCACTGAAACTAGCTTTTCGGAGGTTGCCGAGTTAACCCCTTCCAGAATTGTAGCCTGGGCCTGTTCATACTGTTCTTTCAACTTCTCACACTCTGCTTGTAAGGAGTCGTAGAGAAGAACTGGAATAAAATCCTGGCTTCCTGCAGATTCCTCTTCATTTGCTTCTTCCTGCAAATATTCTAACTCCTGAACAGCATAAGGGAGATGTGATCGGTAATTGGTCACGATGGCTCTATGGTCGCTCTCTGCTTGAGCTTTTCTGTTGTCTTTCCAGATTCTCCCATTCGGTGTCATAGAACTTTTTCATTGTTTTCATCTCTTGTACGAGACGGTAACTCAATTGTTCTAATTGTTGTCGTAATTTGAAATAAGTTTGAGTCCGAGCTCGGTGTTCTTCCGTCATGGATATGTCCGTAACTTGAACAGGCTCAGAATTTTCTGTCGAACTAGGTTGTCGTTGTTCAGTGGAGTTCTGTTCTGAAACTTTGTTCTTCTCTGGAGCATAAGCCTTTATGCATGCCTTCGTTTTTCCAACCTTCGTCGGCAAGTCCATTTCAGCCTTGTCTTTCATATTTGGGTTGGTCTTATCGTCATCCGTTTCAGAATCTGAGCTGATTGTCTGCACCGAGTCCTCACTCGTTATGGCTTTTAGATAGTGCCATTCCATGTCTATTTTCTTGATCCACTCCCATCCTAGAAGTGGTGGTCCTCCCTCATGTAGTACGTATAAGTTCATTCTTGGGTGTTCTTTACCCCTATCTCTCACTTTGACTCTTATCTTTCCCATGGGGTATACTTTATGCCCCGTGTATGTCTGCAATACGAACTTGGTATCTCTTAAGGGTATATGTGAGAATAGCCGGTGGTAATCCCTTCGATTTATGACTGATAGAGCTGATCCAGTGTCCAACTCCATTTTCACTTGGATTCCAGCTATTTTTAGCATGACCCAGATAGTTTGTAGGTCAGCTTCCTTACTCACATTGTGAATTCTCAGACTACCCAGCTCCTGGCCATTTGGGTCTGAGTCTGAATTCTGTTCGTCTGAACTCTTCTCAGCCACCTTGTGTACCTTGTTGTACTTTTCCTGTGATGGCTTCCTTTGGTTGTTGGTCCTTTGGTTGTTGGTCTTCTTCCCTGACCGGCATACCTTAGCTATGTGACCCAGTTTGCCACATTTCCTACATTCCTGGTTCTTAAACCAGCATTGGTTCTGGTCGTGTGTTGTCTTCCCACAACGATAGCATTTTGTTGTTGTCGAGGTAATTTGATCCACACTTAGTGCTGCTGTCTTTAGCTGCATTTCTGCAGTTCCCTTCGCTGCGGCTTCGTGCGATGCTGCAATAAGGACAGCCCTGTCAAGTGTAAGGTCGTTCTCTTCGAGTAGTCGCTTTTGCGTTCCTTCCTTTGCCAACCCGCACACGAACTTGTCTCGCAATGCCTCTGTCAGATTCCCTCCAAACTGGCAGTATTTCGCTAGTCTATGCAGTTCGACCAAGTATTCTGCGTTGCTTTCGTCTTTCCGTTGCGTTCTCGCATAGAATTTGAATCGTTCCGCCAACATCAACGGTGTAGGGTTCAAGTGGTCCTTCAGGACAGCCACAATATCATCGAAAGTCTGATCCGCCGGTTTAGCTGGTGCTAGTAGATGCTTCAAGAGCCCGTATGTCTTTGCGCCCATCGAGTTCAGCAAGGTTATAGCTTTGTCATCTTCTTCTATTTTATTGGCCTCACAATAGATCTCAATGCGTTCCACGTACGTGGCCCAGTCTTCTACCTCGGAATTAAAATCATTGATGTTACCACGCTTAGGCATCTTCCTCTCTTTGGGAACAACACAAGTATTTCTTTAAATTATTATTTCTTTTTTTTTCTAAGATGGCGGTTTTCCCGCGAAAATGGCGGTTTCCCGCTCTTATCTTCTCTCCCCGCCCACTTCAATGGCGGTTTCCCGCTTCTGTCTTCTTCCCCGCCTAATGGCGGCTTCCCGCGTTTCTTCCCTGGCGGGAGGGGTACACTTTCCCCACGGGCGACGGCCGCTGGCTTTCAGGTTCACAGCCTGCGCGTCGGCTTCAAGGCTTTCCCTTTTTTTTAAATTTTATGGCAGGGCGACCGGCTCTGGGTACCTCGTTGACGGCGAACAGGTTCAGCCGCTGGGCTGGCTCTTGCACAGTTCCCCTTGCTCGGCTCTGTCTCTCTCCCGCTCGCTCGGCTCTACCGGCGCTGGGTACACCCCGTTGACGGAGGACAGTTCAGCCGCTGGACTGGCTCTCGCACAGTTCCCCTTGCTCAGCTCTGCCTCTCTCCCGCTCGCTCGGCTCTACCGGCGCTGGTTACACCCCGTTGACGGAGGACAGATCAGCCGCTGGACTGGCTCTCGCGCAGTCTCTCTTGGTCGGCTCTGCCTCTCCCGCTCGCTCGGACCCCAATCGCGCCTCCCAGCCCCTCGCAGTCCGGTGCTTCTCTCCTCGGCTGCGGCTGAGTTTCTCTCTTCCCGCGCCTACACTCCCGGTCGCAGCGCTTCGTGGCTTCGGTCACCGCCCGGCTTTTCCCGCCGGTCGCGGTCTCTCACGACGCCGTTGGACCCGACTTTTTGTCCGGCTCCTTTTCCCCCTCGACCGTGGTCGAGTGCCCAGCCCTTATCCTCCGGCTATTCTTTTCACTTTCCCTTACTCACAGTCACCGTGGCAGAAGGGACAGTCAGTGCCTGTTGCTGATGGAAGTTTTTGTCGCTAAAGTCTTCCTCCTTTCTATTGCTGCAGCCTTGAGTTTTCTCCCAGCCGAATGACGAGGGCGGTTGCCTCTTTTCGACGCTCTTTTGTTGCTTTGAAATTATTGTTGCCGCAGGGTACGATCGGACTCGTCGCCACTGTAAAGTCTGTGGGTTGTGCAGTTAATTACGACACAGACTTCAGGAGTAACATACAACAGGACTTTACTATTCGAAGGTCAGGGCGAATCTGCCCTATAAATCATGCCACAGCACTTATATACCGGTGTGGTCACCGTCGGTATTACCGTATACAGAAGCCAAACAAGTAGTGCCACACCTAAAATAGTTCTCTTAAAGGTGAACGGTTACATACAATAGTCTCTTAAAGGTAGACGGTTACATACACTACAGAGGGGAGACCAGCAGGTGGAGGTCAGGGTTCAGATATGCTAACCATTTTCAGCCAATAACTCCCACAGTCTATTAACAAATTCTAATTTGTTTCAGGGTCGTGTTGCCAACCCTCCCGGAATTGAAGATTAATGTCGCTGAAAGCAGCCCGGGAGGAAAAGCATCAGGGCATTAAACGAAATAACAACAGAAAATGCTGGAAATACTCAGCAGGTCAGGCAGCATCCGTGGAGCGAGAAACAGAGTTAACGTTTCAGGTCGAAGACCTTTCGTCAGAACTGGGCAGTCCTGTTTGTGGATCTTGGGAAGGAGGTAGAAGCGGGCTGTGTGGGGTTGGGGGACTATGAGGTTGGCGGCCGTGGGGGGAAGATCTCCAGAGGAGATGAGGTCAGTGACAGTCTTGGAAATGGTGGCTTGATGTTCGGTAGTGGGGTCATGGTCCAGGTGGAGGGAGGAGGAGGTGTCGGAGAGTTGGCGTTAAAAGAACTGCGTGTTGTCTTCATTTTCTTTGAACACCTTTGTTTATTAGTTATTGGAGATGGTGGGGGTGGGGTGGGGGGGGGCTGTTCGACGAGTCAAGTATCATCCAATCGGGTAACCAAGAGTCTGTTGGCTTTCCAATTGGTGTCAGCCGATCAATCGACCAATGGCGGGCGAGTGGGGTGGGGCCTTAATGGGATGGCGGTGTCGGCTGACCAATCGACCAATGGCGGGAGAGTGGGGGCGGGGTGGTGCGAGCAGGGACGACAGCGATGAAACCTCCTGGAATCCACCCAATCAGAGTTGGCGACTCCGACTTCAGGTTCAGAGAGAGAAGCAAACAACAGATTTACACCACACTTCTGGAAGGAGGCAACGCAAACCTCATTTGACCTCATCTAAAGTTACAACTGTTTTGAATTAAGTTGTAGCCGTAAACAATGTGAGGAAATGTTTCCAGTATTAGATTTGGACTTCGGCCCCACCATCTGTGGACTCTGATTCTTGGAGTCAAAGTGATGTAAACAGTTTGGGTCCCAATGTCTGGTACATTCTGCCCATTCCCTTCAGGTCAGACCCCTCCAAACAGTGAGAAGCTGGGAACTGTGGAGGAGCCGAGAGATTGAGGGGCCCAAGTACAGAAATCACTAAAAGCTGGTGGACAGGTACAAAAAAATAATTAAACAGGCTAATGGAATGTTGGTGTTTATCTCAAGGGCTGGAATACAAAGGGGAGGAACTAATGTTACAGTTTATATAAAGCTCTGGTTAGACCCCGTCTGCAGTAACTGGGTTCAGTTCTGGGCCCCGCACCTCGGCAAGGATAGATTGCCCTTGGCGGGGGAGCAGCGCAGATTCACCAGAATGATACCGGGGCTAAAAGGGTTAAATTACGAGGACAGGTTGCACAGACTGGGCTTGTATTCCCTGGAGTTTAGAAGATTAAGCGATGATCTAAACGAGGTGTTTAAGATGATTAAAGGAGTTGATGGGGTCGAGAGAGAGAAACTATTTCCTCCGGTGGGGGGAGTCCAGAACAAGGGGGCAGAACCTTAAAATTAGAGCCAGGCCGTTCAGGGTGATGTCGGGAAGCGCTTCTTCACACAAAGGGTAGAGGAAATCTGGAACTCTCTCCCCCAGAAAGCTGATGATACTGGGGGTCAATTGAAAATTTCCAAACTGAGATTGATCGATTTTTATTAGGTAATGGTATTATGGAACACTGAACCAAGATGAGTAGATGGAGTTAAGACACAGATCAGCCGTGATCTAATTGAATGACAGAATAGGCTCAAGGAGTAGGCCTTACAGCTCCTCGAGCCTGCTCCACCATGGCTGAACTTCTACTTCAACTCCACTTTCCCGCCCTATCCCCATATCCCTTGATTCCCTTAGTGCCAAAAAATCTATCGATCTCAACCTTGAATATACCCAATGACTGAGCCCTCTGGGGTAGAGTATTCCAAAGATTCACAACCCTCTGAGTGAAGAAACTTCTCCTCATCGCAGTCCTAAATGGCTGCCCCCTTACCCTGAGACTATGCCCCCTAGTTCTAGATTCTCCAGCCAGGGGAAACCTACCCTGTCAAACCCTCTAAGAATTTTATATGTTTCAATCAGATTACCCCTCATTCTTCTAAACTCCAGAGAGTATAGACCTAGTCTACACAATCTCTCCTTATAGGACAACCCTCTCATCCCAGGAATCATTCAAGTGAACATTTGTTGCACTCCCTCTAATACAAGTATATCCCTCCTTAGATAAGGAGACCAGAACTGTGCCCAGTACTCCAGGTGTGGTCTCACCAAGGCCCTGTACAATTGGAGCAAGACTCCCTTACTCTTATACTCCAACCCCCTTGCAATAAAGGCCAACATACCATTTGCCTTCCTAATTGCTTGCTGTACCTGCATGCTAACTTTTTGTGATTCATGTACAAGGACACATAAATAACTCTGAATCCCAACATATATCACTTTTTAATAAATATTCGTCTTTACCATTCTTTCTACCAAACTAGGAGTTATAAACATAAGATAGTCACTAATAAATCCAATAGGGAATTCAGGAGAAACTTCTTTACCCAGAGAGTGGTGAGAATGTGGTACTCACTATTACAAGGAGAGGTTGAGATGAATAGTATAAATGCATTTAAGGGGAAGCTAGATAAACACATGAGGGAGAAAGGAATAGAAGGCTATGTTGATAGGGTGAGATGAAGAGGGGAGGGAGGAGGCTCATGTGGAGCATAAACACCTGTTGGGCCGAATGGCCTGTTTCTGTGCTGTGCATTCTACGTAACCGGGAATGATAACATAGTGGTTAGTTTACTGGACTAGTAATCCAAAAGGCCTGGATTAATGATTATCATAAAAACCCATCTGGTTCACTGATGCCCTTTAGGGAAGGAAATCTGCCGTCCTTACCTGGTCTGGCCTATATGTGACTCCAGATCCACAGCAATGTTGTTAACTCTTAACTTCCCACTGAAATGGCCAAGCAAGCCACTCAGTTGTAAAAAACCGCTACGAGAAACAATTAGAATAAAACTGGACAGACCACCCGGCATCAAGCTCGGCACCGGCTACAGACACGGCAACGGCACACCCAGCCCAGTCGACCCTGCAGAGTCCTCCTCACCAACATCTGGGGACTTGTGCCAAAATTGGGAGAGTTGTCCCACAGACTAGTTAAGCAACAGCCTGACTTAGTCATACTCACAGAATCATAGCTTTCAACCAATGTCCCAAACTCCTCCATAAGAACATAAGAAATAGGAGCAGGAGTCGGCCATTCGGCCCCTCGAGCCTGCTCCGCCATTCAATAAGATCATGGCTGATCATCGACCTCAACTCCACTTTCCCGCCCAATCCCTATATCCCTTGATTCCCCGAGAGTCCAAAAGTCTATCGATCTCAGCCTTGAATATACTCAACGACTGAGCCTCCACAGCCCTCTGGGGTAGAGAATTCCAAAGATTCACAACCCTCTGAGTGAAGAAATTCCTCCTCATCTCAGTCCTAAATGGCCGACCCCTTATCCTGAGACGATGCCCCCTGGTTCTAGACTCTCCAGCCAGGGGAAACAACCTCTCAGCATCTACCCTGTCAATCCCCTTCAGAATCCTGTAAGTTTCAATGAGATTGCCTCTCATACTTCTAAACTCCAGCGAGTATCGGCCCATTCTACACAATCTCTCATCATAGGACAGCCCTCTCATCCCAGGAATCAATCTAGTGAACCTTCGTTGCACCACCTCCAAGGCAAGTATATCCTTCCTTAGATAAGGAGACCAGAACTGTGCCCAGTACTCCAGGTGTGGTCTCACCAAGGCCCTGTACAATTGGAGCAAGACTTCCTCACTCTTATACTCTGGCCCCCTTGCAATAAAGGCCAACAGGCCATTTGCCTTCCTTATTGCTTGCTGTACCTGCATGCCAGCTGATGTAAGAAAAAGGAGGCTTACCATCAAGTAACTTTAAAGTAAGCTTTAAGTAACTTATAAACACACTATATACAAGAGAGGTCTTTACCATGCCTCTGGTAGAAGCCTCTTACAATACTGAACAGACCAGTATTTATACCAGTCCAACAGGAAGTGACACATGACAGGAAGTGAGGTATGTACACAGTTCATAGTTCATAGTTCACAGTTCACAGTTCACAGGAAGTGATGACATAACTTCCCGGAAGTTATTATTTTTATCACATTCTTCCCTCCTGCAGGTTTAGGAGGCTGTGGTCTACCTTTTGGTCCGCAGCCGCCGAACAAGGAAGAGTCGCACCCGTTTGGATTCCCATCGTAGAGGGTCGCTGGTCCGCTTACATGTGGTTGGCCATTGGCCAGAGTCCGTGTGGCCTGGATTGCCCTGTGAAGGGTCGGGGAGATCATGGCTTCGAGTACGAGCCCCAATAGGTTCAAAGTCAGACTGCCTCTGTTCAGAGGGAGGTGCAGAGCTGGTCTGTGGCAGACCAGTACTTTCATGCGTGGTACTGGGAGGGTCGCAACCTTGAGCACAGGGTTCTACCGGCACCAAGCTAGTTGGTGTCCGATCAGGATCCTGGAGAGGGGTACCCGATAGGTCCCAAGAGTTTCCTGGTGAAATGCCATCACCCGATGTCCCACTAGGTCCTGGTGGGCAGGGAGCCAGATCCCGTAATGATACGGTAGATTCTCGGCCGTCGGAATATCGTATGTTTGCATAGGTGGGGTTGGCATCGGTTAGTTCGACCTCGTCTACAAGAGGGTCATTTTTAGACGTCCGAACGTATCTTCGGAGTAATACAGGTCCAGGAGTAGTTAGCCATGACGGGAGTGATGTCCCATGAGATGAGCGACGCTGGAATCCAAAGAACCGCTCATGAGGTGTAGTATTTGTGGCTGTAGAAAGCAGGGACCGTATAGAGTGCAATGCATCCGGAAGCACTGTTTCCCATTGCTGGTCTGGTAGGCCCCGAGATCTTAAAGCGAGACGTACGGAATTCCAGATGATACCGTTATACCTCTCTACCTGCCCATTTCCGATGGGATGGTATGGTGTTGTTTTGCTTGTAGCAATTCCCCGTTCTGAGAGGTAGTCCTTGAGTTCCCTCGACATAAAGGATGGACCCCGATCTGAGTGAATATAAGCCGGCATGCCACAGAGAGAAAATACCTGCTCAAGGCAGGAGATTACTGTGGACGCCAGCATATTGGAGCAGGGGAAGGCAAACGGAAAACGTGAATATTCATCGATCATGGCGAGCAAATATGTGTTCCGAGTTGAAGAGGGCACTGGGCCCTTAAAATCGATGCTAAGTCGTTGCATCGGTTGGGTTGCATGTATGAGTATACCATCTGAGGGGCGGAAGAACTGAGGTTTTAATTCCGCACAAAGCCGGCATTCTGAGCATATTTTCTTTACATCTCCAGTGGAAAAAGGGAGATTCCGTGATTGTACGAAATGTAGCATGCGCGTAACGCCAGGATGGCACAAACCATTGTGGACATCCATGAGGGTGGAGGATGACATAGTGGAGCAGAATGCCCGTGTGAGGGTGTCCGGGGCCACATTCTCCTTGCCAGGCCGATAGAGAATGGTATAACCAAAAGAGGCCAGTTCCATCCTCCAAAGTTGTATTTTATTATTCTTAATTTTGGTTCGTTTTCGATTATCGAGCATGAAGGCGACTGATCGTTGGTCCGTGATCAATGTAAAGTGCTGGCGAGCTAGAAAATGGTTCCACTTCCGTACTGCCTCTATGATGGCTGTGGCTTCTTTCTCAACCGGAGGATAATGTAGCTCGGCACCTTGTAAGGTCCTGGACATAAATGCTACAGGACGACCTTCCTGATTCAGAGTAGCCGAGATCGCCACCTCCGAGGCATCACATTCAACCACGAAAGGGAGATTCTCATCAATGGAGTGAAGAGCCGCTTTCTCCAACTGTTTTTTGAGAAGGTTAAAGGCTGCAACAGCCGCTGTTCCCAGTGGAAATGATCTAGCATGCAGCAAGGGTTGGATTTTGTCCGAAAAATTAGGAATCCATTTAGCGTAGTATGCAAACAGACCGAGAGCCCGACGTAAAGAAGCCGGATTCTTAGGTGACGGGAGCTCTTGGAGCGGGCGAAGTCTTTCTGGGTCTGGCTGAATGATACCATTGCCTACGCAGTAGCCAAGGATGTTGATGGTCGGTTGCGACTCAACAGATTTGGATTCATTCAGGGTCAAATTACGGCGATGGAGGGCATCCCGAAATTTTTGGAGGTTGGAGTCGTGTTCCTGTTGATCGTGACCTGCAATGGTAATGTTATCAAGATAGGGAAAAGTGTCCCTTAGGTTTTCCTGCTTAACCAGGCCATCCATTGCCCATTGAAAGACAGCCACTCCATTAGTAACCCCGAATGGGAGGCGACGAAATTGGTACAGCCGTCCATTAGCCTCAAAGGCTGTGTACTGCTTATCTGAGACCTTCAAGGGTAACTGATGATAGGCACTTTTTAAATCGTAAGTTGAGAACACTTTGTATTCGGCCAGTTTATTAACCATATCATCAATGCGTGGCAATGGGTAGGCGTCCAAGTCGGTATATTGATTGATGGTTTGCGAATAATCGATGCATAGTCGCTGTTTGTGAGGTTTTAGAGGGTTCTTGACAATGACGACTTGAGCCCGCCAGGGCGACGAACATGGTTCAATGATATCCTCTGCTAGAAGTCGAGAGATTTCAGCCGCAATAAAAGATTGGTCTTCCTGATTAAAGCGCCGCGATTTCGTTATTATCGGTTGGCATTGAGGCGGAATACTGGCAAATAATGAGGGTTCATCAAGTGAAGCTGCTGATAATGCACAAAATGGTAATTTAGACGGTATATTAGAAATAGTAAGTCCGGGTTTGGATCCACCAAACTCAATGGTGAGTTTCTTATGCTGTTTTTGGAAGTCCAGTCCTAAGAGGAGATCACTACATAAGTCCTTGAGCACCGAAAGTCGGGTGGAGGGATACATACGACCATGAAGTGTCATATCAACAACACAAAAGCCGGAGATTCTGGTATTAAGTGATGACTGGGCCATCGCAATTGCCTGGTCCGATGGGAAGACATGTAGTTTCAATTTCGCAACAATCTGTTCCTTAATGAAACTATCAGTACTTCCTGAGTCAATTAAGGCATCTAAGGTATGCCCTTTAATTGAAATTTTTGTGGCAGCATGAGACAGGTTCTGTGGGCAAGCAGCTGTAATTGGTGTCGTTGCACAGAGAGTGGCTAAAACTCTCGGTGTGCTTCTTCGGGAGAGAGCTCGAGAGGAAGCTTGATAGGTCCTAGCTGGAGCATCTTGATAGGCCCTAATTGGGGCAGTTCGGTAGGCCTTAGCTGGATTGGCCCTCGTAGAGGCCCTTGATAGGCAAACTTTAGCAAAGTGTCCTTTTTTCCCGCAATAACTGCAGATTGCATTGCGAGCAGTGCAGGTTTTCCTAGGGTGAAAAGCATCTCCACAAAAGAAGCATTCCTTCCTAGATTGCCAAGAGGCTGCTAAAGTGGGGTCGTCCTCCTCTTCTTCATCAGAATTATCAGAATTAGATTCCCCCATGATAGGGTTCACCTGAGACCGCTTGAATTGTCTGGTTACAGCTACAGCAGCAGATCGAGATCTGGGCAGCTGATAGAGGTCTGCATTTCTCTTTGCCAAATCCAGTGAACAAGCTAGGTCAAAAGCTTTTTGTAGCTCAAGTGTTTTACTTTCTAGTAGACGCTGGCGTATAAATGGAGAGGCAATCCCGCAGATGAAAGCATCACGAATCATTTCTTGGCGGTACAGCTCAGCTGAGGCTGCCTGAAAGTTACAATCTACGCTGAGCCTGCGAAGTTCTTGCAGGAATTCGTCAATTGATTCCCCTGGCCCTTGTCGGGCTGTGGCCAGTAGATGTCTAGCATAGACCTCATTTGGGGTCTTGGCATACAGTTTCTTAAGTGCCCGAATCACCTCATCGTAATTATCCCATTCATCAACATATTCGAACACTTTTGGGGTCACATAATTGATAAGTATCTTCAATCTAGCAGGAGCATCCGCTTCACATTCATCCAGAAAATTCTCAAAAGTACGGTACCAATGCTTCCATACCCTGCCAGCTGCTGGTGCATTCGGGTCCAAGTCCAGACGAATAGGTCTAAGGATTTTCTCCATGATGGGTGGTTCCCTGGATCCTTAATTCCGAGTTTGTCCGAAGGTCTAGTATTCGTGAATGTAAATACTAAGTTACTTAAATTGATGTAAGAAAAAGGAGGCTTACCATCAAGTAACTTTAAAGTAAGCTTTAAGTAACTTATAAACACACTATATACAAGAGAGGTCTTTACCATGCCTCTGGTAGAAGCCTCTTACAATACTGAACAGACCAGTATTTATACCAGTCCAACAGGAAGTGACACATGACAGGAAGTGAGGTATGTACACAGTTCATAGTTCATAGTTCACAGTTCACAGTTCACAGGAAGTGATGGCATAACTTCCCGGAAGTTATTATTTTTATCACACCAGCTTTCTGTGTTTCTTGCATGAGGACATCTAAATCTCTCTGAACACCAACATTTGAAAGTTTCCCACCATTTAAAAAAATTATTTTTTTCTATTCTTCCTACCAAAGTGAATAACCTCACATTTCCCTACATTATACTCCATCTGCCACCTTACTGCCCACTCACTTAGTCTATCTATATCCCTTTGCAGACTCTGTGTGTTCTCCTCACAGCTTACTGTCCCACCTAGATTTGTATCATCAGCAAACATGGATACATTACACCCGGTCCCTTCATCTAGGTCATTAATATAGATGAGGTCCCAGCACTGATCCTTGCGGCACCCCACTAGTTACAGCCTGCCATCCTGAAAACATTCCGTTATCCCTACTCTCTGTTTTTTGTCCGTTAACCAATCCTCTATCCATGCTATTATATTACCCCCAATCACATGAGCACTAATCGTGTGCAATAATCTTTTAATAACCTTATCGAATGCCTTTTGGAAATCCAAATATACTACATCCACTGGTTCCCCTTTATCTACCCTGCTAGTTACATCCTCAAAAAACTCTAATAAATTTGTCAAACACGATTTCCCTTTCATAAAACCATGTTGACTCTGCCTAATCATGTTATGATTTTCTAAGTGCCCTGATCCCACTTCCTTAACAATGGATTCCAACATTTTCCCAATGACTGATGTCAGGCTAACTGGCCTGTAGTTCCCTGTTTTCTCGCTCCCTCCTTTCTTGAATAGCGGTGTTACATTTGCGACCTTCCAATCCACTGGGACCATTCCAGAATCTAGGGAATTTTGGAAGCTCAAAACCAATGCATCCATTATTTCTTCAGCCACCTCTTTTAGAACCCTAGGATGTAGGTCGTCAGGTCCAGGGGATTTGTTGGCTTTTAGTACCAATAATTTCTCTGGTACTTTTTCTCTACTTATATTAATTACTTTAAGTTCCTCACCCTCATTAGACCCTTGGTTCCCCACCATTTTTGGTATGCTTTTTGTGTCTTCTACTGTGAAGACAGATACAAAATATTTGTTTAACGTTTCTGCCATTTCCTTATTTCCCATAATAATTTCTCCTGTCTCAGCCTCTAAGGGACCAATGTTTGCTTTTGCTACACTTTTCCTTTTTACACAGTTGTAGCAAATCTTACAATCTGCTTTTATATTTCTTGCTAGTTTTCTCTCAGCACCAGCGGCGGCGGCAGTGCGGACCTGGGAGAAGCGGCAAGGCAGCAGTGGCGATACCAACTCAGCACCGGCAGAATTTTCAAAGTGTGATGTCAGAAGTCAAAAGTGACGTCGGCACAAGGGGAGGGAGCTGATTGAGGCCGATGTCGGGAGTGGAGAGAGCGGCGGTACAAGGCTTACCAATCTCACAGACCAGCGGCGATCCGGAGCTACGTCACGATTCAAAAAGTGACGCGGGCAAGAGGAAGCAGCTGATTGCGTGAGTACGGCCAGGTGAGTATTTATACTACTCTATAGTTTGACAGTTAAGATTAATAGTTTATAAAATTTAGAAGGTCTTAATTTTTGTGGTTATAGTTTCTAAGGTCCCTCTTGTGTATCGGGGAGTGCTAGTAACCAAGGGCCATTGAGTATATCATTTAATTGTAGTGTAATTAGTGGTATTGATTTGATTTAAATTAATTTAAATTAATTAAAGGGTAAGTCATGACAGGACAGCTCGGCCCCGTGGCATGCTGCTCCTGCGCTATGTGGGAAATCAGGGAGACTTCCTCTGTCCTTGACGACCATGTGTGCGGGAAGTGTATCCAGCTGCAGCTACTGACAGACCGCATTGTGGTGCTGGAGCTGCAAATGGATACATACTGGAGCATTCACGATGCTGAGGACATCATGGATAGCAGGTGTAGGGAGTTGGTCACACCGCAGGTAAAGGCTGCACAGGCAGGAAGGGAATGGGTGACCACCAGGCAGAGTAGTAGGTGCAGGCAGGTAGTGCAGGGGTCCCCTGTGTCCATCCCCCTCTCAAACAGATATACCAATTTGGATATTGTTGAGGGAGATGGCTTATCAGGGGAAGGCAGCAGCAGCCAACTTCCTGGCACCATGGGTGGTTCTGCTGCAAAGGACGGGAGGATAAAGAGCGGGAGAGCTATAGTGATAGGGGATTCTATTGTAAGGGGAATAGATAGGCATTTCTGCGGCCGCAAACAAGACTCCAGGATGGTAGGTTGCCTCCCTGGTGCAAGGTTCAAGGATGTCTCAGAGCGGCCGCAGGGCATTCTGGAGGGGGAGGGTGAACAGCCAGTTGCTGTGGTGCATATAGGTACCAACAATACAGGTAAAAACCGGTATAAGGCCCTAAAAGCTGAATATAGGGAGTTAGAAGGTAAATTAAAAAATACGACCTCAAAGGTAGTAATCTCTGGATTGCTACCAGTGCCACATGCTAGTCAGAGTAGAAATAGAAGGCTATTTCAGATGAATATGTGGCTAGAGGAATGGTGCAAGGGGGAGGGATTCAAATTCCTGGAACATTGGAACTGGTTCTGGGGGAGGTGGGACCAGTACAAACTGGACAGTTTGCACCTGGGCAGGACCGGGACTGATGTCCTAGGGGGAGTGTTTGCTAGTGCTGTTGGGGAGGGTTTAAACTAAAATGGCAGGGGGTTGGGAACCTGTGCAGGGAGACAGAGGAAAGGGAATCAAGGATAGAAGCAAAAGGCAGGAAGGAGCAAAGTAAAAGTGGCAGTCAGAGAAATCAAGGGTCTAAATCAAACATGGCCACAGTAAATAATAATTCTAAAAGGTCTAAGAGTGTTTAAAAAACAAGCCTGAAGGCTTTGTGTCTTAATGCGAGAGCATTCGTAATAAGGTGGTTGACTTAGCTGCGCAAATAGATGTAAATGGATATGATATAATTGGGATTACGGAAACATGGCTCCAGGGTGACCAAGGCTGGGAATTCAACATCCAGGGATATTCAATATTCAAGAAAGACGGGCAAAAAGGAAAAGGAGGTGTGGTAGCATTGCTAGTTAAATAGGAGATTGACACAATAGTAAGGAAGGGTATTAGCTCTGATGATGTGGAATCTGTATGGGTAGAGCTGAGAAATACCAAGGGGCAGAAAATGTTAGTGGGAGTTGTATACAGACCCCCAAACAGTAATGCTGAGGTTGAGGATGGCATTAAACGGGGAAATAGAGACGCGTGCAATAAGGGCACAGTAGTCATCATGGGTGACTTTAATCTACATATAGATTGGGCTAATCAAATTAGTAACAATACTGTGGAGGAGTAATTCCTGGAGTGTATACGGGATGGTTTCCTGGACCAATATGTCAAGGAACCAACTAGATATCAGGCCATCTTAGACTGGGTATTATGTCATGAGAAAGGATTAATTAGCAACCTTGTTGTGCGAGGCCCGTTGGGGCGGAGCGATCATATTATGATAGAATTCTTCATTAAGATGGAGAGTGAAGTATTTGACTCAGAGACTAGGGTCCTGAATTTAAATAAAGGAAACTACGATGGTCTGAAGCGCGCGTTGGGTAGGATTGATTGGGGACTGTCACTCAAAGGGTTGACTGTGGATAGGCAATGGCAAACATTTAAGGATCACATGGATGAACTACAGAATTTGTTCATTCCTGCTTGGCATAAAAATAAAACAAAGAAGGTGACTCAACCGTGGCTAACAAGGGAAATTAGGGATAGCATAAGATCCAAGGAGAGGACATATAAATTGGCCAGAAAAAGCAGCAAACCTGAGGATTGGGAGCAGTTTAGGATTCAGCAAAGGAGGACAAAGGGATTAATAAAGAGGGGGAAAATAGAGTATGAGAGTAAGCAAGCAGGGAACATAAAAACTGACTGTAAAAGCTTCTATAGATATGTGAAGAGAAAAAGATTGGTGAAGTCAAGCGTAGGTCCCTTGCAGTCAGAATCAGGGGAATTTATAATGGGGAACAAGGAAATGGCAGGCCAATTAAATACATACAAAGGAGGACACAAATAACCTCCCAGAGATGTCGGGGGAAATAGGGTCTAATGAGAGGGAGGAACTGAATAAAATCAGTAATTGTAGGGAAATGGTGTTAGGGAAATTGACGGGATTGAAGGCCAATAAATCCCCAGGGCCTGATAATCTACATCCTAGGGTACTTAAGGAAGTGGCCCTAGAAATAGTAGATGCATTGCTGGTCATCTTCCGAAATTCGATAGACTCTGGAACAGTTCCCATGGATTGGAGGGTAGCTAATGTAACCCCACTATTCAAAAAAGGTGGTAGAGAGAAAATGGGGAATTATACACCGTTAAGCCTGACATCGGTAGTGGGGAAAATGCTAGAGTCCATTATAAAAGATGTTATAGCGGAGCACTTGGAAAACAGTGACAGGATCGGACAAAGTCAACATGGATTTACAAAAGGTAAATCGTGCTTGACTAATCTACTGGAATTTTTTGAGGATGTAACTTGTAGAATAGATAAGGGAGAACCAGTGGATGTGGTGTATTTGGACTTTCAGAAGGCTTTTGATAAGGTCCCGCATAAGAGATTAGCGTGCAAAGTTAAAGCACATGGGATTGGGGGTAAGGTACTGTCTTGGATAGAGAACTGGTTGGCAGACAGGAAGCAAAGAGTTGGAATAAACGGGTCTTTTTCCGAGTGGCAGGCAGTGACTAGTGGGGTACCGCAGGGATCGGTGCTAGGACCCCAGCTATTCACAATATATATTAATGATATAGACGAGGGAACTGGAAGTAATGTCTCCAATTTGCAGATGACACAAAGCTGGGTGGGCGTGTGTGCTGTGAGGAGGATGCCGAGAAACTCCAGTATGATTTGGACAAGTTGGGTGATTGGGCAGATGCATGGCAGATGCAGTGTAATGTGTATAAATGCGAGGTTATCCACTTTGGTGGCAAAAACAGGAAGGCAGATTATTATCTGAACGGCAATAGATTGGGAGAAGAGGAAGTGCAACAAGACCTGGGTGTCCTTGTGCACCAGCCGCTGAAGGTAAGTATGCAGGTGCAGCAGGCGGTTAAGAAGTCAAATGGTATGTTGGCCTTCGTAGCGAGAGGATTCGAGTACAGGAACAAGGATGTCTTGCTGCAGTTGTACAGGGCCTTGATGAGACCACACCTTGAGTATTGTGTGCAGTTTTGGTTGCCTTATCTGAGGAAGGATGTTCTTCCCATGGAGGGAGTGCAGTGAAGATTCACCAGACTGATACCTGGGATGGCAGGAATGATGTATGAGGAGAGATTGGGTCGATTGGTCTTATATTGGCTGGAGTTTAGAAGAATGAAGGGGGATCTCATTGAAACTTATAAAATTCTAACAGGACTAGACAGACTAGATGCAGGAAGGATGTTCCCGATGGCGGGGAATCCAGAACCAGGGGTCACAGTCTAAGGATAAGGGGTAAGCCATTTAAGACAGAGATGAGGAGGAATTTCTTCACCCAGAGAGTGGTGAACCTGTGGAATTCTCTACCACAGAAGGCAGTTGAGGCCAATTCATTAATATATTCAAGAAGGAGTTAGATATATTTCTTAAGGCTAAAGGGATCAAGGGATATGGGGAGAAAGCAGGGACAGGGTACTGAATTTGGATGATCAGCCATGATCTCATTAAATGGCGGAACAGGCTCGAGGGGCCGAATGGCCTACTCCTGCTCCTATCTTCTGTGTTTCTATATTCTATTTTTTCCCATTTTATCAATTTTTTGGTCAACCTTTGCTGGTTTCTGAATTCTCCCAATCCTCAGGCTTACTATTATTCTTTGCAACATTATAAGCTTCTTTTTTCAATCTAATGCAATCCTTAACTTCTTTAGTTAGCCACAGTTGGATCACTTTTCTTGTGGGGTTTTTGTTTCTCGATGGAATGTATTTTTGTTGGGATTCATGAAATATTACTTTAAATGCTAGCCACTGCTTAACTCCTGCCATACCTTTTAATCTATTTTTCCAATCTACCTCAGCCAACTCGCCCCTCATACCTATGTAATTGGCTTTAAAGTTTAGGGGCTCGATTTTGCCAGTCCCGAGGAGGCGGGATTGGAGACGTGTGAGGTGATAAAATCGCAAAAAATGGCAGGCGGGCCCGATCCCGCCTCCATCCCTCCCTCGAGCAATTTTCCCAAATGTGTGTTTTCAGACCCCGTTTCCTTCCCGCCTCCGAGAGACGGGATAGGCCCTTAAGGCTCTTAACAACCAGTTAATTGCCTCTATAATCCCATTTTGAGAGGCCTTTCTGATTTTACCACTTTCCACACTCGCAGCGACCCTGGAGACAAAACCTGCCAGAGATTCCTGCACCTGTTCCTGGAGTTCCAGCACCGCTCTCCTTCTGGATGGACCCGGAGGCACAGGGTCGACATGCAGCGGAGCCGAGCTGGGAGCGTCCTCTCCACTGCGACGAGGGCTCTCCACTGCTGTCCCTGTCTCCAACATCTGCTGATGCTCACTTGTGAGCTGTGATACACCAGGTTACAACTCTACTCTATGTCCCGAAGGTCCCACTGAGGTGTGAGTGTCTGTGCTGGTGCAGGGTGCGCTGAATTCTGCTGACGTTGCACCCTCAGAGGTTGCAGCTTCCTCTGAGGAGTCTGGAAGCTCAGGCCGTTCCTCCTGGACAGTGGGGAGGGGGGCGGTCGATGGTCCTGTGGGGGAGTAAAGGAAAGAGTTAGAGATGTGAGGTAAAGGTTGCATGCACATTGAATTGTCAAGGGCCAGAAATTTGGGTCCCCACGGGTGAGTACGCGCTGTGTACTCACCCGTAAAGCCAACGGAAGTGTCGGTTTCGTGTATGCACTGCGCCTGCGTGGGAAACCGGAACTTCCGTTCCCTTGAAGGAAGGCGTTCGGAGGTCAAACGCGTGCGCCAGAGAGGCAGCGCGTCGACCTGGAACTTCCGATTTTTTTTTACAGGTTTCTCCGTGCGGGTAATTCCCCAGCAGCTGCGCGTGGAAAAAGCTGGTGGAGGGCCCGCTTTTAACAAGGTAAGAGGTTAATTAAGTAAAAGTAAAACTTTTTTCCACAGGTTTATCATTTTAAAATACTTTAAAGAAAAGTAAGTTTATTTTTAGCCCCGTTAAAAACTTTAATTAATTTTTTCAAAAATGTATATTTTTGTTTAAAAGTTAATTTATGTAATTTATAGTTATTTTAAAAATGTGATTTTTAAAACATTTATTTGAAGTGTTACTTAGGTTTTGGGGCCGATCTCTATTCATAGATTTGATAGGTCTTCCTGTCAAATCTATGAATGGAGAATCCCTGCTCCGATTGGCTCACCATGGCCCACGTGATCCCAGAGGACGCTGCGAACTAACTGCGCCGCTGGGATACGAAAGCACTGCGCGCCGGCAGCTGGAGGAGGCCCAGGATCGGAATCCCACGCGGGCCCACAGGACAACGGCAGGCGCGCTATGTAAGTGCAGGTCGGGGGCTTGCGCCCACGGGAAGCCTCCGACCCGAATTTCTGGCCCATTATCAGTCACTCATGCAATGTCAATGAGAGAGATGCCAAACTATTCTGTCACCAGCTTGCTGTGATGCGCCTGCCTGTCCGTCCCCCACTTGGGAATCGTCCTTGATCCCGGCAATTTCCAGGGCCGCCTCCTCTGAGGTGGTGAGCTGGGCTACTGAGGGTGGCCCTCCTCCTGTCCTCGCTCTTTCCCTCTTATTGTGGGCTCTCTTTTCCTGCAATGAGGGACACAAGTGGAGCTTGAGTGAGAATAAAGGAGTGAGTGTAGAGAATCCATAGCATAGATGCTTAGAAGGAGACAAAGAGCCCTCCCTGTCTGTTGTAAATTGTTGTCATTGCATCACAGTGATAGGGAGTGTGAGGGCTGCATGGTCGAATAGTTAAGTGAATGTGACCATAGAGAGAGGGAATTGGTAAGGGTGCAGGGATGTCAGTGTCAAGTGGGATGTGGAGGAAGAGCTTGGCAAAGCAGAGTGCTGGTGAGGAGAGGCGATGGGGATGAGATTGAGGGTGATGAGAAAGTCATACTCACTTTTCCTTTGTGGATAAGGTCATGAAACCTCTTCCTGCACTGCAGCCAGGCTCTGCAGCACATAGAGATGGCATTGACCTCTGGGCCACTTGCATCCACACAGCTTTAGTCTGTTATGGTGGCATTTTTCTCCCTGAGGAAGGGAAGAGCACCTCCTTATTAGATCTTGCTCCCTCCACCAGAGCTCGGAGGGAGTGCTCACCAAACCGAGGTGCACACTTTAGCTTGCTGGTGGACATGGTCAGTAAATGAAGTCCTTCATACAATGTCCAAAGCATTTCCAGTCTCCAGAAGAAGCAAGGCTGCTTGCAGGCCTTAAATCCAGCAGCACTGATGACATCATCGGAGGTGACTTTCGGGATGGAAAGACTCATTGGGCCAGGGGTTCCCACACGCTGGAAATCAATTGCCCAATTAGGGGAAAATCGCACTTATTTCCCACTTCACATCGGAGTCGGGGTCCTGACACGAAAACCACCTGACACGCCCCAGCCCGCCCCCAATGGCAAAATCGAGCCCTAAGACTCTAGTTTCGGACTTAGGCAAGTCACTATAAAATTAATGTGAAATTCTATCATATTATGATCACTCTGACCCAGAGGATCCTTTTCTATGAGATTGCTAATTAACCCTGTGAGAGTCAGCAACTTCAGAAACTGTACCCCAGTGAGAGTCAGCATCTTCAGGAACTGTACCCCAGTGATTGTCAGCACCTTCAGGAACTGTACCGCAGTGAGAGTCAGCATCTTCAGGAACTGTACCCCAGTGAGTGTCAGCACCTTCAGGAACTGTACCCCAGAGAGAGTCAGCACCTTCAGGAACTGTACCCCAGTGAGAGTCCGCACCTTCAGGAACTGTGCCCCAGTGAGAGTCAGCACCTTCAGGAACTGTACCCCAGTGAGAGTCAGCACCTTCAGGAACTGTACCGCAGTGAGAGTCAGCACCTTCAGGAACTGTACCGCAGTGAGAGTCAGCACCTTCAGGAACTGTACCCCAGTGAGAGTCAGCACCTTCAGGAACTGTACCCCAGTGATTGTCAGCACCTTCAGGAACTGTACCCCAGTGAGAGTCAGCACCTTCAGGAACTGTACCCCAGTGAGTGTCAGCACCTTCAGTAACTGTACCCCAGTGAGAGTCAGCACCTTCAGGAACTGTACCCCAGTGAGAGTCAGCACCTTCAGGAACTGTACCCCAGTGAGAGTCAGCACCTTCAGGAACTGTACCCCAGTGAGAGTCAGCACCTTCAGGAACTGTACCCCAGTGAGTGTCAGCACCTTCAGGAACTGTACCCCAGTGAGAGTCAGCACCTTCAGGAACTGTACCCCAGTGAGAGTCAGCACTTTCAGGAACTGTACCCCAGTGAGAGTCAGCACCTTCAGGAACTGTACCCCAGTGAGAGTCAGCACCTTCAGGAACTGTACCCCAGTGAGAGTCAGCACCATCAGGAACTGTACCCCAGTGAGAGTCAGCATCTTCAGGAACTGTACCCCAGTGATTGTCAGCACCTTCAGGAACTGTACCCCAGTGAGAGTCAGCACCTTCAGGAACTGTACCCCAGTGAGAGTCAGCACCTTCAGGAACTGTACCCCAGTGAGAGTCAGCACCATCAGGAACTGAACCTCAGTGAGAGTCAGCACCCTGGGAACTGTACTCCAGTGAGAGTCAGCACCTTCAGGAACTGTACTCCAGTGAGAGTCAGCACCTTCAGGAACTGTACTCCAGTGAGAGTCAGCTCCTTCAGGAACTGTACCCCAGTGAGAGTCAGCTCCTTCAGGAACTGTACCCCAGTGAGAGTCAGCTCCTTCAGGAACTGTACCCCAGTGAGAGTCAGCACCATCAGGAACTCTACCCCAGTGAGAGTCAGCACCTTCAGTAACTGTACCCCAGTGAGAGTCAGCACCTTCAGGGACTGTACCCCAGTGAGAGTCAGCACCTTCAGGAACTGTACCCCAGTGAGAGTCAGCACCTTCAGGAACTGTACCTCAGTGAGAGTCAGCACCTTCAGGAACTGTACCCCAGTGAGAGTCAGCACCATCAGGAACTGTACCCCAGTGAGAGTCAGCACCTTCAGGAACTGTACCCCAGTGAGAGTCAGCACCTTCAGGAACAGTGCCCCAGTGAGAGTCAGCACGTTCAGGAACTGTGCCCCAGTGAGAGTCAGCACCTTCAGGAACTGTACCCCAGTGAGAGTCAGCACCTTCAGGAACTGTGCCCCAGTGAGAGTCAGCACCTTCAGGAACTGTACTCCAGTGAGAGTCAGCACCTTCAGGAACTGTACCCCAGTGAGAGTCAGCACCATCAGGAACTGTACCCCAGTGAGAGTCAGCACCTTCAGGAACTGTACCCCAGTGAGAGTCAGCACCATCAGGAACTGTACCCCAGTGAGAGTCAGCACCTTCAGGAACTGTACCCCAGTGAGAGTCAGCACCTTCAGGAACTGTACTCCAGTGAGAGTCAGCACCTTCAGGAACTGTACCCCAGTGAGAGTCAGCACCTTCAGGAACTGTACCCCAGTGAGAGTCAGCACCTTCAGGAACTGTACCCCAGTGAGAGTCAGCACCTTCAGGAACTGTACCCCAGTGAGAGTCAGCACCTTCAGGAACTGTACCCCAGTGAAAGTCAGCACCATCAGGAACTGTACCCCAGTCAGAGTCAGCACCTTCAGGAACTGTACCCCAGTGAGAGTCAGCACCTTCAGGAACTGTACCCCAGTGAGAGTCAGCACCATCAGGAACTGTACCCCAGTGAGAGTCAGCACCTTCAGGAACTGTACCCCAGTGAGAGTCAGCACCTTCAGGAACTGTACCCCAGTGAGAGTCAGCACCTTCAGGAACTGTACCCCAGTGAGAGTCAGCACCTTCAGGAACTGTACCCCAGGGAGAGTCAGCACCTTCAGGAACTGTACCCCAGTGAGAGTCAGCACCTTCAGGAACTGTACCCCAGTGAGAGTCAGCACCCTCAGGAACTGTACCCCAGTGAGAGTCAGCACCTTCAGGAACTGTACCCCAGTGAGAGTCAGCACCTTCAGGAACTGTACCCCAGTGAGAGTCAGCACCTTCAGGAACTGTACCCCAGTGAGAGTCAGCACCTTCAGGAACTGTACCCCAGAGAGAGTCAGCACCATCAGGAACTGTACCCCAGTGAGAGTCAGCACCTTCAGGAACTTTACCCCAGTGAGAGTCAGCACCTTCAGAAACTGTACCCCAGTGAGAGTCAGCACCTTCAGGAATTGTAACCCAGGATTTGGTAGGAGATGTTTTGAAGAAAACAGAAGAATTTAGCTGCTTTTCGGACAGTGTGTGTCCTGGTAACTCACAGCAACCTTGAATTAAAGGCTTAATCCCAGCTGGGTAGATTCATTTCAAAATTACTGTAAGTCTCCTCCCCCACTTCCCCTTTGCCAGTTTACACTGGCACTGTTAGTGTGTACCTCCGATTAGACCCCTGGCTTGGACTCCTCACTTTGTTGGCTCTGGCACTGATTCACAAAGCAGAACCTGGAGGATTTATAGGTGAGATCATTCTGAATCGCAATAAACAGGGTTCAGTGGCCTGGTGTGAAACGATATTACTCAGCAAAGTGTTGACACAGAAAGCTGCTGGAGAGGCGGTGAGGCAGCGCCTGGAATGAAAAGACAAAATGAAATCCTGCTGATGGATGGAAAGGCAGCAGGTGCTTTGGCTTCGGAGCGCAGGTGTGGGGAGAGTGGGTTAGCTCCTCAGTGCCCCCCATGTTTGTTAATGGCCAGCTGACTACACGTCAAGAGTCCAACAGTCCATGCACTCACAGGCTGGCCACAACATCATGGTCAGCGGGCTTGCGTATGCACATTCACTGGGCACAGAAAACCAGGCAGTGATCCGAGATAACAACAGAAAATGCTGGAAAAACTCAGCAGGCCAGGCAACATCCGTGGAGAGAAATTAGAGTCGATGTTTCGGGTGAACCCTTTTTCAAAACTTCGATCCGAGAATGTCCATCTAGTAACTGTGATAATGACCAGATTATCTGCTTTAGTGATGCTGGTTGAAAAATAAATATTGGCCCAGGACACTGGGGAGAAATCCCCTGCTCTTCTTCGAAATAGTGCCATGGGATCTTCTACTCCCACCTGAGAGGGCAGATGGGGCCTCGGTTTAACCTCTCATCCGAAAGACAGCACCTCTGACAGTGCAGCACTTCCTCAGCACCGCACTGGGAGTGTCAGCCTGGATATTGTGCTCAAGTCTCTGGAGTGGGCTCGAACCCAAAACCTTCTGACTCCGAGGCGAGAGTGCTGCCCACTTAGCCACAGCTGACACACAGAAGTCCCTTGTCTCTGTCTTCCAATTTAATTAACTGGTTCTGTTGTTTTATTTGTTTTAATATGTTCTCAGGATACGGGTGGTGTTGGCAAGACCGGCATTTATTGCCCATCCCACCTATAAGTTAATATTTTGCGTCTGTTTTCACAAAAGAGAGAGACGATGCAGACATTGCAATCAGGGGGGAGGAGTGTGAAATATTAGATGAAATAAACATAGTGAGAGAGGAATTATTAAAGGGGTTTAGCAACTTTAAAAGTGGATGAAATGTATCCCAGGCTGTTATGAGAAGCAAAAGAGGAAATAGCAGAGGCCCTGACCATCATTTTCCAATCCTCTCTGGCTTCAGGTGTGGCGCCGGAGGACTGGAGGACTGCTAATGTGGTACCCTTGTTTAAAAAGGGAGAAAAGGATAGACCGAGTAATTACAGGCCAGTCAGCCTAACCTCGGTGGTGGGAAAATTATTGGAAAGAATTCTGAAGGACAGGATAAATCTTCATTTAGAAAGACACAGATTAATCAAGGGCAGTCAGCACGGATTTGTCAAGGGAAGGTCGTGTCTGACAAACTTGATTGAATTTTTTGAGGAGGTAACAAGGAGGGTCGATGAGGGTAGTGCATTTGATGTAGTGTATATGGACTTTAGCAAGGCTTTTGATAAGGTTCCACATGGCAGGCTGGTCACGAAACTAAAAGCCCATGGGATCCAGGGCAAAGTGTCAAGTTGGATCCAAAATTGGCTCAGAAGTAGGAAGCAGAGGGTGATGGTCGAAGAGTGTTTTTGTGACTGGAAGGCTGTCTCCAGTGGGGTTCCGCAGGGCTCAGTACTCGGTCCCTTGCTTTTTGTGGTATATATCAATGATTTAGACTTGAATGTAGGGGGTATGATTAAGAAGTTTGCAGATGATACAAAAATTGGCCGTGTGGTTGATAATGAAGAAGAAAGCTGTAGACTGCAGGAAGATATCAATGGACTGGTCAGGTGGGCAGAACAGCGGCAAATGGAATTCAATCCGGAGAAGTGTGAGGTAATGCATTTGGGGAGGGCTAACAAGGCAAGGGAATGCACAATAACTCTCACCACATTCAAAAAGTACTTGGATATGCACTTGAAGTGCCGTAACCTACAGGGCTATGGAGCAAGAGCTGGAAAGTGGGATTAGGCTGGATAGCACTTTGTCAACCGACACAGACACGAGGGGACGAATGGTCTCCTTCCGTGCTGTGATTCTATGGTCCTAACCCTAATTGCCCTTGAGAAGGTGCTGGGTCCCACAGTGCTGTTATTAATGGAGTTATAACACATCTAACTCATAGAAATAGAAAGGACAGGGTGAGTAAACAAAATGACTACATTAATTCAACCTGCACTGAATCCATAAATCACAAACAAAACTAATGTTGTCAAACTAGTCAGGTTCTCCCGTAACTACGTTAACCTAGTTCCCCAAATCTACAAAATTAATGTCAGCATCAGTTATTCCATTCACATTATCCAGCCTTGGGAAAGTTTATCTCTTGATAGTTAGTTGCTGGGCTGTTTTTCTTTGCGGAATCGAGACTAGCTCGAATTACCTCTCTCCAGTAAGTCACAAGTCTTTCTAATATTGTAACTTTGCAAAATGATTCCTTGCTGTTTGTTGTTGACACTTCTCTCGGGCTGTTACAGTGATTGTGACTAATGCTTGCACTCAAGAATGTACACAGCCTCGATACAAAAACTGCTTCTGTCGGCTGCTTTTTAATTTAGTGGAAAAAGACCAGCCAAGGAGGCAATGACAGTGAGATCTGTGGGAGTGAGAGGCTCTCACCAAGAAGTCACAGTGAGAATCTTCGTTAAGGGATTGCTGCTACAGAATCTGGACATCCTAAACCTGAATGGAAACCCAAATATTAGCACCTCCAAACACCAACAGACACAGCGACACTTGAATGTTTAAATGCCTTAATCCAAATGTACACTCTCGGGAGCCGCAAGCCTACATTTCGTTGTACTGCACTTGTGCACTAACAATGACAATAAAAGTTGATTTGATTTGATTTTGGGTTAGACATTAGGAACATAGGAACAGGAACAGGAGGAGGCCATTCAGCCCCTCGAGCCTGTTCCGCCATTCAATGAGATCATGGCTGGTCTGTGATCTATCTCCATATACCCGCCTTTGCCCATATCCCTTAATACCTTTAGTTAACAGAAAGCTATCAGTCTCCAATTTAAAATTAACAATCGACTCCGCATCAAGTGCCGTTCGCGGCAGAGAGTTCCAAACTTCTCCCGCCCTTTGTGTGTAGAAGTGTTTCCTAATTTCACTCCTGAAAGGTCTGACTCTAATTTTTAGACTCTGCCCCCTAGTCCTAGAATCCCCAACCAGCGGAAATAGTTTCTCTCTATCTACCCTATCGGTTCCCCTTAATATCCTGAAAACTTTGTTCAGATCACCCCTTAACCTTCTAAATTCTAGGGAATACAACCCTAATTTGTGTAATCGCTCCTCGTAACTTAACCCTTGAAGTCCAGGTATCATTCTGGTAAACCTACGCTGCACTCCCTCCAAGGCCAATATATCCTTCCGGTGTGGTGCCCAGAACTGCTCCCAGTGCTCCAGGTGTGGTCTAACCAGGGCTTTGTATAAAAGCAAAACACTGCGGAAGCTGGAAATCTGAAATAAAAACAGAAAATGCTGGAAATACTCAGCAGGTCAGGCAGCATCTGTGGAGAGAGAAACAGAGTTAACGTTTCAGGTCGATGACCCTTCGTCAGAACTGGAAAAAGCTGGAGCTGGAACAGGTTTTTAAGCAAGTGTAGGGGCCGGGAAAGGAGGAGGGGAGGAAAGGACAAAAGGGAAGGTCTGTGATAGGATGGAAGGCAGGAGAGATTAAGAGAGATTAAAAGATGGTGCAAGGCAAGAGGAGATGGTAATGGGACAAGTTAAGAAACAAAAGATGGCTCTAGATGAAGTGTAAATGGCGCTGGCAGAATGAAAGACAGCTGCCATGTGGGAGAGAGAAAAAAAAAATGGAAAAAAAGGATAGGGTCTGAGGTTATGGCCTGAAATTGTTGAACCCTACGTTGAGTCCGGAAGGCTGTAAAGTGCCGAATCGGAAGATGAGGTGCTGTTCCTCGAGCTTACGCTGAGCTTCCGTGGAACAGTGTAAGAGGTCGAAGACGGTGAGGTCTGAGTGGGAGTGGAGCGGAGAATTAAAGTGACAGGCCACCGGGAGCTCGGGGTCAGCCTTACGGATTGAACGGAGGCGTTCCGCAAAGTGGTCACCCAATCTGCATTTGGTCTCCCAATGTAGAGGAGGCCACATCGTGAGCAGCGAATACAGTATAATAAATTGCAAGAAGTACAAGTAAATCGCTGTTTCACCTGGAAGGGGTGTTTGGGGCCCTGGACAGTGGGAAGGGTGGAGGTAAAAGGGCAGTTGGTGCATCTCCTGTGCTTGCACGGGAAGGTGCCGGGCGAGGGGGAAGGGGTGTTGGCGGTGATAGAGGAGTGGACCAGGGTGCCGCGGAGGGAGCGGTCCCTTCGGAATGTTGAAAGGGGAGTTGAGGGGAAGATGTGTTTGATGGTGGGCTCACGCTGGAGGTGGCAGAAATGGCGGAGGATGATCCGTTGAATGTGGAGGCTGGTGGGGTGAAAGGTGAGGACAAGGGGAACCCTATCGTGGTTCCGGGAGGGAGGGGAAGGGGTGAGAGCAGAAGTGCGGGAAATAGAACGGACACAGTCAAGGGCCGTGTCAACCACGGTAGAGGGAAATCCTCGGTTGAGGAAAAAGGAAGACATTTCGGATGCACTGGTGTGGAAGGTGGTATCGTCAGAGCAGATACGGCAGAGACGGTGAATTAGGAAAGTAATGAAAAGGTTTTTATTAACTAAAGAACAGAGCATGCCTCTCGTGGACGACTGGTTCCAAGAAGGAAGTGGGTTGTCGGGCAGCCACCTTTATACCAGGTCATGTAGGCGGAGCCAGCTGAGGCATGCATTGGTACACAGTGAGTAGCAAGAGGTAACAATGTGCAATAACGATAACAGTAGTGAACAACAATGAAAACAATAACAGTGGTTTACCACATTCACCCCTTGTTTAAAATTGAGTCCGGCGGGATGAAGTGTACTAAAAGTTCGTGTAGGTAAGTCTATCAGGAGGCCTTGTATGCCGTCCTGATCGTCGTAGCAGCGGCGGCGGTGCTGCAGTATCCAACGTCGAGTCTGGTGTCTGAGTGGTCGACGAAGGGTCCTGGGGCTCCGGCATGCCGTCTACAGGGGTTGGGTTGGGAGAAGTGGTGGATAATAACGGTGGTGATTCAAGGGCGCCCGAGGGTGCGAGGTCTCGTATGGAGACCGTGTCCTCCCGCCCGTCTGGGTATGCCACGTAGGCATACTGGGGGTTGGCGTGTAGGAGGTTCACCCTCTTGACCAGGGGGTCCATTTTATGGGTCCTCACGTGCCTCCGCAGTAGGACAGGCCCAGGAGAAGTCAGCCATGTCGGTAGCGAGGTTCCCGATGTGGACTTCCTGGGGAAAACGAACATTTGCTCATGAGGGGTGGCATTAGTGGCAGTACAAAGCAGTGACCGGATGGAGTGGAGCGCCGCAGGGAGGGCCTCCTGCCAGCGAGAGGTCGGAAGGCCCTTAGATTTTAAGGCTAAGAGGACGGCCTTCCAAACCGTCGCGTTCTCTCTTTCCACCTGGCCGTTCCCCCGGGGGTTGTAGCTGGTGGTCCTGCTCATAACAATACCTCTCGCGAGCAGGTACTGACGAAGTTCGTCGCTCATGAAAGATGAGCCCCGGTCGCTATGTATATAGCTGGGGAACCCGAACAAGGCGAAGAGGTCATTCAGACATTTGATAACCGTGGTACTGGTCATGTCTGGGCAAGGGATGGCAAACGGGAAACGGGAGTACTCATCAACAATGTTGAGGAAGTACACGTTGCGGTCAGAGGAAGGGAGGGGCCCCTTAAAGTCGATGCTCAAGCGCTCGAAGGGACGAGTGGCCTTGATCAGGCTTGCTCTGTCTGGCCTATAAAAATGCGGTTTGCATTCGGCACAGATTTGGCAGTTTCTGGTCATAGTTCTGACCTCCTCGATGGAGTAGGGCAGGTTGCGGGACTTAATGAAGTGGCAGAATCTGGTGACCCTGGGGTGGCAGAGGTCATTGTGGAGGGTCCGCAGTCTATCAACTTGCGCGTTGGCGCATGTACCTTGTGATAGAGCATCTGGGGGCTCATTGAGTTTCCCGGGCCGGTACAAGATATCGTAATTGTAGGTGGAAAGTTCAATTCTCCACCTCAAGATCTTGTCGTTCTTGATTTTGCCCCTCTGCTTATTATTGAACATAAAAGCAACTGAACGCTGGTCAGTGAGAAGGGTAAATCGTTTTCCGGCCAGGTAATGCCTCCAGTGTCGCACCGCTTCCACAATAGCCTGGGCCTCCTTTTCGACAGAGGAGTGTCGAATCTCGGGGCCCTGGAGGGTCCTTGAGAAAAAGGCCATGGGTCTCCCCGCCTGGTTAAGGGTTGCAGCTAGGGCGAAGTCGGATGCATCGCTCTCCACTTGGAAAGGGATGGACTCATCCACTGCGTGCATTGTGGCCTTCGCAATATCGCTCTTGATAAGTGTGAAGGCTGCACCCGCCTCTGATGTCAGGGGGAAGGAGGTGGACTTGATGAGGGGTCTGGCTTTGTCCGCATAGTTGGGCACCCACTGAGCATAGTAAGAGAAAAACCCCAGGCATCTCTTCAGTGCTTTTAGGCAGTGGGGGAGGGGGAGCTCCATAAGGGGGCGCATTCTGTCGGGGTCGGGCCCGATGACTCCGTTCTCCACTACGCAGCCGAGGATGGCAAGGCACGTGGTGTGAAACATACATTTCTCTTTATTGTATGTTAGATTCAGCCGCTGGGCCGTACGGAGGAATTTCGCTAGATTAACGTCATGGTCCTGCTGGTCGTGGCCGCAGATGGTGACGTTATCCAAATAGGGAAAGGTGGCCTGCAGCGCGTTCTGGTCAACCATCCGGTCCATCTCCCTTTGGAAGACCGAAACCCCGTTGGTGATGCCGAAGGGGACCCTAAGGAAGTGGTAGAGGCGGCCGTTTGCCTCGAAGGCAGTATACTGGCGGTCCTCATGGCGGATAGGGAGTTGGTGGTATGCTGACTTAAGGTCAATGGTGGAGAATACCCTGTATTGCGCAATCTGATTGACCATATCAGATATGCGGGGAAGGGGGTATGCGTCCAGCTGGGTGTACCGGTTTATGGTTTGGCTGTAGTCGATGACCAGGCGGCGTTTATCGGCGGTCTTAACGACTACAACCTGGGCTCACCATGGGCTGGTGCTCCCTTCGATAATGCCCTCCTTCAGGAGTCGCTCCACCTCAGCGCTAATAAAAGCTCTGTCCCCGGCGCTGTACCGCCTGCTCTTGGTAGCGATGGGTTTACAGTCGCGGGTGAGGTTAGCGAACAAGGGAGGGGGGGGACTTTGAGTGTGGAAAGGCTGCAAGTGGTGCGCGGCGGGCAATTTAAAAGCTGTTGGTTGCAGACTGTGAGTGGGGGAAGGGGTCCACCGTATGCCAATGTGACACTTTTGAGGTGGCACTGAAAATCCAACCCTAGCAGAACGGCAGCGCAAGGACGGGGCAGGACAAGAAGTTTAACATTTTTATATTCAGTGCCCCTAACCGAAAGGGCCACCACACAGTAGCCGCCGACATCCGTTGAATGGGACTTGGACGCCATAGAAATCCGATGGCGCGTTGGCAGGACCATGAGAGAGTGGCTACGCACCGTGTCGGGGTGAATAAAACTCTCCGTGCTCCCGCTGTCAAACAGGCAAGTAGTGGCGCGGCCGTTTACCGTAATGTCCATCATGGGCCTGGACAGATGATGAGGGAGGGCTTGATCCAGCGTAACGGAGGCCAGTGTATGGCTGAGTGAGCTGATATGGTCGTCCGACGAGACGGTGGTCGAGTCTGGAGACAAATTGGTGGTTGAGTGCGGCGGGCAAAATGGCGGCGGCCATGATTCCGATCCCCACGCGGCTGGAGGTGCACAAAATGGCAGAGAAGATGGCTGCCCCCACGGTTCACATGCGGCGCTGCTGGCGTTCGCGGGTTTCCCTCTGCAGGCGTTGGCGTAATGGCCTTTCTTCCCGCAGCCAGAGCAGGTAGCGGTCTTCGCCGGGCAGCGCGCTCTGGGGTGTTTTAACTGGCCACAGAAATAGCATTTTTGGGCCTGGTTACGGGACATCGTTGCAGTAGTTGGTACCGGGGGCGGCGGTCCCGGTTGCTTTCGGGACATCGCTGCAGTAGTTGGTACCGGGGGCGGCGGTCCCATGTCCCAAGGTCGCGATGACCATGGCGCGGCCCCGTTACGTGCGTATGCTTCGAGGTTTCGGTGGGCCGCATCTAGTGAGAGCGCGAGGGCTACGGCCGTCTTCAGGTCGAGTTCCTTGCTTTCGAGCAGCATCTGCTGGGAGTAGTCGGACTGGAGGCCCTTAACGAAGGCATCACAGGTAAGTCCCTCCGCGTGCGCCGCAGCCGTTACCGCCTTACAGTCGCAGTCCCTGCAGAGCGTCTGTAACGCCCGTAAAAATGCCTCTACCGATTCCCCCGGTTGCTGCCTGCGGGATCCCAGGAGGTGTCTGGCGTAAATCGTATTCACTGGGCGCGTGTATTGCCCTTTTAGCAGGTCGAGAGCCGCCGTGTACGTAGTAGCGTCCCGGATGAGTGTATATACTTGAGGGCTCACCTGGGCGGTCAGGACTTTTAATTTGTTCTCCTCCGATGTCACGGCGGAGGCTTCTAGGAAGGATTCAAAGCAGCTCAGCCAGTGTTCGAAATTGGTAGATGAACCCGCCGCTTGGGGGTCGAGGTCCAGGCATGCTGGTCTGAGGGCTCGCAGCAACGCCTGCTGTTGTTGCTGCTCAGTTCCGGACATTTTACTTTTAGTTAATAAAATTGATACGCTTATCAATTACTCCATAAAAGGCGATGAATTAGGAAAGTAATGAAAAGGTTTTTATTAACTAAAGAACAGAGCATGCCTCTCGTGGACGACTGGTTCCAAGAAGGAAGTGGGTTGCCGGGCAGCCACCTTTATACCAGGTCATGTAGGCGGAGCCAGCTGAGGCATGCATTGGTACACAGTGAGTAGCAAGAGGTAACAATGTGCAATAACGATAACAGTAGTGAACAACAATGAAAACAATAACAGTGGTTTACCACAGTGGGCTTGTAGTAAATGTTTGCCAATAGGGTTTTGTATAGCTGCAGCATAACTTCTACCCTCTTGTATTCTAGTCCTCTAGCTATAAAGGCCAGTATTCCATTAGCCTTTTTGATTATTTTCTGTACCTGTTCATGACATTTTAATGATCTATGTACCTGGACCCCCCGAGTCTCTTTGGACATCCACTGTTTTTAAGCTTTTCACCATTTAGAAAGTTCCCTGTTCAATCCTTTTTAGGTCCAAAGTGGGTAACCTCACATTTGCTTAAATTGAAATCCATTTGCCACAGTTTTGCCCATTCACTTAATCTGTCGATATCCCTCTGTAATTTTATGCTTTCATCTACACGGCCCACAATGCCGCCTATCTTTGTGTCATCGGCAAATTTGGATATATGACTTTCTATGCCATCATCTAAGTCATTAATAAATATTGTGAATAGTTGAAGCCCCTGCGGGACACCACTAGTCACCTCCTGCCAATTTGAGTACCTGCCCATTATCCCTGCTCTCTATCTCCTGCCGCGCAGCCAATTTCCTAACCAGGTCAATAATTTGCCCTCAATTCCATGGGCTTCTACCTTAGTTAACAATCTCTTATGTGGGACTTTATCAAATGCCTTCTGGAAGTCCATATAAATAACATCCATAGACATTCCCCTGTCCACTACTTTAGTCACCTCCTCAAAAAATTCAGTCAGGTTTGTCAGGCATGACCTGCCTTTCACAAATCCATGCCGGCTCTCTCTGATCAACTGAAAATTTTCAAGGTGTTCAATCACCTTATCCTTAATTATAGACTCTAGGGCCTTGATTTTAACTGACCCGTGGAGTCGGGATTGGAGGCGTGCGGGGGGTTAAAGTCCCGAATTCGGGGGTCCCGGCACCATCCCGCCCCCAACCCGCCTCCATGTAAGTTTCAAAGGAGGTGGGTACCCGCCCCGCACTGGGACCCGCCTACCCGAGGCAAGAAGGGATTAGTGACAATTAACTGCCTATTAACAGGTAGTTAACAGGCAGTTTTTAGCCTAATCCCTAGTTTAAACCTTGAAGTGTGGGATTCCCGATGGCTCCAAACCACGCCAAGTTAGAGGAGTCGGGCCGTCGGGTTGAAGGATTTGGAGGGGTCGAGATGTCAGTGTTCAGGTGAGTGATGGGTGCATGAGTGCAAAGGTAAGTGTGTTTGGTGTGTCTAAAGTGTGTAAAGAAGTTTAAATGACCCTTTCTTACCTTTTTAGCCTTCCTCTAGGTTTCGGGAGTCCATCATCTAACCGGCACAGAAAGCAGAATGGCTGCGAACAGTCAAAAGTGACAGCCTGCAGCTTTCTGTGCCGGAGAGATTTCTAACTGAGTCTGTGTAGAAGGACTCAGGTTAGAAGTAAGACTGTCAGTGTTTGACAGCTTCAAACAGCTGTGAAACGCTGATATTTCATCTGTCAAAACCTCTTGGCAGATGAAATTTCAGTCTGTGACGTCACCTGTTGCCGGGTGGCCCTTAATTGGCCTGCTGAGCCCACTGGGCGGGCTCAAAAAGTCAATCAAGTTAAAATCGCATGGATTGGCCGCATCTCGATGGAGGCGGGACTACAACCCCGAAAGTTATAGTCCCGCCTCCTTCCCGACTTCTGAGTGAAAATCACCCCCGAGTAATTTCCCCACAACAGATGTTAGTCTCACTGGTCTATAATTCCCATTTTTAAATAGCAGACTGACATGCACAATTTTTCAATCTAAATGAACGGTTCCTGAATCGAGAGAACTTTGGAAGATTATAGTTCGGGAATCTGCAATGTGCTCACCGACTTCCTTTAAAACCCTGGGATGGAAACCATCTGGCCCTGGGGATTTGTCACTCTTTATTTTCTTTATTACTTTTATTTTACCTATGTTAATTGAGTCACTGTCCCCGATTCAATATTAGTTTCCTTGGGATTTCGGGCATGCTATCCTCTTCCTCTACTGTAAATACTGACACAAAGTAATTATTCAACATGTCCACCATTTCCCCATCATCATTGACAATATCACTGCTTCCAGTTTAAGGGGCCAACATTGCTCCTGACTGCCCTCTTTTTCCAAATGTAACTATAAAAATTCTTGTTGTGTATGTAATATGTGTGCTACTTTGAACCTATGGACAGGACTGCACTACTTGTAGGGCGTAGTGATACGCAGTACCACTCCTGGCCATAGGGGTATAAATAGTACTGTGGGTACTGATCTCCCCTCAGTTCCCGCCTGTGGGCATGAAGTAAAGACCTACGTGCAGTCCCTACCTCCAACCAGTAAAGACCTGTTTGAGTTATACGTTTAAGTCTTTGTGTTAATTGTTCAATACAATACACATACTTAACACTGGCGACGAGTCAGGTTCTTACCCTGCGGCAGTTATTCCACGGCGGTTGAAGAGAGGTTTCAAACCACACCACCCCACTGGAAGCGACAGGCATTAGGACCCTCAAGCCTCCATCAGCTTGTGAACCGGAGTAGAAGACAGGGCTGGGGGAAGACAGAGGTACAGGGCGATAGCGATCGGCAGATAAGGGCCGGGCCGCTTTGAAGTGAGGGGCGCAGCCGGGCCAGCGATCGGGACCAAAGATAAGGGCCGCACTCGGACTGAAAGGCGCGGCGGCTGCAGAAGCTCAAGGTGCGAGAGCCGCGGTGCACAGCGCGGGCTATCGATCGCACAGAAGATAAGGGCCGAGAGCCACTTCGGTCGGGAGCCACTTCGCGATCCAGCGATCGCATCCGCTGATAAGGGCCGCACTCGGGCGATCGCGGCGAAGATAAGGGCCGCACTCGGGGGCTGAAGGGAGACGGTGTCGGGGGACGGGTGAAGACCGCCAAGCGTGGGAAAACTGCCATTTTGTGGGCGGAGGACGACAGCAAGAGCGGGAAGCTGCCATCTTTGATAACAAGTAAAGAAAAGAAAATTTGAGAAATTGCAAATCTACAATGCCTAAACACGGGAATATTAGCACCTTTGATAGTGACCTCGAAGATTGGGCCATATATGTTGAAAGAGTAAAAAGTTATTGTAAGGCCAATAAAATTCGTGACCAAGATAAAGCTCTAACATTATTAAATTTAATGGGTGCGAAGACATACGGGCAATTGAAACACCTGTTATCACCAGATGAACCGGCGGATAAGACGTTCGATGAGATTGTTACTGTCCTGAAAGATCATCTAAACCCCACGCCGCTGATGCTAGCGGAACGATTTAAATTTTATGACAGAAGGCAGCTACAGCATGAAAGCAATGCTGAATATTTGCTGGAATTGCGTAAATTAGCGAAATATTGCCAGTTTGGAACGGGACTGACAGATGCACTACGAGACAAATTTGTGTGTGGTTTATTTAAACAGGATACACAAAAGCGACTGCTCAAGGAGAATGAGCTGACGCTTGAGAAGGCGGTCACTATGGCAGCAGCACACGAAGCCGCAGCGAGAGGCACGGCAGTAATGCAGCTACGGTCACCGGAGCTCAGTGCACACAAATTGGGTGTGAGTTCTGGCAAATGTTATCGTTGTGGAAAGACAACGCATGATCAGTACCAGTGTTGGTTTAAAAACCAAGAATGTAGAACTTGTGGTAGGCTTGGACATATAGCTAGAGTATGCAGGTCAGGGAAGAAGACCAGCAACAAAAAGTCACCGCAAGGAAAATACGCAAAGGTACACAAGGTGACTGAACAGGAGTCCGATTCAGACGCTAGCAGTAATGAACTGGCTAGCTTAAGCTGTAATGAACTGGCTAGCTTAAGAGTACTCAACGCTGGTAAGGGTGCAGACCTCCAGACAATTTGGGTCACTCTTCAGATAGAAGGAGTCCAAGTAAAACTGGAATTGGACACTGGATCGGCATTGACGGTCATAAATAAGAAAGATTACGGAAAGTTATTCCAACATATTCCCCTACAGGATACGGGGATTATATTGAAAACATACACGGGGCAAAGAGTGTACCCCATCGGGAAAATAGAGGTTGCAGTGGTCCACAAGGGCGAAGACAGTCAAATAATGGACTTATATGTGATATCTGAAGGAGGTCCTCCACTACTAGGACGGGAGTGGATTAGGAAAATGAATATGGACTGGCATTTCCTACAAACAATAACGAGTGAGAACTCGGTGAAGATAGTCGGCCCAGACTCTGGAACGGATGATGGTAAGCCCAACTCAGGTGCAAAAGACAAAGTTTCAGCACAGAATTCCACTGAGCAACAACAACATAGTTTAACTGTGGATTCTGAGTCTGGCAAGTCTACTGATGTGCCCATTTCTGAGGGACACCGGGCTCGAACTCAACTCCATTTCAAACTACAACAGCAATTAGAACAAATGCTTCGCCGTTTTGAGCAAGAGTTGAATGCAACGAAAGAGTTCTTTGATATAGAGTTGGAGAATCTGGAAAGACAACAGAAGCAGCTGATGGAGAAAATGGAGCAGGAGCACACAAAACGTCTGATGTCAGAGGAGTTAACGGTCAGCCAACTCCTGCATATGCTGAAGGACAAGACTCTGAAATGGGAAAAACTTGAACACGAACTTCAATATTCAAACGAAAGGGGTTCGGAGCTCTCAAAGGTTATTGGAAGAGCTGAGGTGGCAACACAGACTGAGATGACTGCAACAGAGCAGCCCTTGGATGCCAAAAGTACGCTGACTCACGTCAACGTAGAACAACAGACCGCTGAAACAGCTGCTCCGGTAGAGGGATTGAATAGTCCGATCAATCAATCTCCAAAAGAAGTTGAAGTAGTAAAATCTCAAATGAGGTCATTAGTAAACGACTTGCTGAAAGCCCAGAAAAAGCTGGATGAAGAGGTACGCATGAAGAAGTCTCTTCAGGAAAGATGTCTGGACTTGGAACAAAAGCTGGCTAACGCCCAGCTGGGTATGGAGGAAATAGAAGACCCTCTCGCTGGCCTAGATCAGGACGACACCGAATATTACTATGTCCTGTCCTGCCCAACTTGTAACTTCGACTCCCACCATACAGAAATCATGGAGGAGCACCGAAAGTCTACGGAACATCGGGAGAAGGTGGCTCTACTACGGAAAAAGGAGGAAGAGAAGGAGGAACTGCGCATGCAGCTGGCAGCTGACAGTGGAGCCCAGAGAGTCTCCAAGAAGCAGAAAAGGAAAAGTCGAAACAGAAGATGACCCATCTGAACCATTATTACCTCTACCAGATCACACACGTGGTCCCTCCGAACGGAGCCAATTCAGTTCGGAAGTTCAAACTGTTAAATCCATGGAAGGACTATTGAATGAGTCACTCCAGCAACGTGAACCGACTACACCACAGAGATTGAATCTGTGAACTGTTTTCCGCAGAGACTGAATCTGTGATCTGTTTTGACATGAAGTTATCTATGTATCTATGTTATTCTGTTATGTAAACCTGAAGTTATATATGTATATATGTTATTACGTTATGTTAAATGGGGAGATGACTGTAAAGCTAAGAAGGGAGGAATGTTGTGTATGTAATATGTGTGCTACTTGAACCTATGGACAGGACTGCACTACTTGTAGGGCGTAGTGATACGCAGTACCACTCCTGGCCATAGGGGTATAAATAGTACTGTGGGTACTGATCTCCCCTCAGTTCCCGCCTGTGGGCATGAAGTAAAGACCTACGTGCAGTCCCTACCTCCAACCAGTAAAGACCTGTTTGAGTTATACGTTTAAGTCTTTGTGTTAATTGTTCAATACAATACACATACTTAACAAGTCTTAGTTTCCACGGCTGGTGTTTCTTGGCAAGTAGGGCTCTTGCCCCTCAGGGGTAGAAACTGGTTCTGTATCACATGCAATTATTTTTTAAACATTTCTCACTGATCTTCTGTCATTTTACCCATTGACAGATTTGCCCGATAGCAAAATACTGCAGATGCTGGAAATCCGAAATAACAACAGAAAATGCTGGAAAAACTCAGCAGGTCAGGCAACATCCGTGGAGAGAAATTTGAGTTGACGTTTCGGGTCGAAACCCTTCTTCAAAACTGGAAAGAAAATAAAATAGATCGAAGGCAGGGCTGCGATCGAACAAAAGAAGTAAAAGAGACAATAAAAGGTATTCGAAACCAGACGAGATGGTAATAGGCCCGTGGAGACGAAAGGCAGCTGAGATTAGGTGTGAAGTGTAGTGGCGGGATAGGAGACAGCTGCCAGGTGGGAGAGAGAAACAAAAGGAAAGGAGGGCGGGGGGGGGGGGGGGAAAGGAAGACCCAAAACAAGGGGGTGGAAAAAATTATAAGTAAAAAAGTAACAGGGGCCGAGGTTATGATCTGAAATTGTTGAACTCGATATTGAGTCCAGAAGGCGGCAAAGTGCCTAATCAGAAGATGAGGTGCTGTTCCTCGAGCTTATGTTGAGCTTCCGTGGAACAATACAAGAGGCCAAGGACGGTGAGGTCTGAGTGGGAATGGAGCGGTGAATTAAAATGACAGGCGGCCGGAAGCACGGGGTTATTGTCTCTTTTACTTCTTTTGTTCGATCGCAGCCCTGCCTTCAATCTATTTTCTTTTCTTTCCAGTTTTGAAGAAGGGTTTCGACCCGAAACATCAACTCAAATCTCTCTCCACGGATGTTGCCTGACCTGCTGAGTTTTTCCAGCAATTTCTGTTGTTATTACAGATCTGCCCAGTTTACTGTGGACAGTCTCTGTCTCGTCCCGTTCAAGGCGGCTTTACCTAAATCTAGAATCTTAGTAGCTGTTTCGCGTTTCTCCCTTTCAAACACTACATTGAACTCGATCATGTGATGATCGCTATTGGATAAATGTTCACACACAGTTAGGCTGTTAACTAAATCTGGCTCATTACTAAATCTAATATGGCTTGCCCCCTGGTTGCCTCTAGGACATATTGTTGTAGAAAACTATCCCGGACACACTCTAGAAATTCACTACCTTTCCGACAGGTGCTAGTCTGCTTATCCCAATCTGTGTGAAAGTTAAAATCCCCCTGTAAAACCACTCTGCCTTTGCTACATGCTTGTCTAATCTCTGCATTTATACAATCTAGCACTTCACAGCTGCTACCAGGGGGCCAATACACAACTCCCAAAACAGTCTTAGACCCTTTCTTATTTCTTAATTCTACCCCTAAAGTCTCCACTGCCTGCTTACTTCTCTTTAAATCCTCTTATCATTGAAATGATTTCATCCTTAATCACCAAGGCTGCTCCTCCCCCTCTGCCATTTTCCCTATCCTTCCTGTAGACCTTATAACCTGGTATATTTAGTTCCCAGTCCTGACCGTCTTGCAGCCATGTCTCAGTAATGGCTACCATGTCATACCCTCCAATTTAAATTCGTGCCTGCAGTTCATTCAATTTATTCCTTATACTTCAGCATTTGTATAAAGAACGCTTATTTAGGCCACACACCCTAGCCTGTCCTTCAGCTCTGATGCTTTATTCACATGTTTCTTATTTCTCTCTCCTGGTTTAATCACATTACATCTTTTAGTTTTCCCTTTACCTGTAGTGCCCAAAGTACAATTTCTGACTGCTACTCGTTTGTTTTTGAACTACTAATTGTACTACTTGTGTTGTAATTTCCCCCTGAACTGCCGCCCCCCCCACCATTTACTAGTTTAAAGTCCTTGTGACTGCTCTATTTATCCTTTCCATTAGGACCCTGGGACTAGACCGGTTCAGGTGGAGCCCGTCCCAATGGTACACTTCCTTCCTGTCCCAATACTGATGCCAGTGCCCCATGAAAAGGAATCCCTCTTTCCCACACCACTCCTTTAGCCACGTGTTTACTCCCCTAATCAGCTTATCTCTACACCAATTTCACATGGCTCAGGTAATAATCCAGAGATTATAACCCTTGAGGTCCTGTTCTTTAGTTTAGCTCCTAGTTTCTGAAATTCCCCAAACAGGACTTCTTGCCGATTCTTCCCTATGTTGCTGGTCCCAACATGGACCACAACGACTGGATCCTCCCCCTCCCCCTCCCTCTCCAATATCCTTGCAAGCCGGTTCGAGATGTCCCTCACGCTGGCACCAGGTAGACAACATACCATGTGGGACTCTCAATCCTGCTTACAAAGGATGCTATCTGTCCCCCTAATTATAGAATCCCCTACAACTACCACATTACACTTCCTCTCCTCCTCCTCCTCCCCCCTTAGGACAGTCTCCTGCTACGAGGTGCCATGGTCAGCATTCTGGCTGTCCTTCCGACAATCTTGATCCTTATCCTCACAGATAGCATGTACATTGTACCTGTTGGACAGGACCAGTTTCTGTCGCTCCTTGCCAAATGGCCTCCTGCTATGATTCTATGATATTTGGACACGAAGGGAATCAAGGGATATGTGAATAGTGGAGTTGATGTAGAAGGTCAGCCATGATCTTATCGAATGGCCGAACCAGTTCGAGGCGATGTATGGCCTACTCCTGCTCCTAATTCTTATGTTCTTATTAAGCCCCACGCCAGACCTGAGCTTGTAATCTAGACTAAAACTCCAGTGTAGGGCATTGGTGGAAGCAATGCCTTTCAGATGACACGTTAAGCCTGGTCAGGTGGTGCTAAAGATCCCAAGGCAAACAAACTCAAATAAACTGGCTACTCATTCTTTTGCTGTTTGTGGGACCTTGCTGTGCACTAATTAGCTGCTATGAGGTACAGAATATAAAAGCCAAGAGGTAATGATGAGCCTATATAAACCCTTAGTAAGACCTCAGTTAGAGACTGTGGGCAAGAAGTTCATCTTGGGCGGAGTCGGATCGGCCGGCTGTTATACACGGCGCCTGTTAGTCAGTTCCATTACAGTCAAAACGCAACTCTTGAATTAAACTTTTGGTCACCTGTCCTAATATCTTCATCACAGACTCAGTGCCCGTTTTGTCTGTTTCTGCTTCTGTGAAGCGTCTTGGGACATATTTCTATTGCAAAGACTTTGTTGCTGTGTGAGTGTGAGTGTGCCTGCTGCCCTTACCCATTGGGGTTCAGAGTGTGTGTGTGTCCGCTGTCCTTACCCATTGGGGTTCAGAGTGTGAGGGTGTGTGCCCGCTGCCCTTACCCATTGGGGTTCAGAGTGTGAGTGTGTCCGCTGCCCTTACCCATTGGGGTTCAGTGTGTGTGTGCCCACTGTCCTTACCCATTGGGGTTCAGAGTGTGTGTGCCCACTGTCCTTACCCATTGGGGTTCAGAGTGTGAGTGTGGCCACTGTCCTTACCCATTGTGGTTCAGAGTGTGTGTGTGTCCGCTGCCCTTACCCATTGGGGTTCAGAGTGTGTGTGTGTCCGCTGCCCTTACCCATTGGGGTTCAGAGTGTGAGTGTGCCCACTGCCCTTCCCCATTGGGGTTCAGAGTGTGAGTGTGCCCACTGCCCTTACCCATTGGGGTTCAGAGTGTGAGTGTCCCTGCTGTCCTTACCCATTGCGGTTCAGAGTGTGAGTGTGCCCACTGCCCTTACCCATTGGGGTTCAGAGTGTGTGTGTGCCCACTGCCCTTACCCATTGTGGTTCAGAGTGTGTGTGTGTCCGCTGCCCTTACCCATTGGGGTTCAGAGTGTGAGTGTGCCCACTGTCCTTACCCATTGGGGTTCAGAGTGTGTGTGTGCCCACTGCCCTTACCCATTGGGGTTCAGAGTATGAGTGTCCCTGCTGTCCTTACCCATTGGGGTTCAGAGTGTGAGTGTCCCTGCTGTCCTTACCCATTGGGGTTCAGAGTGTGTGTGTGTCCGCTGCCCTTACCCATTGGGGTTCAGAGTGTGAGTGTGCCCACTGCCCTTACCCATTGGGGTTCAGAGTGTGTGCCCACTGCCCTTACCCATTGGGGTTCAGAGTGTGAGTGTCCCTGCTGTCCTTACCCATTGGGGTTCAGAGTGTGAGTGTGCCCACTGCCCTTACCCATTGGGGTTCAGAGTGTGTGTGTGCCCACTGCCCTTACCCATTGTGGTTCAGAGTGTGTGTGTGTCCGCTGCCCTTACCCATTGGGGTTCAGAGTGCGAGTGTGCCCACTGCCCTTACCCATTGGGGTTCAGAGTGTGTGTGTGCCCACTGCCCTTACCCATTGTGGTTCAGAGTATGAGTGTGCCCACTGCCCTTACCCATTGGGGTTCAGAGTGTGAGGGTGCCCGCTGCCCTTACCCATTGTGGTTCAGAGTGTGAGGGTGCCCACTGCCCTTACCCATTGGGGTTCAGAGTGTGAGTGTGCCCACTGTCCTTACCCATTGGGGTTCAGAGTGTGAGTGTGCCCGCTGTCCTTACCCATTGGGGTTCAGAGTGTGAGTGTGTCCGCTGCCCTTACCCATTGGGGTTCAGAGTGTGAGTGTGCCCACTGTCCTTACCCATTGGGGTTCAGAGTGTGAGTGTGTCCGGTGCCCTTACCCATTGGGGTTCAGAGTGTGAGTGTGCCCGCTGTCCTTACCCATTGGGGTTCAGAGTGTGTGTGTGTCCGCTGCCCTTACCCATTGGGGTTCAGAGTGTGAGTGTGCCCACTGCCCTTACCCATTGGGGTTCAGAGTGTGAGTGTGCCCACTGCCCTTACCCATTGGGGTTCAGAGTGTGAGGGTGTCCGCTGCCCTTACCCATTGGGGTTCAGAGTGTGAGTGTGCCCACTGCCCTTACCCATTGGGGTTCAGAGTGTGTGTGTCCCTGCTGCCCTTACCCATTGGGGTTCAGAGTGTGAGGGTGTGTGTCTGCTGCCCTTACCCATTGGGGTTCAGAGTGTGAGTGTGCCCACTGCCCTTACCCATTGGGGTTCAGAGTGTGAGTGTGCCCACTGCCCTTACCCATTGGGGTTCAGAGTGTGAGGGTGTCCGCTGCCCTTACCCATTGGGGTTCAGAGTGTGTGTGTGCCCACTGCCCTTACCCATTGGGGTTCAGAGTGTGAGTGTGTCCGGTGCCCTTACCCATTGGGGTTCAGAGTGTGTGTGTCCCTGCTGCCCTTACCCATTGGGGTTCAGAGTGTGAGTGTGCCCACTGCCCTTACCCATTGGGGTTCAGAGTGTGAGTGTGTCCGGTGCCCTTACCCATTGGGGTTCAGAGTGTGTGTGTGTCCAGTGCCCTTACCCATTGGGGTTCAGAGTGTGAGTGTGCCCACTGCCCTTACCCATTGGGGTTCAGAGTGTGAGTGTCCCTGCTGCCCTTACCCATTGGGGTTCAGAGTGTGTGTGTGCCCACTGCCCTTACCCATTGGGGTTCAGAGTGTGAGTGTGCCCACTGCCCTTACCCATTGGGGTTCAGAGTGTGTGTGTGTCCGCTGCCCTTACCCATTGGGGTTCAGAGTGTGAGGGTGTCCGCTGCCCTTACCCATTGGGGTTCAGAGTGTGCGTGTGCCCACTGCCCTTACCCATTGGGGTTCAGAGTGTGAGTGTGCCCACTGCCCTTACCCATTGGGGTTCAGAGTGTGTGTGTCCCTGCTGCCCTTACCCATTGGGGTTCAGAGTGCGAGTGTGCCCGCTGCCCTTACCCATTGGGGTTCAGAGTGTGTGTTTCCCTGCTGCCCTTACCCATTGGGGTTCAGAGTGTGAGGGTGCCCACTGCCCTTACCCATTGGGGTTCAGAGTGTGAGTGTGCCCACTGTCCTTACCCATTGGGGTTCAGAGTGTGAGTGTGTCCGCTGCCCTTACCCATTGGGGTTCAGAGTGTGAGTGTGCCCACTGTCCTTACCCATTGGGGTTCACAGTGTGAGTGTGTCCGCTGCCCTTACCCATTGGGGTTCAGAGTGTGAGTGTGCCCACTGCCCTTACCCATTGGGGTTCAGAGTGTGAGTGTGTCCGCTGCCCTTACCCATTGAGGTTCAGAGTGTGAGTGTGCCCGCTGTCCTTACCCATTGGGGTTCAGAGTGTGAGGGTGTCCGCTGCCCTTACCCATTGGGGTTCAGAGTGTGTGTGTGCCCACTGTCCTTACCCATTGGGGTTCAGAGTGTGTGTGTGCCCACTGCCCTTACCCATTGGGGTTCCAAGTGTGAGGGTGTGTGTGAGCAATACCCAGTCATCCTCATGAGGAATTGAAGTTGGGCTTACACGGGCAATGGGGTCCCATGACCGGAGACATTTCCCCTCAGACACTGTTGATTTGCCCGGTCACAAGGCAGCCAGCAGAATATTCACAGAGCTTTCTAGAGTTGGATTGTGATCTGGTTTCCCCTTGAAATCTAAGAATTTATATCTCATTTTTAAAATGTAAAGCATGTGCGGGTTGACTCTTGCTGTGTAACATTACTCCTCCTGTATTTCGAATGTGGTCAGGTTTGAGGATTTGGCTGTGCACTCAGTACACAAGCTGGCCCTTCAGGCCACGGCCCCTTTCACCTGCCCAGGAGAGCAAGGAATTAATTCCAAAGAACTGAGAGAGAAAGAGAGAGACTGAAAGTGGAGAGAAAGAGTCAGAGACAGATAGAGATGGGGAGGAAAGATAGTGAGAGAGAGAGACAGAGAATGGGAAAAAGATGAAGTGAGAAAATGTGTGAGAAATAATCAGAGATGAGGAAGAGACAGAGATGGAGAGAGAAAGTGACAGGTAGAAAGACAGCGAGAGAGAGACAGCGAGAGGCAGAGAGAGAGAGAATGAGAGATAGAGAGAGTAATCAGTAATTGAACCAATTGCACTCTATGGCAGTGAGGTGTGGGGACCGCTAACACAACAAGAATTTGCAAAATGGGACAAACACCCAATCGAGATCCTACATGCAGAATTCTGTAAAAGTATCCTCTGGACTCAAAGGAAAACCGTAAACAATGCATGCAGGGCAGAACTAGGCCAATATCCATTAATAATCACTATCCAAAAAAGAGCCACCAAATTTTGGAAACACCTAGAAATGAGCAACCCCCAATGCTATCATTACGAAGCCCTGAAATGCCAAGAGAGGACCATAAAGAAGAATACCCTCAGTCAACTAGTCCTGGGACTCAGTGAAGTAACTACTAACACTACTAACAATAACCAGCCCCAGGACAGTGACAGCGTAACACAAAGAATTCGACCCAACACAATCGTCGCTAAGCAAAAGGAAAAATATCTGTCATATTGGGCAGAAACAACAAAAACCCAAAGCAAACTCAATTGCTACTTGGCCCTAAACAGACAATACAACATGGCTGATTACCTGACCATGGTAAAGGATAGCAAACTGAGAAAAACCTTGACAATGTACAGACTTAGTGAACATAGCCTGGCGATCGAAAAAGGTAGACACAGGCAGACCCGGCTACCAAGAGAGGACAGGATATGCTCTCACTGCAGTCAGGGAGTGGTGGAGACAGAGATGCACTTCCTCACAGCTTGTAGAAAATATCAGGGCATAAGGGAGAATTTCTACCCAAAATTCACAAAAATATGCCCGGAATTCAGAAATTTGAATGATGACCAAAAACTCCCATACCTACTAGGGGAAGAGAGAAATTGTGTAACCTTAGCGGCACACTATGTTACAGCTTGCCATAAACAGAGGGACAACCACTAAATATAAGAATGTATATTTATACACTCAGGGATATATCTGTTTATACACTGTATGGATAGATCTGTATTTTTGTGTACAAACATGAATGTTTTTCGATGCTTTGGCAACATAAGATGTAACTTGTCATGCCAATAAAGCGATTTGAATTGAATTGAATTGAATTGAGAGACAGAGAGAGAGAGAATGAGAGAGAGAGAGAGACAGAGGGGGAGAGAGACAGAGAGAGAGAGAATGAGAGAGAGAGAGAGAGAGATAGCAAGAGTCAGACGGGTAGATTTTGACTTTGTGCGACAGTGTAAAACAGTTGATAGTGAGTCAGCCGCTCATTTTACATCTCGCCCCATTGTAATTTCTATTGAAGTCACAAATCTACCCCAGAGAGAGAGAGAGAGAGACAGCGGGAGCAGAAAACAGTGAGAGAGAGACAGAATGGGAAAGAGATAAAGGGAGAATAAGAGAGAAGACAAGTAAGAGAGAATGAAGGAGAGCGATTTGAGAGAGAGAGAGTTAGAGGAAATGGGGTTTATTTTGACTCCTAGGCAGGAGTGCGGCCTAGCCAATGGCACAGCCTGTCCAGGAGCAGCAGTGGAGGGACACTGATGACACCGGCCAAAATCCCAACTAAATCTATCACTCGCAGTCTTGAAAGCTCCAAATGTCCCTCACCATCCACAGCCTTTTGGAGCAGAGTTCCAGATTTCCACCACCCTCTGTGTGAGGAAGTGCTTCCTGACATCACCCCTGAACGGCCTGGCTCTAATTCTAAGGTTCTGCCCCCTTGTTCTGGACTCCCCCCACCAGAGGAAATAGTTTCTCTCGATCTACCCGATCAACTCCTTTAATCATCTTAAACACCTCGATTAGATCACCCAGTAATTCTAAACTCGAGGGAATACAGGCCCAGTTTATGGACATTAAATGCAGACTTGGCCACATACCAAGAACAAATTCAAAATAAATCATAAGATGGCTTCAGATGAAGAAGGTCCTTCAGCCCATTTGACCTCCTCCTATCAGAATTCAAACTCCACTGTTTCCCCATTACGGAATCTCTCTGTTTCTTAAATGGGCCCAGTGATCCAGCCTCGCCACCCTGCCCGGTGATCCACCCCATCTCACCATCGCACCCTATGATTTTTTATTTAATTAATTCTCGGGCTGGATTGGCAAGGGAGTGCTGCACTGTCAGAGGGGCAGCACTGAGGGAGCACCGCCCTGTCGGAGGGGCAGTACTGAGGGAGCGCCGCACTGTCGGAGGGGCAGTACTGAGGGAGCCCTGCACTGTTGGAGGGGCAGTACTGAGGGAGCGCCGCACTGTCGGAGGGGCAGTACTGAGGGAGCGCTGCACTGTTGGAGGGGCGGTACTGAGGGAGCGCCGCACTGTCGGAGGGGCAGTACTGAGGGAGCCCTGCACTGTTGGAGGGGCAGTACTGAGGGAGCGCCGCACTGTCGGAGGGGCAGTACTGAGGGAGTGCTGCACTGTTGGAGGGTTGGATGTAGTGTAGGTGAATTTTGGCTGGGCTTTTGATGAGGTCCCACATGGCAGACTGGTCACGAGGGTGGAAGCCCATGGGATCCAAGGCAAAGTGGCAGATTGGATCCAAAATTGGCTCAGAGGCAAGACACAAAGAGATGTGGTCGATGGGTTAAACATAGAAACATAGAAGATAGGAGCAGGAGTAGGCCATTCGGCCCTTCGAGCCTGCTCCGCCATTCAACGAGATCATGGCTGATCATCCAAACCCTAGCACCCGGTCCCTACACCGACAGCCATCCCACCCAAGCCCTATCCCCATAACCCCACGTATTTAATCCCCCCTAACACTAAGGGCCAATTTTTTTTTATCATGGCCACTCAACCTAAAGACAGAAAACCTCCTCACATTTAAAAAGTACTTGGATGTGCGCTTGAAGTGCCGTAACCTACAGGGCTACGGACCGAGAGCTGGACAGTGGGATTAGGCTGGAGAGCTCTTTTCTTGCTCGCATTGACAAGATGGGCCGAATGGCCTCCTCCTGTGCTGTAACTTTCTATGATTCTAAGGTGCTCACACTGTTCATTCCGGAGGTGATAGTTTTTCTCACAGACAGAACTTTGTGGTGAGATCAGTTTGCAGTTGCTGCTCACTGGTTGTAATTGATCAGAGAGGGCGGGAAGCACATCTCAGGACGCATCAGGCCGGGAGCGCCGGGAGAGAGCTTTGCAAACACAGACACTGACAAACACAACAGCAGGCAGTTTGTGCCACGTTGGCCCAGGGCCACAGACTGACCCAGGGCCACAGACTGACCCAGTGTCACAGACTGACCCACTGTCACAGACTGACCCAGTGCCACAGACTGACCCACTGCCACAGACTGACCCAGTGTCAGACTGACCCAGTGCCACAGACTGACCCAGGGCCACAGACTGACCCACTGTCACAGACTGACCCAGTGTCACAGACTGACCCAGTGTCAGACTGACCCAGGGCCACAGACTGACCCAGTGCCACAGACTGACCCAGTGCCACAGACTGACCCAGTGCCACAGACTGACCCAGTGCCACAGACTGACCCAGTGCCACAGACTGACCCAGTGTCACAGACTGACCCAGTGCCACAGACTGACCCAGTGTCACAGACTGACCCAGTGCCACAGACTGACCCAGTGCCACAGACTGACCCACTGTCACAGACTGACCCAGGGCCACAGACTGACCCAGGGCCACAGACTGACCCAGTGCCACAGACTGACCCACTGTCACAGACTGACCCAGTGTCAGACTGACCCAGTGCCACAGACTGACCCAGTGCCACAGACTGACCCACTGTCACAGACTGACCCAGGGCCACAGACTGACCCAGTGCCACAGACTGACCCACTGTCACAGACTGACCCACTGTCACAGACTGACCCAGTGCCACAGACTGACCCACTGTCACAGACTGACCCAGTGTCAGACTGACCCAGTGCCACAGACTGACCCAGTGCCACAGACTGACCCACTGTCACAGACTGACCCAGTGCCACAGACTGACCCAGTGCCACAGACTGACCCACTGTCACAGACTGACCCAGTGTCAGACTGACCCAGGGCCACAGACTGACCCAGGGCCACAGACTGACCCAGTGCCACAGACTGACCCACTGTCACAGACTGACCCAGTGCCACAGACTGACCCACTGTCACAGACTGACCCAGTGCCACAGACTGACCCACTGTCACAGACTGACCCAGTGCCACAGACTGACCCAGTGTCAGACTGACCCAGTGTCACAGACTGACCCAGGGCCACAGACTGACCCAGTGCCACAGACTGACCCACTGTCACAGACTGACCCAGTGTCAGACTGACCCAGTGTCACAGACTGACCCAGTGTCAGACTGACCCAGTGTCACAGACTGACCCAGGGCCACAGACTGACCCAGTGCCACAGACTGACCCACTGTCACAGACTGACCCAGTGTCAGACTGACCCAGTGTCACAGACTGACCCAGTGTCAGACTGACCCACTGTCACAGACTGACCCAGTGTCAGACTGACCCAGTGCCACAGACTGACCCACTGTCAGACTGACCCAGTGCCACAGACTGACCCAGGGCCACAGACTGACCCAGTGTCAGACTGACCCAGTGCCACAGACTGACCCACTGTCAGACTGACCCAGTGCCACAGACTGACCCAGGGCCACAGACTGACCCAGTGTCAGACTGACCCAGTGTCACAGACTGACCCAGTGCCACAGACTGACCCAGTCCCACAGACTGACCCAGTGTCAGACTGACCCAGTGCCACAGACTGACCCAGTGTCACAGACTGACCCAGTGCCACAGACTGACCCAGTGCAACAGACTGACCCAGGGCCACAGACTGACCCAGTCCCACAGACTGACCCAGTCCCACAGACTGACCCAGTGCAACAGACTGACCCAGTCCCACAGACTGACCCAGTGCAACAGACTGACCCAGGGCCACAGACTGACCCACTGTCACAGACTGACCCAGTGCCACAGACTGACCCAGTGTAACAGACTGACCCAGGGCCACAGACTGACCCAGTGCCACAGACTGACCCACTGTCACAGACTGACCCAGTGCCACAGACTGACCCAATGCCACAGACTGACCCAGTGCCACAGACTGACCCACTGTCACAGACTGACCCAGTGCCACAGACTGACCCAGTGCCACAGACTGACCCAGTCCCACAGACTGACCCAGTGCCACAGACTGACCCAGTGCCACAGACTGACCCAGTGCCACAGACTGACCCACTGTCACAGACTGACCCACTGTCACAGACTGACCCAGTGCCACAGACTGACCCAGTGCCACAGACTGACCCAGTGCCACAGACTGACCCAGTACCACAGACTGACCCAGTACCACAGACTGACCCACTGTCACAGACTGACCCAGTGCCACAGACTGACCCAGTGCCACAGACTGGCCCACTGTCACAGACTGACCCAGTGTCAGACTGACCCAGTGCCACAGACTGACCCAGTGCCACAGACTGACCCAGTGCCACAGACTGACCCAGTGTCACAGACTGACCCAGTGCCACAGACTGACCCACTGTCACAGACTGACCCACTGTCACAGACTGACCCAGTGCCACAGACTGACCCAGTGCCACAGACTGACCCACTGTCACAGACTGATCCACTGTCACAGACTGACCCAGTGTCACAGACTGACCCAGTGCCACAGACTGACCCAGTGTCACAGACTGACCCAGTGTAACAGACTGACCCAGTGCCACAGACTGACCCAGTCCCACAGACTGACCCAGTGTCACAGACTGACCCAGTGCCACAGACTGACCCAGGGCCACAGACTGACCCAGTGTAACAGACTGACCCAGTGCCACAGACTGACCCAGTGTAACAGACTGACCCAGTGTCAGACTGACCCAGTGCCACAGACTGACCCAGTGCCACAGACTGACCCAGTCCCACAGACTGACCCAGTGCCACAGACTGACCCAGTGCCACAGACTGACCCAGTGCCACAGACTGACCCAGTGCCACAGACTGACCCAGTGCCACAGACTGACCCAGTGTCACAGACTGACCCAGTGTCAGACTGACCCAGTGCCACAGACTGACCCAGTGCCACAGACTGACCCAGTGCCACAGACTGACCCAGTGCCACAGACTGACCCAGTGCCACAGACTGACCCAGTGCCACAGACTGACCCAGTGCCACAGACTGACCCAGTGCCACAGACTGACCCAGTGCCACAGACTGACCCAGTGCCATGCCGCACCATGAAATTAATGCCTTTTCTCTGTCACTCTTGCAGCTTTGGTTCCAGTTAGTCAGTGGAACGAAATAAAGACAGACTTGTCTTTCTCCGGCACCTTCCACGACCACCGGACGTCCCAAAGCGCTTCACAGCCAATTGATCAGTTTTTGAAGTGTAGTCGCTGATGTAATGTAGGAAACGCGGCAGCCAATTTGTGCACAGCAAGATCCCATGAACAGCAGTGTGATAAATGACCAAATCATCAGATTTTCTTTATGTTGGTTGAGGGCTCAATATTGGCCAGGATGGTGGGGAGATCTCCCCCGGCACGTCACAGGGTCTTCTTCATCCACCTGAGCGAGGAGACGGGGAGATCTCCCCTGGCACGTCACAGGGTCTTCTTCATCCACCTGAGCGAGGAGACGGGGAGATCTCCCCTGGCACGTCACAGGGTCTTCTTCATCCACCTGAGCGAGGAGACGGGGAGATCTCCCCCGGCACGTCACAGGGTCTTCTTCATCCACCTGAGCGAGGAGACGGGGAGATCTCCCCTGGCATGTCACAGGGTCTTCTTCATCCACCTGAGCGAGGAGACGGGGAGATCTCCCCTGGCATGTCACAGGGTCTTCTTCATCCACCTGAGCGAGGAGACGGGGAGATCTCCCCCGGCACGTCACAGGGTCTTCTTCATCCACCTGAGCGAGGAGACGGGGAGATCCCCCCCGGCATGTCACAGGGTCTTCTTCATCCACCTGAGCGAGGAGACGGGGAGATCTCCCCCGGCATGTCACAGGGTCTTCTTCATCCACCTGAGCGAGGAGACGGGGAGATCTCCCCCGGCATGTCACAGGGTCTTCTTCATCCACCTGAGCGAGGAGACGGGGAGATCTCCCCTGGCACATCACAGGGTCTTCTTCATCCACCTGAGCGAGGAGACGGGGAGATCCCCCCCGGCATGTCACAGGGTCTTCTTCATCCACCTGAGCGAGGAGACGGGGAGATCTCCCCCGGCACGTCACAGGGTCTTCTTCATCCACCTGAGCGAGGAGACGGGGAGATCTCCCCTGGCACATCACAGGGTCTTCTTCATCCACCTGAGCGAGGAGACGGGGAGATCTCCCCTGGCACGTCACAGGGTCTTCTTCATCCACCTGAGCGAGGAGACGGGGAGATCTCCCCCGGCACGTCACAGGGTCTTCTTCATCCACCTGAGCGAGGAGACGGGGAGATCCCCCCCGGCATGTCACAGGGTCTTCTTCATCCACCTGCTCGAGGAGCCGGGGCCTCAGTTTAACATCTCAACCTAAAAACGGCATCACCGACAGTGCAGCACCTTCCTCAGTATCTAACCCCTGCTGTACCTGCCCTGTGAGTGTTTGATGGGACAGTGTAGAGGGAGCTTTACTCTGTATCTAACCCGTGCTGTACCTGCCCTGGGAGTGTTTGATGGGACAGTGTAGAGGGAGCTTTACTCTGTATCTAACCCGTGCTGTACCTGCCCTGGGAGTATGTGATGGGGCAGTGTAGAGGGAGCTTTACTCTGTATCTAACCCGTGCTGTACCTGCCCTGGGAGTGTTTGATGGGACAGTGTAGAGGGAGCTTTACTCTGTATCTAACCCCTGCTGTACCTGCCCTGGGAGTGTTTGATGGGACAGTGTAGAGGGAGCTTTACTCTGTATCTAACCCGTGCTGTGCCTGCTCTGGGAGTGTTTGATGGGACAGTGTAGAGGGAGCTTTATTCTGTATCTAACCCTTACAGTACCTGCCCTGGGGGTGTTTGATGGGATAGTGTAGAGGGAGCATTATTCCGTATCTAACCCGTGCTGTACCTGCCCTGGGAGTTTTTGATGGGACAGTGTAGAGGGAGCTTTACTCTGTATCTAACCCGTGCTGTAGCTGCCCTGGGAGTGTTTGATGGGACAGTGTAGAGGGAGCTTTACGCTGTATCTAACCCGTGCTGTACCTGCCCTGGGAGTGTTTGATGGGACAGTGTAGAAGGAGCTTTACTCTGTATCTAACCCGTGCTGTACCTGCCCTGGGAGTGTTTGATGGAACAGTGTAGAGGGAGCTTTACTCTGTATCTAACCCATGCTCTACCTGAGTTGGAAAGGTTTTGGTTGGAAGGACCTGCATTTATATGTCACCTTATCTCATCCCTCAGTGAATTACAATCCCCACCGCTCACCCTGCCCTCACTGATCCTGTATCGAGGAATTTGCACTGAGTGTTTGCCATCACCACATGCGACAATTGAAAGTCGCCGCTTCTAACGTATCAATCCCGCTGACTATTTCTACTTGGAATATTCAGCACAGAAACAGCCCATTCGGCCCCACTAGTCTGCTGGTATTTCGGGCAGTCCAGTAAATGCTCACCCTGGACTGACCCGTTTAAAATGCTCTGCTGAATTCAGGGGGTTGGGGATTTGTCAGAATGTCAATCTGCTGTTCACACCTGGTTAATGTGTGATTACCCAAGTGATGAGAGTATGGATTTAATCAAAGATTGGCGGCCAAACTGTAATCAAACAATGGGCTGCCTTTAAAGAGGAGATGGTTCGGCTACAGTCGAGGTACAGTCCCACGAGGGGGAAAAGTAGGGCAACTAAAGCCAGAGCTCCGTGGATAACGAAAGAGATAGAGGGTAAGATGAAGCAGAATAAGGGGGTGTATGACGGATGCCAGTTTGAGAATACAAGTTAGAACCAGGCTGAATATAGAAAGTTCAGAGGGGAAGTGTAAAAGGAAATAAGAGGGAGAAGAGAGAGGATGAGAATAGAATGGCAGCGAACATAAAAGGGAATTCAAAAGCATATAAATAATAAACAGTTAGTAAGAGGAGGGGAGGGGCCGATTAGGGACCAAAAAGGAGACCTATACATGGAGGCAGAGGGCATGGCTGAGGTACTAAATGAATACTTTGCACCTGTCTTCACCAATGAAGAAGATGCTGCCAAAGTCATAGTGGGAGAAGGAGGTAGTGGAGACACTGGATGAGATAAAAATTGATAAAAAGGAAGTATTGGAAAGGCTGGCTGTACTTAAAGTAGATAAGTCACCAGGATGGGATGCTGAGGGAAGTTAAGGTGGAAATCGTGGAGGTACTGGCCATAATCTTCCAATCCTCTTTAGATATTGCCACAACTTCATTAACCTCATCTATATCACTGGAAAAGCCCACGGCATCAATTCTCGTCCGAACAACTGCCCCTCCGGCAGTGTAGAGTTCCTTCATTGCGATTGTGATATACCTCAACAAACTAGTACTGAGAGGGAGAAGGTACTAGCGGTTTTAGCAGGCTTAAAAGTGGATAAATCCCCAGGCCCTGACGGGGTGTATCCCAGGCTGCTGTGTTAGGCAAGGGAGGAGATTGCAGGGGCTCTGACACAACTTTTCAGAACCTCTCTGGCCACAGGGGAGGTGCCAGAGGACTGGAGAACAGCTAACGTAGTACCATTATTCAAGAAGGGTAGTAGGGATAAATCAGGGAATTACAGGCCAGTGAGCCTAACATCAGTGGTAGAGAAATTATTGGAAAAAATTCTGAGGGACAGAATTAGTCTCCACTTGGAGAGGCAAGGATTAATCAAGGATAGTCAGCATGGCCTTGTCAGGGCGAGATCATGTCTAACCAATTTGATTGAATTTTTCAAGGGGGTGACTAGGTGTGTGGATGAGGGTAGTGCAGTTGATGTAGTCTACATGGACTTCAGTAAGGCTTTTGACAAAGTCCCACATGGGAGACTGGTCAAGAAGGTAAGAGCCCATGGGATCCAGGGCAATTTGGCACATTGGATCCAAAATTGGCTGAGTGGCAGGAGGCAGAGGGTGATGGTCGAAGGTTGTTTTTGTGACTGGAAGCCTGTGTCCAGTGGTATACCGCAGGGATCGGTGTTGGGTCCTTTGCTGTTTGTAGTGTACATTAATGATTTAGATATGAATGTAGGAGGTATGATCAGTAAGTTCGCAGATGACACGAAAATTGGTGGAATGGTAAATAGCGAGGAGGGAAGCCTCAGGCTACAGGATGATATAGACGGGTTGGTTCGATGGGCAGAACAGTGGCAAATGGAATTTAACCTTGAAAAGTGTGAGCTGATGCATTTTGGGAGGACTAACAAGGCAAGGGAATACACAATGAATGGTAGGATCCTAGGAAGGACAGAGGATCAGAGGGACCTTGGTGTGCATGTACATAGATCCCTGAAGGCAGCAGGACAGGTAGATAAGGTGGTTAAAAAGGCATATGGGATACTTGACTTCATTAACCGAGGCATAGAATATAAGAGCAGGGAGGTTATGATGGAGCTGTACAAAACGTTAGTTAGGCCACAGCTGGAATACTGTGTGCAGTTCTGGTCGCCACACTTCAGGAAGGATGTGATTGCATTGGAGAGGGTGCAGAGGAGATTCACCAGGATGTTACCTGGGCTGGAGCGCTTCAGCTATGAAGAGACTGGACAGGCTGGGGTTGTTTTCCTTACAGCAGAGAAGGCTGAGGGGGGACCTGGTTGAGGTGTACAAAATTATGAGGGGGCATAGATAGGGTAGATAGAAAGGAACTTTTCCCCTTAGTAGAGGGGTCAATAACCAGGGGGCATAGTTTCAAGGTAAGGGGCAGGAGGTTTAGAGAGGCTTTGAGGAAAAACTTTTTCACCCAGAGGGTGGTTGGAATCTGGAACTCACTACCTGAAAGGATGGTAGAGGCAGGAACCCTCACAACATTCAAGAAGCATTTGGATGAGCACTTGAAACGTCATAACATACAAGGCTACGGACCAAGTGCTGGAAAATGGGATTAGGATAGACAGGGCTTGAAGGCCGGCGCGGACACGATGGGCCGAAGGGCCTCTTTCTGTGCTGTATAACTCTATGGGCAGGATTTTCATTGGGCCGTGGAGGTGGGATTGGAGGCGTGTGGGGGGTTAAAATCCCGAAATCGGGGGTCACGAACCCATCCCGCCCCCCAACCCGCCTCCATGCCAGTTTCAAAGGAGGCGGGTACCTGACCCGCACTGGGACCCGCCTCCCGAGGCGGGAGGGGGATTAGTGCCAATTAACTGCCTGTTAACAGGTAGTTAACAGGCAGTTTTTAGCCTAATCCCTATTTTTAATGTTGAAGTGTGGGATTCCCGACGGCTCCAAACCACGCCAAGTTAGAGGAGGCGGGCCGTCGGGATGAAGGGCTTGGAGAGGTCGAGATGTTCGGTGTTCAGGTGAGTGATGGGTGCGTGAGTGCAGAGGTAAGTGTGTTTGGTGTGTGTAAAGTGTTTAAAGAAGTTTTACTTACCTTTACAGCCTTCCTTCCTTCAGGTCTCGGGAGTCCCTCATCTCATCAGCACAGAAAGCAGAATGGCCGCGATCTGTCAAAAATTGCAGCATTCAGCTTTCTGTTCCGGGGAGATCTCTAAATCATCCCGAGAGGAAGGAATTAACTTAGAATACAGATTGTCAGTGTTTGACAGCTTCAAACAGCTGTGAAATGCTGATATTTCAACTGTCAAAAGGTCTTGACAGATGAAATATCAATCTGTGACGTCACCTGTTGCCGGGTGGCCGTTAATTGGCCGACTGAGCCCGTTGGGCGGGATTAACAAGGTCGTTGGAGGCGGGACTACAACCCCGAAAGTTGTAGTCCCACCTCCTACCCACCTCCTCAATGAAAATCCAGCCCTTTGACTCTATGACTATTCAGTACTGCCCCTCTGACAGTTTAACGCTCCCTCAGTACTGCCCATCGGATAGTGAAGAGCTCCCTCAGTACTGCCCCTCCGACTGTGTAGCGCTCCCTCAGTACTGACCCTCCAACAGTGCAGCACTAACTCAGTACTGCCCATCGGACAGTGCGGCGCTCCCTCAGTACGGCCCCTGTGAGAGTGCGGCGCTCCCTCAGTACTGCCCCTGTGACAGTGCGGTGCTCCCTCAGTACTGCCCCGCCGACAGTGCGGCACTCCCTCAGTACTGCCCCTCCCGACAGTGCGGCGCTCCCTCAGTACTGCCCATCGGACAGTGCGGCGCTCCCTCAGTACTGCCCCTCCGACAGTTCGGCGCTCCCTCAGTACTGCCCCTCCAACAGCGCGGAGCTCCCTCAGTACAGCCCCTCCAACAGTGCAGCACTAACTCAGAACTGCCCATCGGAAAGTGCGGCGCTCCCTCAGTACTACCCCTCCGACAGTGCAGCGCTCCCTCAGTACTGCCCCTCCAACAGTGCGGCGCTCCCTCAGTACTGCCCCTCCAACAGTGCGGCACTAACTCAGTACTGCCCATCGGACAGTGCAGCACTCCCTCAGTACTGTCCCTCTGACAGTGCAGCGATCCCTCAGTACTGCCCATCGGACAGTGCGGCGCTCCCTCAGTACTGACCCTCCGACAGTGCGGTGCTCCCTCAGTACTGTCCCTCTGACAGTGCGGCGCTCCCTCAGTACTGCCCCTCCCACAGTGCAGCGCTCTCTCAGTACTGCCCCTACGACAGTGCAGCGCTCCCTCAGTACTGACTCTCTGACAGTGCGGCGCTCCCTCAGTACTGCCCCTCCAACAGTGCAGTGCTCCCTCAGTACTGACTCTCTGACAGTGCGGCGCTCCCTCAGTACTGCCCCTCCGACAGTGCAGCGCTCTCTCAGTACTGCCCCTCCGACAGTGCGGCGATCCCTCAGTACTGCCCATCGGACAGTGCAGCGCTCCCTCAGTACTGCCCCTCCGACAGTGCAGCGCTCTCTCAGTACTGCCCCTCCCACAGTGCAGCACTAACTCAGTACTGCCCCTCCGACAGTGCAGCACTCTCTCAGTACTGCCCCTCCGACAGAGCGGCGCTCCCTCAGTACTGCCCATCGGACAGTGCGGCGCTCCCTCAGTTCTGCCCCTGCGACAGTGCGGCGCTCCCTCAGTACTGCCCCTCCAACAGTGCAGTGCTCCCTCAGTACTGACTCTCTGACAGTGCGGCGCTCCCTCAGTACTGCCCCTCCGACAGTGCAGCGCTCCCTCAGTACTGACCCTCCGACAGTGCAGCACTCCCTCAGTACTGCCCCTCCGACAGTGCAGCGCTCCCTCACTACTGCCCCTCCAACAGTGCAGCTCTCCCTCAGTACTGAATCTCTGACAGTGCGACGCTCCCTCAGTACTGCCCCTCCGACAGTGCGGCGCTCCTTCAGTACTGCCCCTCCGACAGTGCAGCGCACTCTCAGTACTGCCCCTCCCACAGTGCAGCACTAACTCAGTACTGCCCCTCCGACAGTGCAGCACTCTCTCAGTACTGCCCCTCCGACAGAGCGGCGCTCCCTCAGTACTGCCCATCGGACAGTGCGGCGCTCCCTCAGTTCTGCCCCTGCGACAGTGCGGCGCTCCCTCAGTACTGCCCCTCCGACAGTGCGGCGCTGCCCCTCCGACAGTGCGGCGCTCCCTCAGTACTGCCCCTCCGACAGTGCGGCGCTCCCTGAGTACTGCCCCTCCAACAGTGTGGCGCTCCCTCAGTACTGCCCCTCCAACAGTGCAGCACTAACTCAGTACTGCCCATCGGACACTGCGGCGCTCCCTCAGTACTACCCCTCCGACAGTGCAGCGCTCCCTCAGTACTGCCCCTCCAACAGTGCGGAGCTCCCTCAGTACTGCCCATCGGACAGTGCGGCGCTCCCTCAGTACTGACCCTCCGACAGTGCAGCGCTCTCTCAGTACTACCCCTCCCACAGTGCAGCATTAGCTCAGTAGTGCCCCTCCGACAGTGCAGCGCTCTCTCAGTACTGCCCCTCCGACAGAGCGGCGCTCCCTCAGTACTGCCCATCGGACAGTGCGGCGCTCCCTTAGTACTGCCCCTCCGACAGCGAGGCGCTCCCTCAGTACTGCCCCTCCGACAGTGCGGCACTAACTCAGTACTGCTCATCGGACAGTGCAGCACTCCCTCAGTACTGCCCCTCCGACAGTGCAGCGATCCCTCAGTACTGCCCATCGGACAGTGCGGCGCTCCCTCAGTACTTCCCATCGGACAGTGCGGCGCTCCCTCAGTTCTGCCCCTCCGACAGTGCGGCGCTCCCTCAGTACTGCCCCTCCGACAGTGCGGCGCTGCCCCTCCGACAGTGCGGCGCTCCCTCAGTACTGCCCCTCCGACAGTGCGGCGCTCCCTGAGTACTGCCCCTCCAACAGTGTGGCACTCCCTCAGTACTGCCCCTCCAACAGTGCAGCACTAACTCAGTACTGCCCATCGGACACTGCGGCGCTCCCTCAGTACTACCCCTCCGACAGTGCAGCGCTCCCTCAGTACTGCCCCTCCAACAGTGCGGAGCTCCCTCAGTACTGCCCAGCGGACAGTGCGGCGCTCCCTCAGTACTGACCCTCCGACAGTGCAGCGCTCTCTCAGTACTGCCCCTCCCACAGTGCAGCATTAACTCAGTAGTGCCTCTCCGACAGTGCAGCGCTCTCTCAGTACTGCCCCTCCGACAGAGCGGCGCTCCCTCAGTACTGCCCATCGGACAGTGCGGCGCTCCCTCAGTACTGCCCCTCCGACAGCGAGGTGTTCCCTCAGTACTGCCCCTCCGACAGTGCGGCACTAACTCAGTACTGCTCATCGGACAGTGCAGCACTCCCTCAGTACTGCCCCTCCGACAGTGCAGCGATCCCTCAGTACTGCCCATCGGACAGTGCGGCGCTCCCTCAGTACTGCCCATCGGACAGTGCGGCGCTCCCTCAGTACTGCCCCTCCGACAGCGCGGCGCTCCCTCAGTACTGCCCCTCCGACAGTGCGGCGCTGCCCCTCCGACAGTGCGGCACTCCCTCAGTACTGCCCCTCCGACAGTGCGGTGCTCCCTCAGTACTGCCCCTCCAACAGTGTGGCGCTCCCTCAGTACTGCCCCTCCAACAGTGCAGCACTAACCCAGTACTGCCCATCGGACAGTGCGGCGCTCCACCAGTACTACCCCTCCGACAGTGCAGCGCTCCCTCAGTACTGCCCCTCCAACAGCGCGGCGCTCCCTCAGTACTGCCCCTCCAACAGTGCAGCACTAACTCAGTACTGCTCATCGGACAGTGCAGCACTCCCTCAGTACTGCCCCTCCGACAGTGCAGCGATCCCTCAGTACTGCCCATCGGACAGTGCGGCGCTCCCTCAGTACTGCCCATCGGACAGTGCGGCGCTCCCTCAGTACTGACCCGCCGACAGTGCGTTGCTCCCTCAGTACTGCCCCTCTGACAGTGCGGCGCTCCCTCAGTACGGCCCCTCCCACAGTGCAGCACTAACTTACTACTGCCACTCTGACAGTGCAGCGCTCCCTCAGTACTGCCCCTCTGACAGTGCGGCGCTCCCTCAGTACTGCCCCTCCGACAGTGCGGCGCTCCCTCAGTACTGCCCCTCCGACAGTGCGGCGCTCCCTCAGTACTGCCCCTCCGACAGTGCGGCGCTCCCTCAGTACTGCCCCTCCGACAGTGCGGCACTCCCTCAGTACTGCCCCTCCGACAGTGCAGCGCTCCCTCAGTACTGCCCCTCCGACAGTGCGGCACTCCCTCAGTACTGCCCCTCCGACAGTGCGGCGCTCCCTCAGTACTGCTCCTCCGACAGTGCGGCACTCCCTCAGTACTGCCCCTCCGACAGTGCAGTGCTCCCTCAGTACTGCCCCTCCGACAGTGCGGCACTCCCTCAGTACTGCCCCTCCGACAGTGCGGCGCTCCTTCAGTACTGCCCCTCCGACAGTGCAGCGCACTCTCAGTACTGCCCCTCCCACAGTGCAGCACTAACTCAGTACTGCCCCTCCGACAGTGCAGCACTCTCTCAGTACTGCCCCTCCGACAGAGCGGCGCTCCCTCAGTACTGCCCATCGGACAGTGCGGCGCTCCCTCAGTTCTGCCCCTGCGACAGTGCGGCGCTCCCTCAGTACTGCCCCTCCGACAGTGCGGCGCTGCCCCTCCGACAGTGCGGCGCTCCCTCAGTACTGCCCCTCCGACAGTGCGGCGCTCCCTGAGTACTGCCCCTCCAACAGTGTGGCGCTCCCTCAGTACTGCCCCTCCAACAGTGCAGCACTAACTCAGTACTGCCCATCGGACACTGCGGCGCTCCCTCAGTACTACCCCTCCGACAGTGCAGCGCTCCCTCAGTACTGCCCCTCCAACAGTGCGGAGCTCCCTCAGTACTGCCCATCGGACAGTGCGGCGCTCCCTCAGTACTGACCCTCCGACAGTGCAGCGCTCTCTCAGTACTACCCCTCCCACAGTGCAGCATTAGCTCAGTAGTGCCCCTCCGACAGTGCAGCGCTCTCTCAGTACTGCCCCTCCGACAGAGCGGCGCTCCCTCAGTACTGCCCATCGGACAGTGCGGCGCTCCCTTAGTACTGCCCCTCCGACAGCGAGGCGCTCCCTCAGTACTGCCCCTCCGACAGTGCGGCACTAACTCAGTACTGCTCATCGGACAGTGCAGCACTCCCTCAGTACTGCCCCTCCGACAGTGCAGCGATCCCTCAGTACTGCCCATCGGACAGTGCGGCGCTCCCTCAGTACTTCCCATCGGACAGTGCGGCGCTCCCTCAGTTCTGCCCCTCCGACAGTGCGGCGCTCCCTCAGTACTGCCCCTCCGACAGTGCGGCGCTGCCCCTCCGACAGTGCGGCGCTCCCTCAGTACTGCCCCTCCGACAGTGCGGCGCTCCCTGAGTACTGCCCCTCCAACAGTGTGGCACTCCCTCAGTACTGCCCCTCCAACAGTGCAGCACTAACTCAGTACTGCCCATCGGACACTGCGGCGCTCCCTCAGTACTACCCCTCCGACAGTGCAGCGCTCCCTCAGTACTGCCCCTCCAACAGTGCGGAGCTCCCTCAGTACTGCCCAGCGGACAGTGCGGCGCTCCCTCAGTACTGACCCTCCGACAGTGCAGCGCTCTCTCAGTACTGCCCCTCCCACAGTGCAGCATTAACTCAGTAGTGCCTCTCCGACAGTGCAGCGCTCTCTCAGTACTGCCCCTCCGACAGAGCGGCGCTCCCTCAGTACTGCCCATCGGACAGTGCGGCGCTCCCTCAGTACTGCCCCTCCGACAGCGAGGTGTTCCCTCAGTACTGCCCCTCCGACAGTGCGGCACTAACTCAGTACTGCTCATCGGACAGTGCAGCACTCCCTCAGTACTGCCCCTCCGACAGTGCAGCGATCCCTCAGTACTGCCCATCGGACAGTGCGGCGCTCCCTCAGTACTGCCCATCGGACAGTGCGGCGCTCCCTCAGTACTGCCCCTCCGACAGCGCGGCGCTCCCTCAGTACTGCCCCTCCGACAGTGCGGCGCTGCCCCTCCGACAGTGCGGCACTCCCTCAGTACTGCCCCTCCGACAGTGCGGTGCTCCCTCAGTACTGCCCCTCCAACAGTGTGGCGCTCCCTCAGTACTGCCCCTCCAACAGTGCAGCACTAACCCAGTACTGCCCATCGGACAGTGCGGCGCTCCACCAGTACTACCCCTCCGACAGTGCAGCGCTCCCTCAGTACTGCCCCTCCAACAGCGCGGCGCTCCCTCAGTACTGCCCCTCCAACAGTGCAGCACTAACTCAGTACTGCTCATCGGACAGTGCAGCACTCCCTCAGTACTGCCCCTCCGACAGTGCAGCGATCCCTCAGTACTGCCCATCGGACAGTGCGGCGCTCCCTCAGTACTGCCCATCGGACAGTGCGGCGCTCCCTCAGTACTGACCCGCCGACAGTGCGTTGCTCCCTCAGTACTGCCCCTCTGACAGTGCGGCGCTCCCTCAGTACGGCCCCTCCCACAGTGCAGCACTAACTTACTACTGCCACTCTGACAGTGCAGCGCTCCCTCAGTACTGCCCCTCTGACAGTGCGGCGCTCCCTCAGTACTGCCCCTCCGACAGTGCGGCGCTCCCTCAGTACTGCCCCTCCGACAGTGCGGCGCTCCCTCAGTACTGCCCCTCCGACAGTGCGGCGCTCCCTCAGTACTGCCCCTCCGACAGTGCGGCACTCCCTCAGTACTGCCCCTCCGACAGTGCAGCGCTCCCTCAGTACTGCCCCTCCGACAGTGCGGCACTCCCTCAGTACTGCCCCTCCGACAGTGCGGCGCTCCCTCAGTACTGCTCCTCCGACAGTGCGGCACTCCCTCAGTACTGCCCCTCCGACAGTGCAGTGCTCCCTCAGTACTGCCCCTCCGACAGTGCGGCACTCCCTCAGTACTGCCCCTCCGACAGTGCGGCACTCCCTCAGTACTGCCCCTCCGACAGTGCAGCGCTCCCTCAGTACTGCCCCTCCGACAGTGCAGCGCTCCCTCAGTACTGCCCCTCCGACAGTGCGGCACTCCCAAAGTACTGTCCTGGAGTGTCAGCCTGGATTTTTGTGCTATGTCTCTGGAGTGGGGCTTGAACCCACGACCTTCTGACTCCGAGGCGAGGGTGCTGCCCGCTGAGCAACGGCTAACACCCATAGGAGCGCCAGGAGGAAGACACCACTAACCGCCTCTCTCTATGCAGAGTGTACGTCTGATTATTGTGCTATTGTTCCCCCTCCCACACCCTTCATTCTCACTGTTAGCGACCCGAAGCAGGTGAAATCCATCTTTGGCAGGAGTGTAGACTGAGCGATAGCAAATCAGCCGCCCATTTTACAGCCTCACCGTTTCATGTTCAATGTTCTGGTGTAAAAGCCCGAGCTGCCGATTCACTATCGAACCTTTCTACCTCCAGCCAAAGACCAGTTTCACCCCAAGTCCATTCACTCATCTCCTCTGGCAAGTGAGCATCTCTCCGTCCCCCAATCCCATCTCGGGAGCTCAGTGGGCAACAGATAAAAACATTATTTAAAGGACTGATTGCTGTAGAGTTTTCTGGAACAACCTCTTGCTGATCCTATTAGTGTGGTTTTTATGTTTAACAAATAAACTCACTTTATGATCTTTCATGAATATTCTGCAGCACAGCTGCACTTCCTGAGGAACTAAAATTAGCTGTTTACAGGCGGCTGGCTCCAAACAGACAGATGGTTTACACTCTCCCCGGTCCAGGTTTACATCAGACACAGTGTTTTGGTGTGTGTGTGTGAGAGAGTGTGTGAGTGTGAGTGTGTGTGATTGTGTGTGTGAGTGTGTGAGTGTGTGTGAGAGTGTGAGTGTGAGAGTGTGAGAGTGTGAGTGTGAGTGTGTGTGAGAGTGTGTGAGTGAGTGTGTGAGAGTGTGTGAGTGTGAGTGTGTGTGAGAGTGTGTGTGAGTGTGTGAGTGTGTGTGAGAGTGTGTGAGAGTGTGAGTGTGAGAGTGTGAGAGTGTGAGTGTGAGTGTGAGTGTGTGTGAGAGTGTGTGAGTGAGTGTGTGAGAGTGTGTGAGTGTGTGAGTGTGTGTGAGAGTGTGTGAGTGTGTGTGAGAGAGTGTGTGAGTGTGAGTGTGTGTGAGAGTGTGTGTGAGTGTGTGAGAGTGTGTGAGAGTGTGTGAGAGTGTGAGAGTGTGTGTGAGTGTGTGAGAGTGTGTGAGAGAGTGTGTGAGAGTGTGTGAGAGTGTGAGTGTGAGAGTGTGAGAGTGTGAGTGTGTGTGAGAGTGTGTGTGAGTGTGTGAGAGTGTGAGTGTGTGTGAGAGTGTGTGTGAGTGTGTGAGAGTGTGTGAGTGTGTGTGAGAGTGTGTGAGAGTGTGAGTGTGAGAGTGTGAGAGTGTGAGTGTGAGTGTGTGAGTGTGTGTGAGAGTGTGTGAGTGAGTGTGTGAGTGTGTGAGAGTGTGTGAGTGTGTGTGAGAGTGTGTGAGAGTGTGAGTGTGAGAGTGTGAGAGTGTGAGTGTGAGTGTGAGTGTGTGTGAGAGTGTGTGAGTGAGTGTGTGAGAGTGTGTGAGTGTGTGAGTGTGTGTGAGAGTGTGTGAGTGTGTGTGTGAGACAGCCAGACAGAGTGAATACACACGCTGAAGATGGGCTGCTGAATTTTTAGTGTTTTTAGTGTTTAAAGTGGGGAAAAAAAAGGTTCATTTCAAGTTTAAAAAGGTTTTAAAGTTAAATTTAGTTCTAGTTAAGTTAGTTTAGTTTGTTTAGTTAAGTTTAAGTTTAGTTTAGTCTAGATTAAGTAAGGAAGGAAAAGACCACCAAAGGAAAAAAAACCAGAGGAAACTAGAAAAAAAAAAGCCAAAGAAAAAAAAAAAAAGAAATAAGGGAAAAAAAAAAAACAAACGGGGCCACAGCAGCAGCAGAAGCAAGGTGACTCGGCCGCATCGGGAACCGAGGCGCGAAGGCCGCACGGAGACGCAGCGGCAGCCGGAGCGAGGAGACTCGGGGAGGCCGCTTCGGGAAACGAGGCGAATCGGGGAGGCCGCACGGAGACGCAGCGGCAGCCGGAACGAGGTGACTCGGGGAGCCCGAGCGGCGAATGAGACACGGCCCGATCGGCGGCCGCAGTCCAGCACCCGAGCGACGACCGCAGTCCAGCACCCGAGCGACGGCCGCAGTCCAGCACCCGAGCGACGACCGCAGTCCAGCACCCGAACGGCGAACGAGGCACAACCCGAGCGGCGGCTGGGCTAGAAAGCCCGGGAAAGGCCCGAGGAGCCAGGCCCAGAGACCTCTGAGGAGAAGGGGAGCAACCAGAAGGCTTCCAGAAGCAAACCAAGACTGTGAGTACAGGGCCCAGGGAGGGAGACTGAAGCCAGGGAAAGGCCCGAGGAGCCAGGCCGAGACAGAGGCACAGAGGCCTCTGAGGGGGAGGGGAACAGCCCGAAGGCACCGGGAAACAGCGGCTCACAGACCCAGACCTGAGAAGGGTGAACCCAGAAGCCGAGGCCCAGGGACCACGGGGTCGGAGAGGGGGACCGGGAAAGCTCGCGAACAGGGAGAGGGAAACACCAAACCCGGGGCCCCAGAAAAGCTTATTCTAAGATCAACAATACTTTACCAAAAATGAGCGAATCAGAAGATCCACAACAGCCCCGCTTCCAGATTCCCCCCAACACTGCAAAAAAAGCTATAAAAGCGATCAAGCATGAGCAGATGAGAGAAAAACCAGAAACACTTTTTGCTGACTGTTACAACAATGGGACAAAAAGTAACCTCATTTTCTACTCAGATCAGCCAGTGGCTTGGATCACAGCAATAAAATCACACTATACCAATGTTAAGCTAGAAAATACCGCAAATGGGTCCATAATGAAAATTAACACACCAGGAGACAGTTCAACTACGACGGTCAACGCGTACAATACCGGGACAATATTAGTGCAAGGCAACCTCGACAAATTTGCAACGGCCTTCAGGACACTGAGAAAATTAACTAAGGGGGGAAGGAACAGCCCCAGAGTGGCCCGCACTCCCCCCAACATTGACAACTTACCAGGAGAAAATCTGCCTGGTCAGGAGGTGAACGAGCCACACAGTTCAAACCAGACACTAACCCCGGGGAACCACAGCCACACGATACAACTGACAAACCCCAGCATAACTACCAGGGAGGAAGCCACACATAGTCCCCCTACCATTCCCAGCTCACCAAGAGAAGAGCAGCATAGCCAGGAAGTGAGTGAGCCCTCCAGGGCCGACCAGCCTAGCCAGGAAGTGAGTGAGCCTACCAGGGCCGACCAGACACATACCCCGGGATCACACAGCCAGATACAACCAAAAGATAAATTTAATCAATTAGAGATAGAGGTGGTTAAACTTAGAGAGGACTTCCTCAAAATGAATGACAATCAAAATCAGGAGAGGGAGAGACACAAGAGAGAGCTGAAGCTACTTGAGAACCAGGTGAATCTACTTAGGAATCAGGTGAAAGAGCTGCAGGAAAAAGAAGAGAGCCATAGAGGAGAGAAAACACCATTAGACCAGCAACCAGAGGCTAGAGATAAGACAAGACAGAGCCGGACGGAACGGCTGCACTCCCACACGGAACAAAAGCAACAGACACACAATACAAGGGGTGCCACACAGACCGACCAGCATACTGATTCTCAATCTTCCCCCACCACCGTGGAACCACAAGCGGGCCGCTCACAAGAGGTACGCACACACCAGACACCCCAGCCCAGCACACACACTATGAGTCCAAGCGAAAGCCACCAGACAGTAAACACAAACAAGGCTGACGTCGTAATACTCATAGACTCAAATGGGAAATTTCTATGGGAGAAAAAGCTATTCCCTAGAAGTAAAGTAGAAAAGATCTGGTGCCCAACAACAAACAGAGCCATGGGATGGCTGACCAAAGCCAGATTAGGCTCCCCCCAACACATAATAATACACACGGGCACAAATGACCTAAAGACCCAACAGAAAGAAGTAGCAACATCGCTCAGAGCAATGATTAGGAAAGCAAGCAGTACATTTCCAAACACTAGAATCACTGTTTCCACAATATTGCCGAGAACAGACTTCAACAACAACACAATTCATGAGATAAATGCCAGCATAGCAAGAGACTGCGAATCAAACCACAACGTACACCTGGCCCAACACCCCACCCTCGATGAGGAATGTCTTTACGACCACGTCCACATCCAAAGGCAAAGAATATCGATCCTTGCTAAAGCCCTGAAGGACGTCGCTTTTAACCGGGTCCATACCCAGACTCCAAGAGGACCCCCCCCGACCACCAGAGATCAGCGGGGTACATATCAGGAACACTACAAGGACCACCAACACACCAACCGAGACCAGAGAGGATCCCCATGCAAAACAACAATGTCAGACCTGCACCACTCCTGTCCCACAGGGGAATAGGACTGCTCCCAGCCAGACAGAGGGAGAGATGCACAGGACGTACGCAATACCTCAGACAGAAACAATCCATTAAGAGACAATAAGCAGATGTGCAGCAGCATCTACTTCCGCCTTATGGATCAAGGACTAATTAATAGAAAGAACTGTAACCAAATTGTATTAACTTTTGTAGACACTTGATGTGATCTTTTTTTTCCCACACTTAGACACGATAAACACGTACCACTCTTTAACCTATCATAGTAAAAGATCAAACTTAACATGAAATCCTTATATATTTCGACCTGGAATATCCAAGGTCTACGCTCTTCACTGCGAGAAGTGAAAAGTAGGACCCCAGAGTTCATAGATGAAACTAAAGACCTAGATATTATCATTTTACAGGAAACTTGGTATAAAGGAAAAGGACACACTGGCTGTCCCCAAGGGTACACTGAACTGGTGGTGCCCTCCAATAAATTACCAAGTGTAACCCAAGGCAGGGACTCCGGAGGCATACTGATCTGGTTTAAAACAGAACTTAAGAATTACATCAAATTTATAAAAAAGGGCGAAAACCATATGTGGCTCAAACTTGAGAGGGAGATTATCTCAAACACCCAAGATGTTTACATTTGCGCACTTTATATCCCTCCAATCGATTCCCCGTACTTTAAAGAGGACACCTTCTCCAACATGGAGGGGGAAATTATCCAATACCAGGCCCAGGGGAACGTGTTGATCTGTGGGGACCTCAATTCAAGAACGGGCGAAGAACCAGACTTCACCAATAATCAGGGAAACAATTATTTTTTCGGGAATAACCACTTTGACATCCCTTCCCTTCCATACAGGCATAACTGCGACAAGCAGTCAAATACCAACGGAAAACAGCTACTACAGCTCTGTCGAAACCTGGGTCTGTACATTGTCAATGGTAGGTTCATAGGAGACCTCCTAGGAAGATCGACCTATTGCTCACCTCTTGGCTGCAGCACAGTAGACTATATGATTACAGACTTAGACCCATCCTCTTTCAGAGCATTCACAGTCAAACCACAAACAACACTGTCAGATCACAGTCAAATTACTATGTTCCTCAAAAAGACAGAAACAAACAACATAGAAACACAACCCAGTAAACTGTACAACACCAAAAAATCGTACAGATGGGCCAAAAACGACACGGAAAAATACCAGAAAACAATTAGCAATGCATCAACTCAAGCTCTCTTAGACACCTTTCTGGATAACATATACACTCACAATAAAGAAGGCGTAAACCGGGCAGTTAGTAAACTAAACAATATTTTTGATAATTTGGCAACAAATGCAAACTTGAAAGCTCGCAAGAACAAACCCAAAACAAAAAACTATGAAAAATGGTTTGACCGAGATTGCCATAACATGAGGAAAAAACTTAGAAAAATATCAAACCAAAAACACAGACATCCAGAAAACGAGGAACTACGCCTTACTTATTGTCAGACACTAACACAATACAGAAACACACTCAGAACCAAAAAAGAGCAATATATTAAGAATACACTCAGCTCCATGGAGGAATCCATTGATTCCAATTGTTTCTGGGAAAACTTGAAAACACTACACAAAAAACAACACGACGATTTGGCCATTCAAAATGGGGACACATGGGTAAACCACTTTGAAAAATTATACCAGAAAAAAACACTAAGACCAGAGCAACACCAAATATGCAAAAAACTGGAAAAGCTAGAAATGGCCATAAAAGATAACCAAAACCCGCTGGACGCCATAATAACAGAAAAAGAACTTCTTGAAAAACTCAAGGACCTGCGACCAGGAAAAGCCTGCGGGACAGATGGCATACTAAACGAGATGATTAAACACACAGACAACAAAATGAAACTGGCTATCCTAAAACTCTTCAACTTGGTTCTGAGTGTCGGTTATTTCCCTGATATCTGGAACAAAGGACTCATAACGCCCATATACAAAAGTGGGGACAAAATCGACCCAAACAACTATCGAGGCATCTGTGTAAACAGTAACCTGGGGAAGGTATTCTGTAGCATCATAAACAAAAGACTTATAAACTTCCTTGAGGAGCACAATGTCTTGAGTAAAAGCCAAATTGGATTCCTGCCAAACTATAGAACATCCGATCATATCTTCACCCTACAGACCCTAATTGACAAACACGTTCACAATAACAAAAGCAAAATCTACGCATGCTTTGTAGATTTCCAGAAGGCTTTCGACTCCATCTGGCATGACGGTTTATTCCTGAAACTTATCGAAAGTGGGGTAGGAGGGAAAACATATGATGTAATTAAATCAATGTATACAAACAACAAATGTGCAGTTAAAATTGGAGACAAACAAACAAAATACTTCCCACAGGGGCGGGGGGTGACGCAGGGCTCGCCAATCTCACCGACACTCTTTAATATTTACATAAATGGATTGGCAAAACTACTTGAACAATCTACAGCACCCGGCCTCACCCTATATGAATCCAAGGTTAAATTCCTCCTCTATGCAGACGACCTGGTTCTGCTGTCACCTACTAAAGAGGGGCTACAGCAAAACCTGGACCTGCTGGAGTCGTACTGCCAGACTTGGGCCCTGACAATAAATCCCCAAAAAAACAAAGTCCTTGTGTTCCAGCAAAGATCCAAACATCAGGGACCCAAAATAAATTTCACAGTAGGAACAACCAAAATTGAACAAACCACAAACTACACATACTTGGGCTTAAAAATCAGTTCTACGGGAAACTTCAAACTGGCTGTGAATGAACTGAAAGAGAAAGCAAGAAGGGCTTTCTATGCCATCAAAAAATCAATCCAAATAGAAATCCCAATTAGCATTTGGCTCAAAATTTTCAAATCAGTAATTGAACCAATTGCACTCTATGGCAGTGAGGTATGGGGACCGCTAACTCAACAAGAATTTGCAAAATGGGACAAACACCCAATTGAGATCCTACATGCAGAATTCTGTAAAAGTATCCTCCGGACTCAAAGGAAAACAGTAAACAATGCATGCAGGGCGGAACTAGGCCAATATCCATTAATAATCACTATCCAAAAAAGAGCCACCAAATTTTGGAATCACCTACAAATGAGCAATCCCCAATGCTATCACTACGACGCCCTGAAATGCCAAGAGCTGACCATAAAGAAGAATACCCTCAGTCAATTAGTCCTGGGACTCAGTGAAGTAACTACTAACAATACTAACAATAACCAGCCCCAGGACAGTGACAGGGTAACACAAAGAATTCGACCCAACACAATCGTCGCTAAGCAAAAGGAAAAATATCTGACATATTGGGCAGAAACAACAAAAACCCAAAGCAAACTCAATTGCTACTTGGCCCTAAACAGACAATACAACATAGCTGATTACCTGACCATGGTAAAGGATAACAAACTGAGAAGAACCTTGACAAGGTACAGACTTAGCGAACATAGCCTAGCGATCGAAAAAGGCAGACACAGGCAGACCAGGCTGCCAAGAGAGGACAGGATATGCTCTCACTGCAGTCAGGGAGTGGTGGAGACAGAGATGCACTTCCTCACAGCTTGTGGAAAATATCAGGGCATCAGGGAGAATTTCTACCAAAAATTCTCACAAATATGCCCTGATTTCAGAAATCTGAATGACAACCAAAAACTCCCATTCCTACTGGGAGAGGAGAGAAGCTGTATAACACTGGCGGCGCACTATGTTACAGCTTGCCATGAACAGAGGGACAACCAGTAAACTAAGAAAAAAATATATATAAACGATGCGAATGTATATTTATACACTCAGGGATATACCTGTTTATACACTGTATGAATAGAACTGCGTTTGTGTGCTAAACCATAAATGTATTTTGATGCTTTGGCAACATAAGATGTAACTTATCATGCCAATAAAGCGAAAAAAAAAAAATTGTGTGAGGGTGTGTGAGTGTGTGAGAGTGTGTGAGTGTGTGAGAGTGTGTGAGTGTGTGAGAGTGTATGTGTGTGAGTGTGTGTGAGAGTGTGTGAGTGTGTGAGAGTGTGTGAGTGTGTGAGTGTATGTGTGTGAGTGTGTGTGAGAGTGTGTGAGTTGTGAGAGTGTGTGAGTGTGTGAGAGTGTGTGTGTGAGAGTGCGTGTGTGAGTGTGTGTGTGTGAGAGTGTGAGAGTGTGTGAGTGTGTGAGAGTGTATGTGTGTGAGTGTGTGTGTGAGAGTGTGTGAGTGTGTGAGAGTGTGTGTGAGAGTGTGTGTGAGAGTGTGTGAGTGTGTGAGAGTGTGTGAGTGTGTGAGAGTGTGTGTGTGTGAGAGTGTGTGAGTGTGTGAGAGTGTGTGTGTGTGTGAGAGTGTGTGTGTGTGAGAGTGTGTGAGTGTGTGAGAGTGTGTGTGAGAGTGTGTGAGAGTGTGTGAGTGTGTGAGAGTGTGTGAGTGTGTGAGAGTGTATGTGTGTGAGTGTGTGTGAGAGTGTGTGAGTGTGTGAGAGTGTGTGAGTGTGTGAGTGTATGTGTGTGAGTGTGTGTGAGAGTGTGTGAGTTGTGAGAGTGTGTGAGTGTGTGAGAGTGTGTGTGTGAGAGTGCGTGTGTGAGAGTGTGTGTGTGTGAGAGTGTGAGAGTGTGTGAGTGTGTGAGAGTGTATGTGTGTGAGTGTGTGTGTGAGAGTGTGTGAGTGTGTGAGAGTGTGTGTGAGAGTGTGTGAGTGTGTGAGAGTGTGTGAGTGTGTGAGAGTGTGTGTGTGTGAGAGTGTGTGAGTGTGTGTGAGAGTGTGTGTGTGAGTGCGTGTGAGAGAGTGTGTGAGTGTGTGAGAGTGTGAGTGTGTGTGAGAGTGTGTGAGAGTGTATGTGTGTGTGTGTGTGAGAGTGTGTGAGTGTGTGAGTGTGTGAGAGTGTGTGTGTGAGTGCGTGTGAGAGAGTGTGTGAGTGTGTGAGAGTGTGTGTGTGAGTGCGTGTGAGAGAGTGTGTGAGAGTGTATGTGTGTGAGTGTGTGTGTGAGAGTGTGAGGGTGTGTGAGTGTGTGTGAGTGTGTGTGTGAGTGTGTGAGAGTGTGTGTGAGAGTGTGTGTGTGAGAGTGTGTGAGTGTGTGAGAGTGTGTGTGTGAGTGCGTGTGAGAGAGTGTGTGAGTGTGTGAGAGTGTGTGTGTGAGTGCGTGTGAGAGAGTGTGTGAGAGTGTATGTGTGTGAGTGTGTGTGTGAGAGTGTGAGGGTGTGTGAGTGTGTGAGAGTGTGTGAGAGTGTGTGAGAGTGTGTGTGAGAGTGTGTGTGTGTGAGAGTGTGTGAGTGTGTGAGTGTGTGTGAGTGTGTGTGTGTGAGAGTGTGTGAGTGTGTGAGAGTGTGTGTGTGTGAGAGTGTCATAGAGTCATAATGGCACAGAAGGGGGCCATTCGGCCCATCGAGTCTGTGCCGGCTCTCTGTAGAGCAATCCAGTCAGTCCCATTCCCCCGCTCTATCCCCGTAGCCCTGCAAGTTTATTTCCCTCAAGTGCCTATCCAGTCTCCCCTTGAAAACATTGAGTGTCTCCGCTTCCACCACTTCCGTCGGCAGCGAGTTCCAGGTCATCACCACTCGCTGCGTAAATAAGTTTTTCCTCACATCCCCCCTGTATCTCTTGCCCAAAACCTTAAATCTGTGTCCCCTAGTCCTTGTACCATCAACTAGTGGGAACAGCCTTTCCCTGTCTAGCCTATCCAAACCGGCCATAATCTTGTACACCTCTATCAAATCACCCCTCAACCTCCTTTGCTCTAATGAAAACAAGTCCAGCTTCTCTAACCTGTCCTTGTAGCTAAGATACCTCATCCCCGGAACCATTCTGGTAAATCTCCTCTGCACCCTCTCAAGGGCCTTCACATCCTTCCTAAAGTGTGGTGACCAGAACTGGACACAATACTCCAGTTGTGGCCTAACCAGTGCTTTAATAAAGGTTCAGCATAACTTCTCTACTTTTGTACTCAATACCTCTATTTATGAAGCCCAAGATCCCATATGCTTTGTTAACCACTCTCTCAATATGTCCCGCCACCTTCAGGGACCTATGCACATTAACTCCCAGGTCCCTCTGTCCCTGCACACTCTTTAAAACTGTGCCATTAAGTGTATATTGCCTCTCCCTGTTCCTTCTGCCAAAATGCATCACCTCACACTTCTCTGTATTAAATTCCATCTGCCACTTGTCTGCCCATTCTGCTAGCCTTTCTATGTCCTGTTGCAGTCGATTGGTATCATCCTCACTGTTTGCCACACCCCCAAGTTTGGTGTCATCGGCAAATTTAGAAATTCTACTCTGTATTCCAATATCCAGGTCATTTATATATATCAAAAAAAGCAGTGGCCTCAGCACTGACCCTTGGGGAACACCACTGTCTACCATCCTCCAGTCTGAAAAACAGCCATTCACCACAACTCGCTGTTTTCTGTCCTTAAGTCAATTCCTTATCCAAGCTGTCACTGACCCACCTATTCCATGAGCCTCAATTTTGTTAACCAGCCTTCTATGTGGTACTTTGTCAAACGCCTTCCGAAAATCCATGTAGACAACATCCATTGCATTCCCTTCATCAATCCTCTCTGTTAGATTAGTCAAACACGATCTGCCTTTTACAAATCCGTGTTGGCTCTCCTTAATCAGCTTAAAACTCTCCAAGTGCCCGTTAATTTTTTCTTTGATTATTGTTTCTAAAACTTTACCCACCACTGAGTGTGTCTGTGTGAGAGTGTGTGTGTGTGAGAGAGGGAGTGTGTATCAGTGTGTGTGTGCGTGTGTGTGTGTCAGTGTTTGTGTGCGTGTGTGTGTGAGTGTGACAGTGGCTGCATGTATGTGTGTGTTTGTGTGCGTGTGTGTGTGACAGTGGCTGCATGTATGTGTGTGTTTGTGTGCGTGTGTGAGAGTGTGTGTGTGTGTGTGAGAGTGTGTGTGAGAGGGGTGTGTTAGTGTGTGTGTGTGATTGTATGTGTGTGTGTGAGTGTGTGTGAGTGTGTGTGAGTGTGTGTGTGATTGTGTGTGTGTGTGTGTGTGAGTGTGTGTGTGTGTGTGATTGTGTGTGTGAGTGTGTGTGTGTGAGTGTGTGTGTGAGTGTGTGAGAGTGTGTGTGAGAGGGGTGTGTGATTGTGTGTGTGAGTGTGTGTGTGAGTGTGTGTGTGATTGTGTGTGTGAGTGTGTGTGTGAGTGTGTGAGAGTGTGTGTGAGAGGGGTGTGTGTGTGTGTGAGTGTGTGATTGTGTGTGTGTGATTGTGTGTGTGTGATTGTATGTGTGTGTGAGTGTGTGTGTGTGTGAGTGTGTGAGTGATTGTGTGAGTGTGTGTGTGTGTGTGTGTGTCAGTGTGTGCGCGTGTGAGCGTGTTTTTGGTCTGATTACTGAATCACTGGCTGCCTCCTCTGTCTGGATCTGTTTCCCAGCCTGAATTGACATCACAGCCCATGTCTTTGCCAGAACACAATGTTCTCTGGGATCGGTCCAGAACCTTCTTCACTTACTGTCACACAAGACAGAAGCAGAGAGCAGTGTGTGTGTGTCTGTGGAAATGCTGAGAGCTAAATTTAACAACTCTCTGCTCTGAACTGGCTGCCTGCCCAGCCTTTATAAACTTTGAGCTGTTCCACATGAATTTTCCTTCTCTACTTGTTTTGAACATCATTCTATTCACGTTCCATCTGATTCGCTACATTTAAGTTGCTAAATAAAATATAATTCCTTTAGATCTTTAAAAAGAGCTCTGAAATACTTGCATTCACATCGCTCTCAAGTTAACACTTCCCCTGCAGTGACTATCTTTGAAGTGCAATGATATAAATACATTTATATGACATATATATTTATAACATAAACCAGCACAGTAGCCATTTGCACACAGCTAGTTCCCACAAACAGGAGTGGGTGGTTGATCTATTTTTGATAGCGTCAGTGGTGGGACGAACATTGACCTGGACACCCGGACACCTCCCTGATCTGAGACATGCTCTGGGATCTTTAGCCTCCGGATAACATGTGACTCAAAGGGCAGCGCTCACTCAGTTCTTGACATGTCAACATGTCTGCAAAACTTGCCGTTTCTGAGCTGACATCCACAGAGGGGTTCGAGCCCGTGGCGGGAGACGGGCGGGACAGTGGGGGGGGGGGGGGTGGGGGATGGGGACGGGGGGGGTGGGGGATGGGTTGGGGACAGGGGGCGGGACGGGGAGGTTGGGGAATGGGTTGGGGTGGACGAGGGGTAGAATTTCGGACCTTGTTGGGCCTGTTTGAGGGTATATCGGACCTTGTTGAGCCTGTTTGAGGGTATATCGGACCTTGTTGAGCCTGTTTGTGGGTATATCGGACCTTGTTGGGCCTGTTTGAGGGTATATCGGACCTTGTTGAGCCTGTTTGAGGGTATATCGGACCTTGTTGAGCCTGTTTGAGGGTATATCGGACCTTGTTGGGCCTGTTTGTGGGTATATCGGACCTTGTTGGGCCTGTTTGAGGGTATATCGGACCTTGTTGAGCCTGTTTGTGGGTATATCGGACCTTGTTGGGCCTGTTTGAGGGTATATCGGACCTTGTTGAGCCTGTTTGAGGGTATATTGGACCTTGTTGGGCCTGTTTGAGGGTATGTCAAACCTTGTTGAGCCTGTTTGTGGGTATATCGGACCTTGTTGAGCCTGTTTGAGGGTATATCGGACCTTGTTGAGCCTGATGACGGGTATATCACGGGTGGAACATGGCTCAATTTCGGGGACTAACATCCTACGCCCCGAAGACGCCTGAAAAACGTCCAACACAAACTCAGTGAGGTATCTGGGCCATTAGGGAACCCTTGCGTGTGCTACTGAGGCTAAGCACTGGTGTTGGACCCTCCTCTGTGAAACTGGATGGCCCTCAGCTTTTCTGGCCAGAGGCCACCTCCAAAAATGTAAGTTTAATTATTTTGTTTTTGAAGTTTGATGCCGAGTGAGAAGGAGCAGGAATGTCAGCCACGACCCGCCCCCATCATCCACCCCCTCCTCCCCGGAGTTACCGGAGGGCGAGCCGGCCTGACAGGCCCCGGGAGCTCACCGCCATTATTTAGATCAGGCCTGCGGACCAATTTCCCATGATCCTCAGGCCTCCCAGTTTGGTTATTGGAAATTGGCCCAAGCGAATTTCGGGACCAGAACACTGACTCAAAAAAAAGAAAGACTGGCATTTCTATAGTGACTTTCACGTCCGTCCAAAGTGCTTTACAGCCAATGCAGCACTTTCTTGAAGTGTAGTCACTGTTGTAATGTAGGAAACGTGGCAACCAATTTGAGCACAGCAAGCTCCCACAAACAGCAATGTGATAATGACCAGATCATCTGTTTTAGTGATGTTAATTGAGGGATAAATATTGGCCCCAGGACACTGGGAAGAACTTCCCCTGGTCTTCTTCAAACAGTGGCCGTGGGATCTTTTAACTCCATCTGAGAGAGCAGGGCAGGAACTCGGCTTAATACCTCGTCCAAAAGACCGACCCTCCGACAGTGCAGTGCTCCCTCAGTACTGCCCCTCCGACAGGGCAGCGCTCCCTCAGTACGGCCCCTCCGACAGTGCAGCACTCCCTCAGTACTGCCACTCCGACAGTGCGGCACTCCCTCAGTACCGCCCCTCCGAAGGTGCGGCGCTCCCTCAGTACTGCCCCTCCGACAGTGCGGCGCTCCCGCAGTACTGTCCCTCCGACAGTGCAGCTCTCCCTCAGTACTGCCTCTCTGACAGTGCGGCGCTCCCTCAGTACTGCCTCTCTGACAGTGCGGCGCTCCCTCAGTACTGCCCCTCCGAAAGTGCGGCGCTCCCTCAGTACTGCCTCTCTGACACTGCGGCGCTCCCTCAGTACTGCCTCTCCGACAGTGCGGCGCTCCCTCAATACTGCCTCTCTGACAGTGCGGCGCTCCCTCAGTACTGCCCCTCTGACAGTGCAGCGCTCCCTCAGTACTGCCCCTCCGACCATGCGGCACTCCCTCAGTACTGCCCCTCCGACAGTGCAGCACTCCCTCAGTACTTCCCCTCCGACAGTGCGGTGCTCCCTCATTACTGTTCCTCCGACAGTGCAGCACTCCCTCAGTACTGCCGCTCCAACAGTGCGGTGCTCCCTCAGTACTGCCTCTCTGACAGTGCGGCGCTCCCTCAGTACTGCCCCTCTGACAGTGCAGCGCTCCCTCAGTACTGCCCCTCCGACCGTGCGGCACTCCCTCACTACTGCCCCTCCGACATTGCAGCTCCCCCTCAGTACTTCCCCTCTGACAGTGCGGCGCTCCCTCACTACTGCCCCTCCGACAGTGCAGCACTCCCTCAGTACTGCCCCTCCAACAGTGCGGCGCTCCCTCAGTACTGCCTCTCTGACAGTGCAGCGTTCCCTCAGTACTGCCCCTCCAACCGTGCAGCACTCCCTCAGTACTTCCCCTCCGACAGTGCGGCGCTCCCTCAGTACTTCCCCTCCGACAGTGCGGCGCTCCCTCAGTACTGCCTCTCTGACAGTACGGCGCTCCCTCAGTACTGCCCCTCCGACCGTGCGGCACTCCCTCAGCACTGCCCCTCCGACAGTGCGGCGCTTCCTCAGTACTGCCTCTCTGACAGTGCGGCGCTCCCTCAGTACTGCCTCTCTGACAGTGCGGCACTCCCTCAGCACTGCACTGGAGTGTCAGCCCAGATTTTTGTGATCAAGTCTGGAGTGAGACTTGAGCCCATGAGCATCTGACTCAGAGGCGAGAGTGTCTGAGCCAAGCTGACCCACCAATTACCAAACAGTGACTGGACAGGGCAGGGAATAGTTTCTGGAAATGGGCCTGGTTTGATCCCAGTTTAAGAGACTATGTTGAGTTGGAACTTTTCACAGTTGCCAATCTTCAACAGGAAGTTTTCTAGAAAGTGCGGACTGTCAAGGATGAGAAAAGCCCATTCGTTCTGTCGAAGCTCATCTCTCTTGTTAACTAAATCTTCCCAACTCAGCCTCCTGCCATATGATAAATGTTTCTCTCCACTATCAGCCTGCTAGATGATTCCAAACATTCCTTTCTCTTAGAGAAGCGATTTATCCTGCTCTCTGTTCTAAGTTTGTTTTTCACTATTTTCCATTTACTTCCTGATTTTCACAGGAGTGGCTGGTTGTCCTTATTTGTCCCTCGTGTGTCTCAGTGAACTAACACCCAAAGAATAGGGTCAGCCCGAGGTGGGCAGAGGTCGGGCGGGTGGAGATTGGGCGGGTGGAGATCGGGCAGGTGGAGATCAGCTGTGCAGGGATCGGGCGGGAGGGGATCAGGTGGGTGGAGATCGGGTGGGTTGAGCTGGGGCGGGTGGAGATTGGGTGGGAGGGGATCGGGTGGACGGAGATCGGGTGGGTGGAGATCGGGTGGGTTGAGCTGGGGCGGGTGGAGATCGGCCGGGAGGGGATCGGGTGGACGGAGATCGGGTGGGTGGAGATCGGGTGGGTTGAGCTGGGGCGGGTGGAGATCGGCCGGGAGGGGATCGGGTGGACGGAGATCGGCCGGGAGGGGATCGGGTGGACGGAGATCGGACGGGAGGGGATCGGGTGGGTGGAGATCAGGTGGGTTGAGCTGGGGCGGGTGGAGATCGGGCGGGAGGGGATCGGGCGGGTGGAGATTGGGTGGGAGGAGATCGGGTGGGAGGAGATCAGGTGGGTTGAGCTGGGGTGGGCGGAGATCGGGAGGGTGGAGATCGGCTGTGCAGGGATCAGGTGAGATTTGGGTGGCCCTGGACTGATCTCCTCTACAATACAAGGGCAGCTCAGTGAAGTGACTTAGCAGCGCTCTCAGTACATGGCACATGGGGTAGCAGCTCAGGGTCAAGGAGCACGCTAACCAGGCCAGCAGCTCTTATAGAGCCGCTGCTCCCTTTTAGGGAATAGGTGTGGCTGCTGCACTAATGGGACCTGGAGGACACCCGTCAGTGGGATTCTGCCCCTCCGCTCCGGATAACCCTGCAGAGCAAGGTCCTGATGGGTAGGGTGTTCCCTGCTGGACTCAGACTGGGAATCCCAGCAGCACACTGTGCTACTTGAGCTGGTTAAACTCCAGCAGTGATCCTGTTCACAGTTGGATACCATGCAGTTGCTAACCTGCACTCACCCTCTTGGGCATTGGGATACGTGGAGATGTTTCTACAAGAACAGAGGATGCGCTCTGTAGATAGCCAAAGAGAAAGTGCAGCTTTGGAGATTCTGAATCCTGGGGTCGGGGGGTGTTGGCGGTGCGAGGGGTGCAGCGGGAAAGACACGGCCGTTGCAATAACAGCAGCTCTGTTCCCGAGGACAGCAGCCAAACCCACTTCATAGCTTCGAGTCAGGGGCACAATTCTACAGCCTCACTGAATTTTTAGATGACAAAGGCCATAAATCAGACTGTTTACGTTTAAAGCTCTTGGACGAGCGGACTGTTCCTGTAATGCATTCCAGCCCTCCCGGCGTGCAGCCAGGGGCCTATCTCCAGTAACTGGTGGGGAATCTGATGTGTGGCAGGCTTTTTCTCCACTGTGTTTTCGGCAGTTTGCTCCCTGGCAGCGGCGGTGGCTCTGGTTGCGAGGGTTTTTAAGGAGAGCTGTGTCATGGAGAACAAGGTGTATTGGCCGGGGCTGTAGGGGGCAGTGTGTCGCTCTGTGCTGCGGAACTGATAACCCGAATGTGCCAGGATATTTTAGCAATGCAAGGGAGCTGTTTACAGCCGGAGAATGTCAGGAGAAAGGGAGACTGGACACTAATGTCTGAACTAACGTGTACCACATGAGCGAAATACCATCGTGTTACTAGTGTGCAGGATAAGGCACCGACTAGAGCAGAGCAGATTACTGGGGGTGATTTGATGAGTTGTGAAGGGTTGGGACAGTGTGGCCTTTCAGTGGTTTCTGCAGACCTGCAGTCCGATAATCTCAAGAGGCAAAGTCCCAAGGACAATTCAGGGGAAATAATCCTGGGAAATTCCTCTCCTGCCCTCGAAGGAGACCAACAGTTAGTTCCGGGATAAAAGAGGGACCACGAGACACATCCCACCTACCTCCTGCACCCAGTGATGTCGCCCAACCCCAGGATCACTAGCAGCTTCCTTTCAATGGTTTGCGGTGAATCTGCAGCCACTGCATGAGCCCGCAACCCAGTGCAAAGGCCAGTGACCCTCTGGGAAAAGATAAACCCCCGACATCTATCCCAGAGCTATGCTTAAGCGACCTGTGCACGTGTCCATTCGTTCTCCCTAACTTATCTAATTCAATTCGTCTGTCCGCACACAGTCCAGTCCCTTCATCATTTGAAATAATTCGGAGGGGTTCTGGGAACACGGGAGGTGTTGGGGAGAGTTTTCCTGGGGTGTGGGAGTATACAGAGCTGATACTGGGGTCTAGAAACACTGGGTGTGCAGAATAGGGGTTTGTTTGCACTGACAGAGGCTCCTGGGATCTGAGGGTGGGGGACGGGAGGAGTAATTGGGGAGGTGGTTCCTGCAGAGCTGAATCGGAGGATCTGTGAGCATCAGGGGTCCAGACTCTGGCAATAACTTGGGGGGTGGGTTCTGGCAGTGTTGGGGACAGTCAGCACTAGCTGTATTGTGTGGGGGGGTGGGGTCACGGATACTTGGACCTGAACCGCCTTTGACCTTTGGGAGCATCAATTACCACCCCCACCCCCGCGCTTTCTCCCATCAACCTCTTCCTCGACCCACCCATGCCCCTTTCTGTATCGTCATTCAGCTCTTTCCACACAGCCTCCCCTTTCCCCAGCTAGTCCCTGTCATTAATTAAAGCACCATCTCCACCAGCAGTCACTTTTCCAACTTACACACACCCTGAATAATCACAAACTTTCATAAACAAGCAAATTTAAACTCTTGAAAATCCCAAGTTTCATCTTTGATGTAATTTCTACGTTTTTATATTAAAGAAAAATGAATCCCCACCAGAGGAAATAGTTTCTGTCTATCTGTCTCTCTCCTGTAATCATTTTAAACACCTCGATTCGATCACCCCTCAACCCTCTCAGGTCAAGGGGATACAAAAAGGCCACTTCTCTTTATTGGAATCTCTGGCCTTGCTGCACCCGCAGACCTTCTGGTCGGGGGGGGGGGGGGGCGGGGAACAGATGCCAGGGCCCCGCTAGCTTCTCCAGAAACCCCTTCAAGTGGGCATCTAACGGGTGTTCTGAGAGGAGTGGCTGGGAAGTGCCTGTTGCCCAGGCACACTGGACAGGAATACAGTTCTAGAGGGAGAGAACTGAACAGCGGGGACGTTATGTTAAACCTGTATCAATCCTTGGTTAGACCACAGTTGGAGTACCGCGTACAGTTCTGGTCACCATATTATAAAAAGGATATAGAGGCACTGGAGAAGGTGCAAAAAAGATTCACAAGGATGATACCAGAACTGAGAGGTTATAATTATCAGGAAAGATTGAACAGGCCTCTGGAAAAGAGAAGGATGAGGTGACCTAATAAATGTCTTTAAGGTTATGAAGGGGTTTGATAGGGTAGACCTGGAGAAGGTGTTTCCACTTGTGGGCGAGACCAGAACCAGGGGCCATAAATATAAGAGAATCACTAATAAATCCAATAGGGAATTCAGGAGAAACATCTTTACCCAGAGAGAGGGGAGAATGTGGAACTCGCTACCAGGGAGTGGTTGAGGTGAATAGTATAGAAGTATTTAAGGGGAAGCTGGATAAACATGAGGGAGAAAGGAATAGGATATGTTGATAGGGTGAGATGGAGAGGATGGGAGGAGGCTCGAGTGGAGCATAAACACCGGCACGGACTGGTTGGGCCGAATGGCCTGTTTCTGTGCCGTATATCCGATGTAATTGGGAGCTTTATGTTTTTTACTCCTGGTGTGTCCCTGGGATGGCCCGGCACTTTGCTGGGATTCCAATAATTTTCCAGCATTAAAGGGCAAAGTCTATTTTGTAAAGTTCAAAGAAACTTCCAGTCTGTTTATTCAGAAAACACCAGCAACCCATCAAAAAGTTCAGCTCTGATTTACGATCTGTTCTATTTGTGCAGAAATGCAGCTGAACTCACCAGTTCCCCATGTGACGTATATTTTTCATGGGAGATTGTGTTACGGGAGCTCACGGTGACCTCAGTCACAGCCTTACATTACTGTGATTGAAATTCCTTACATGGACTATATTTAAGAGCAGGTTACAGTGTTGAAATGTATAATAAGATAAAGATTTAAATGTCTAGTTATATCAGACGCTGCACCATTCATTCTGCCATGACCGCTATGAGGAATTGCTTCTCCTTACCTACCTGTGCCAAGCGATGTTCAACTCATAAGCAAACTGGGTGAAATCGAAACTGCTGCCAATAAAAAATGGTCGCAGTAATCACAAGCGGTTCAATTAAATTACATGTAAACGATGTCAACTCTCAGGGGAACTGGTGTCAGGGACTTGAGTATATAAGCCAGGTTGACATTTCAGTACAGAGGGAGCGCTGCACTGTCGGAGGGTCAGTACTGAGGGCGCGCTGCACTGTTGGAGGAACAGTACAGAGGGAGCGCTGCACTGTCGGAGGGGTGGTACTGAGGGAGCGCCGCACTGTCGGAGGGGCAGTACTGAGGGAGCGCCGCACTGTCGGAGGGGCAGTACTGAGCGAGCGCTGCACTGTTGGAGGGGCGGTACTGAGGGAGCGCCGCACTGTCGGAGAGGCAGTACTGAGGGAGCGCCGCACTGTTCGAGGGGCAGTACTGAGGGAGTGCTGCACTATCGGAGGGGCAGTACTGAGCGAGCGCTGCACTGTTGGAGGGGCGGTACTGAGGGCACACTGCACTGTTGGAGGGGCAGTACTGACGGAGTGCTGCACTGTCGGAGGGGCAGTACTGAGGGAGTGCTGCACTGTCGGAGGGGCAGTACAGGGGGAGCGCCATACTGTCGGAGGGGCAGTACTGAGGGAGCGCCGCACTGTTCGAGGTGCTGTCTTTCAGTTGAAACTTTAAGCTAACTCAGTTATCCATAACAGGTCCCATGGCATTATTCATAGAAAAGCAGCGGAGTTCTGCCCGGTGTCCTGGGGTCAATATTTATCCCTCAATCAACATCACTAAAACAGATTTTCTGGTCGTTATCACATTGCTGTGTGTGGGAGCTTACTGTGCACAAATTGGCTGTCGCAGTTCTGACATTACAACAGTGACTACACATTAAAGCACTTCATTGGCTGTAAAGCGCTTTGGGACGCCCTGAGGTTGTGAATGGCGCTATATAAATTCAAGTATTTCTTTTAACTGGAAACAGAAAACACATCAAGGTCCGAGTTCGACCCCACAGGTTGATTCAGGGGTCCGCCAGGTTTCAGTCATTTGACAGGGTCCGAGCTTTGTCCAGATATCAGACAGACCAGGCTGCCTGTTTGGAGCATTACTGAGAGTGTGTTGAGTGCGACAATCCCAATCGATCTCTGGATCGAGGGTCAGTGGTGGGCATGCTGCACCACGATCGATGGTAAGAGAGAATCTGTCTCTCACACCATCAGTTCCCTTTTGAAAGATACCATTGAATCTGCTTCCACCGCCCTTTCAGTCAGCACATTCCAGATCACAACAACTCGCTGCGTTAAAAAAATTCTCTTCATCTGGCACTTTTGCCAATCACCTTAAATCTGTGTTCTCTGGTTATCGACCCTCCTGCCACTGGAATCAGTTTCTCCCGATCTACTCTGTCAAAACCCTTCATAATTTTCAACATTTGTATTAAATCTCCCCTGAACCTTCTCTGCTTTAAGAAGAAGAATCCCAGCTTCTCCAGTCTCTCCACGTAACTGAAGTCCCTCATCCCTGGGACCATTCTGATGAATCTTTTCTGCACCCTCTCCAAGCTATTGACATCCTTTGTAAAGTGTGGGCCCAGAATTCAATAGAAACTTTCAAAAGGGAATTGGATAAATACTTGAAGGGGAAATTCACAGGGCTCTGGGGAAAGAGCAGGGGGGAGTGGGACTCATTGGCTCGCTCTTTCAAAGAGCCGGCACAGGCCTGATGGGCCGAATGGCCTCCTTCTGTGCTGTACTATTCTATGTTTCTATGAACTAGACACGGCTGTCTTTAGCCAACCTGCAGGATTTGCGCTTGCCTTCCAGGATTTTCTTTGGCTGCAGTCTGGTTTTTTTCTGAGCAGGTTCTGTGAAGTGAAGTGCGTTGGGACGTCCTGAGGTGGTGACAGGCGCTGTAGAAATGCAAGTCTTTCTATTGTTAGTTTGTGCCATTTTCAATTGATCTGAATAGGAGAGGGTTAAACCGATTGTAATGGGAATCTGCTGTGTTTTAGCGGAGTTAATGTTGTTTGACTAAAGCCATTAAATCAGACAGAGGCATCACTGCTGTCAGGTTAGTGCTGCTCCAAGAACTGGTTTCTCTTCCAGCTCTTTGAATGTTTGGTTGTATTTTTTTTGTGTCCTTGGGTCCGATAATAGAGGGTTGCCAGGCAACAATTGCAAATATATAATTTCAGTAACGCCTCTTGCCAATTCAGGGTGACGGGACTGACACTGAACAACATACATTCCCGGTCCCAAACCACACTCCTCACCACAACGTGAGGCACACCCACCCTTTACAGCAAGTAAAATCAAGGAAAACCCAACCATGTTTTATAAATACATTAAGAGCAAGAGGATAACTAAAGTAAGAGTAGGGCCTATTAGGGACCATAAAGGTAACCTGTGTGTGGAGGCGGAAGACATGGGTATGGTTCTTAATGAATACTTTGCGTCTGTTTTCACAAAAGAGAGGGACAATACAGACATTGCAATCAGGGGGGAGGAGTGTGAAATATTAGATGAAATAAACATAGTGAAAGAGGAAGTATTAAGGGGTTTAGAAGCTTTGAAAGTGGATAAATCCCTAGGCCTAGATGAAATGTATCCCAGACTGTTAAGAGAAGTAAGAGAGGAAATATCAGAGGCTCTGACCATCATTTTCCAATCCTCTCTGGCTACAGGTGTGGTGCTGGAGGACTGCTAATGTGGTACTGTAGGAATGTCTAGTTCCTATCCAAAAGACTGAGGTCCACTCAGGCGATCAAATAAACGAGGTTTAATGAAAACTAACAGAGTTTAACGGATAACTACAGGAGAACATCGAATATAGGTCTAGTCAGTTCGGAGGCTCCACGAGGACTGCTTGGGCGGTCCCGTGGCTGACATCATGGCGTCATCGTGTTTACCCGCGCTATTAAAGTGATCGCGCTCTGTACATGTAAACAGTGAAAACAAAGATACAGACTCAGGCTGTAGCTAACATTATTAAAGGGAATTATATACAATTGATCGGAGTCCCTTAGTGGCTCCGCCAAATGCGCCCCCCCAGAATTGTCTTTAATAGCAAAAGTAAAACGGCAAGGAAGCCTGACAAGCCTGTCAGATCGATTTCTGTAGCCTTGAAGTGGAAGCTGATGGACGGCGGGCGAGCGGTTGCGTTTGATCTGGCACGGCAACTATGGGCGGTCGGCCACGTCTCGGCGGTTGTGTGATCTCGACTGGGCGGTCAAGGTCCAAGTGAGCCGGCTTCAACCGGTCAACCGAAATGTGGTCCGGTTTACCTCCGACATCGACTGAAAAAGATTTGTCTCCCGGCTCTATCACGCGGAAAGGACCAGTGTAAGGGGGTTTGAGCGGGTCCCGATGAGCGTCGTGGCGGATAAACACATAGTCGGCGTTCTTCAGCTCAGCTGGGACGTGGGAGCTCTGCAAGCCGTGATGCGACGTAGGCACTGGAGCGAAACTTCTGGCTGCCTCCTGGTGGCTGATGAGCTGCTGGGACGTGGACCATGGCTCTGTTGGAGTCGGAAGGAAATCCCCTGGTACGCGGAGCGGCTGGCCATATACGAGCTCTGCCGTGGACGATTGAAGATCTTCTTTAGGCGCCGTACGAAGACCCAAAAGGACCCATGGAAGCCTGTCCACCCAGCCCGTGCCTTGAAGGCTGGCTCGCAGTGCGGCCTTGAGCGACCTGTGGAATTGTTCGTACAGGCCGTTCGCCTGTGGATGGTAGGCAGTGGTGCGATGTAGCTTGACGCCGAGCCCCTGAGCCACAGCGTTCCAGAGCTCCGGAGAAAACTGCGGCCCACGATCAGACGAGATGTCCGCCGGTACCCCGAAACGGGCGACCCAAGAGGAGATGAATGCCCTGGCGACGTCTGCGGAAGTGATGGATGACAAAAGAACCGCCTCCGGCCATCGAGTGGTGCGGTCCACCATTGTAAGAAGATGAGTAAACCCGTGCGAAGGCGGAAGTGGCCCCACCAGGTCCACAAGCACATGATCAAACCTACATTCCGGAACAGTGAAAGTGGCCAATGGAGCCTTGACGTGACGCTGCACCTTGGCCTTTTGGCAGACCACGCAGGTGTTGGCCCAGTCGCGAACATCCATGTGCATGCCCCGCCACACGAATTTGGATGACATCAGCCGTTGCGAGGCCTTCATGCCAGGGTGCGACAACCCGTGTATGGCGTCAAAAACTTTTCGGCGCCAGGCGACTGGGACGATAGGGCGAGGATCTCCTACGGAGACGTCGCAGAGTAGCTTAGTGCCCGCAGCATGGAATTTGACTTCGGCCGCTTGGAGGCTAGAGGGGTTGGTTCTGTAAGACTGGACTTCCGGATCCGAGGCTTGATCCACAGCCATGAGGGCATAGTCGATGCCGAGCTGGACTGCATGAACGGTCGCGCGGGAGAGGCAATCCGCCACCAGGTTGTCTTTACCGGACACATGCTGAATATCAGTGGTGAGTTCTGAGATAAACGTCAACTGACGTTGTTGCTGAGCTGACCACGGTGCGGCGGTCTTGGCCATAGTGAACGTTAGTGGCTTATGGTCCACAAAAGCCGTGAACGGACGTCCCTCTAGCAAGAACCGGAAATGGCGGATGGCCAGAAAAAGGGCCAGCAACTCCCGGTCGAACATGCTGTACTTCCGTTCGTTTCGCCGTAGTTGACGGCTGAAAAACGCCAGCGGTTGCCACGTCCCATACATGCACTGTTCCTGCACTGCACCGATGGCGTAGTCTGACGCGTCGGTGGTAAGGGCGATGGTGGCACCTGGCAGCGGGTGTGCCAGCATGGTTGCGTTGGCTAAAGTGCCCTTTGTGTCGATGAACGCCCGGTCCATGTCGACCGTCCAGCTAATCGGATCCTTGCCGGACTTGCCCTTGAGGGCCTCGTACAGGGGCTGCATGAGCAGAGCTGCATTAGGGACGAACCGGTGATAAAAATTTACCATCCCGAGGAACTCCTGCAGGGCCTTGATGGTCTGCGGGCACGGGAACAAAGTAACTGCCTCCACCTTCGTTTGCAGGGGAATTGTGCCGTCCGATGTGGTGTGATGGCCTAAGAAATCAATCTGCTGCAGGCCGAACTGGCACTTGGCCGGGTTGATGTTCAAGCCGTGTTGACTGAGGCATCTAAAGAGGGTGCGCAAATGGCAGATGTGCTCCTCTTTATTAGGGCTGGTGATGAGGATGTCGTCGAGGTAGACGAATAGAAACTTGAGGTCCCGAAGCACGGAGTCCATCAAGCGCTGGAAAGCCCGTGCAGCGTTCTTCAATTCAAATGGCATCCGCAGAAATTCAAACAGGCCGAATGGGGTGATGACTGCAGTTTTCGGGACGTCTTGCGGGTGTATGGGGACCTGGTGGTAGCCACGGACAAGGTCGACTTTTGAAAAAATGGTATTTCCTGCCAAATGGGCAGAGAAATCCTGAATATGAGGGATCGGGTACCGATCAGGAGTCGTGGCGTCGTTCAGGCGTCGGTAGTCGCCGCAAGGCCGCCATCCGCCGCCAGGTTTCAGAACAATGTGGAGAGGCGAAGACCAGGGACTATTCGACCGGCGAATAATCCCTAGCCGCTCCATCGTGTTGAACTCCGCTTTCGCAGCTGCGAGCTTGCCAGGTTTGAGGCGCCGGGCCCGTGCGTAGACCGGGGAGCCAGTAGTGGTGATGTGATGTTCGACACCATGTTTCGTGGCCTTGGAAGAGAAAGTGGGTCTGGTCAGGTCTGGGAAATCTCCGAGGAGGCGAGTGAAGTCATCCGGAGGTGGGAACATGCAGGAGACAGTGCGAGCCGCGGTGTTACTGCGGTGGCACGGGATGGAGTGAAAAGTGGCCGCATTGATCAACCGGCGGTGCCGTACATCCACCAGGGGGCCGTTAGCGCACAAAAAATCCGCCCCGAGGATGGCTTGAGAGACTTTGGCCGTGATGAAATCCCAGTAAAACCGCTGGCCGCCAAAGCACACCTGGACCCGCCGGCTTCCGAAGGTCCGAATGGCCCCGCCATTAGCCACCTGGAGGGAGGGGCCGTGCCCCCGGCTTGTAGATCAAGATTTGACGCGGGTAGGATGCTACACTGTGCCCCGGTGTCGCAGAGGAAACGTCGACCAGATAGGGAGTCATTGATGAAGAGGAGTTTTCCCGAATTACCGATTGCCATCGCAGCCGCGGGGCGCTCGTTATAACCGGTCCTCTTTCGACAGGGTGGCTGCTGGGTTTTTTTGAGCGAAAAGCTGCAGGGAGGGCGGCAGCATCTTGCTTTCACGCCAAAACGGGCGTGGTAGAAGCACAGCCCCGCAGGTCGAGGGGCTGGAGCAGCGTCTGTGGGGGATGGGCGCCTCGTGGCAGCGCAGCACTGCTGTGTCACCGCGAAGATCTTGTCCGCATCGGCAGCCAGCTCTGCGCAGTCTGTGACTTCCGACCTGGCTAGGGCAGCCTGAACTTGCTCCGGTAGCTGGCTGAGGAATAGCTCCCTGAAGAGGAAGCATTCCGGTTCGGAGCCCAGGAGCGTGAGCATTTGGCTCATGAGCTCGGACGGCTTGGAGTCCCCGAGGCCTGGCATATTGAGCAGCCGGTGGGCGCGCTCCGACTTCGTGAGCCCGAAGACCTGTAACAACCGCGCCTTTATCGTTTCATACTTGCGATCTTCTGGTGGATTACCAAGCAGGCTGACGATCTGCGAGGCTGTGGCGCTGTCGAGAGTGGAGACCACGTGATCCGCAACGATGTTCCTGATTGCGAACTGGGCTTCAGCCTGGATGAACCACGCGGCTGGCTGTTGCTCCCAGAACTGTGGTAGCTTCAAAGCAACAGCGTTCGATTCCATGTTCAGTAACTTCTGCGAAAACCGTTCGCAAAAGTCGGGGTCACCAATGTAGGAATGTCTAATTCCTATCCAAAAGACTGAGGTCCACTCAGGCGATCAAATAAACGAGGTTTAATGAAAACTAACAGAGTTTAACGGATAATTACAGGAGAACATCGAATATAGGTCTAGTCAGTTCGGAGGCTCCATGAGGACTGCTTGGGCGGTCCCGTGGCTGACGTCATTGCGTTTACCCGCGTTATTAAAGTGATCGCGCTCTATACATGTAAACAGTGAAAACAAAGATACAGACTCAGGCTGTAGCTAACATATTATTAAAGGGAATTATATACAATTGATCGGAGTCCCTTAGTGGCTCCGCCACAGTACCCTTGTTTAAAAAGGGAGAAAGGGATAGACCGAGTAATTACAGGCCGGTCAGCCTAACCTCGGTGGTGGGAAAATTATTGGAAAAACTTCTGAGGGACAGGATTAATCTTCATTTAGAAAGATATGGATTAATCAAGGATAGTCAGCACGGATTTGTCAAGGGAAGGTTCTGTTGTTATTTCGTGTCTGACTAACTTGATTGAATTTTTTGAGGAGGCAACAAGGAGGGTCGATGAGGGTTGTGCGTTTGATGTAGTCTATATGGATTTTAGCAAGGCTTTTGATAAAGTCCCGCATGACAGACTGGTCACAAAAGTAAAAGCCCACGGGATCCAGTATCCAGATAGAGAGGTCAATAATCAAGGGGCAGAGATTCAAAGTAATTGGTCGAAGGATTAGAGGGGAGTTGAGGAGATTTTCACCCAGAGGGTGGTGGAGGTCTGGAACTCACTGCCTGAAAGGGTGGTAGAGGCAGAAACCCTCACCACATCACATTTAAACAGTACTTGGATATGCACTTGAAGTGCCGTAACCTACAGGGCTACGGACCAAGAGCTGGAAAGTGGGATTAGGCTGGAGAGCTCTTTGTCGGCTGGCACAGACATGATGGGCCGAATGGCCTCCTTCTGTGCCGTAAATTTCTATGATTCTATGATTCAAGACACCTGAGAGGGTCACAGACACAGACACATTCATAGACACAGGCGCAGACAGTCACAGAGTGGCAGACACAGTCACAGATGCAAACAGTTGCAGAAATGGACGTAGACACAGTCACAGACACAGATAGAGTGGCAGACACAGTTTGTCGCAGACACACAGTTACAGATAGAGTCGGACACAGACACAGTCCCAAACATAGTCACAGACACAGATAGAGTCGCAGACGCAGACACAGACAGAGTTGCAGACACAGACAGTCATAGACACAGATAGAGTCGCAGACGCAGACACAGACAGAGTTGCAGACACAGACAGTCATAGACACAGATAGAGTTGCAGACATGGTCACAGACACAGACAGTTAAATATAGAGTCACAGACGCAGACATAGTCACAGACACAGATAGAGTCACAGACACGGTCGCAGACACAGACAGTTACAGATAGAGTTGCAGACACAGACAGTTACAGATAGAATCGCAGACCCAGACACAGACCCAGACACAAACAGTTACAGATAGAGTCGCAGACCCAGACACAGACCCAGGCACAAACAGTTACAGAGTCGCAGACCCAGACACAGTCACAGACCCAGTCACAGACCCAGACACAGTCACAGACCCAGTCACAGACCCAGACAGTCACACAGACACAGTCACAGACCCAGACACAAACAGTTACAGACACAGACCCAGACACAGTCAGTCACAGACCCAGTCACAGACACAGACCCAGACACAGTCACAGACCCAGTCACAGACCCAGATACAAACAGTTACAGAGTCACAGACCCAGACACAGTCACAGACCCAGACACAGTCACAGTCACAGGCCCAGACACAGTCACAGTCACAGACACAGTCACAGACCCAGTCACAGACCCAGACACAGTCACAGACACAGTCACAGACCCAGACACAGTCACAGACTCAGACACAGTCACAGTCACAGACACAGTCACAGACCCAGACACAGTCACAGACCCAGACACAGTCACAGTCACAGACACAGTCACAGACCCAGACACAGTCCCAGACACAGTCCCAGACACAGTCACAGACCCAGACACAGTCACAGACCCAGACACAGTCACAGTCAGTCACAGACCCAGACACAGTCCCAGACCCAGACACAGTCACAGACACAGACCCAGACACAGTCACAGTCACAGACACAGTCACAGACCCAGACACAGTCCCAGACACAGTCACAGACCCAGACACAGTCACAGACCCAGACACAGTCACAGTCAGTCACAGACCCAGACACAGACACAGTCACAGACCCAGACACAGTCACAGTCACAGACACAGTCACAGACCCAGACACAGTCCCAGACTCAGACACAGTCACAGACACAGTCACAGACACAGTCACAGACCCAGACACAGTCACAGACCCAGACACAGTCACAGTCAGTCACAGACCCAGACACAGACACAGTCCCAGACCCAGACACAGTCACAGACACAGACAGAGTCGTTACGTTGATAACATAAACAAGCCCAGCTTATTGTCTAAATGATGGCGGGTGTTTTCTTTTTGCAGTTTTGGGGAATTGTGACTGGTTGGAGACAGTTGGGGCGATGCTGATGAATACTGCACAGGTGATCCAATTTCGGTCGAGTCAAGAAAATCTCAGGTGCACAAGGTGTTCAGGGCTCTCAGCACCTCTGATACATTACGTTTTGTGTACCACGTGCGATGTTACCGTGCCATACCCAGAGCGTTCTGTAATATGTCCTGTTTCACGCTCACGCAGGTTGCATGAATCCAGTTGTTCTGGAAAATCTTCCAGTCCGAGAGAATAAGGTGCTTGTAGGTCAACGTGAGACGAGGATGTGAGTGGGCTCAGCTGGGCAGCTCCACAAGGGCTGCGGGACTGTGGCTGTGGCCGATACCTACCCTCAGATCAAGGAGCTGAGGTCGAAGCTAACAGTATCAGTCCTGATGTAAGCCTCTTGTTTACCATTTACAAAGCAACAATGAAAGTGGCTGAGGAAATGTTTACAGCCTAGAACAGCTTTCCCAGTATTAGGGGGCAGAGGAGTGAACACAGCAGCTAAGGACTAAAAAATCTAATATAAAGTGTAATTTGATTTAACTATAAGCTGACATCAGAATAAACCGCACACGGCCAATATTCTGAATGTATGTGAGACTTTTATTGAGTACGGTGCTAATAGGCAGTACACAAATCTCAGAGTAGAGAATGGAGGGGCCAGGTCCACTCATGAATCTCAGCTCCCTCCAGAATCTAAATAAAAACATATTGCAGATGAACAGTTTTATAAAGAACTATTTCAATAATTAAAATAATCACAGGTGAATAGCAAAGCAAAAGATTTCAATTTTGAAGTGTTATATATAAAATGTTTTACATTCAATCTAAATAAGTATATACAGTCCAACTTGTCTAGATCATGCTCTGCTCCTTCAGTTCCATTTTATTACTCCTTTTGTCTTCTCTAAGTGGCTTTGGCCTCACCCCTGCTCTTGTTTGAAATGACAAAGTGGCTTAGGTTGAAGCTCACTTCCTCTGGTGGTTTGGGTTGAGTTGGGTTGAGTTGAGTTGGGTTGAGTTGAGTTGGGTTGAGTTGAGTTGGGTTGGGTTGAGTTGGGTTGAGTTGAGTTGAGTTGAGTTGGGTTGGGTTGAGTTGAGTTGGGTTGAGTTGAGTTGAGTTGGGTTGGGTTGAATTGAGTTGGGTTGAGTTGAGTTGGGTTGAGTTCAGTTGGGTTGGGTTAAGTTGGGTTGAGTTGGGTTGAGTTGAGTTGGGTTGGGTTGAGTTGGGTTGAGTTGAGTTGGGTTGAGTTGAGTTGAGTTGGGTTGGGTTGAGTTGGGTTGAGTTGAGTTGGGTTGAGTTGAGTTGAGTTGAGTTGGGTTGAGTTGAGTTGAGTTGAGTTGAGTTGAGTTGGGTTGGGTTGAGTTGGGTTGGGTTGGGTTGAGTTGGGTTCAGTTGAGTTGGGTTGAGTTGAGTTGGGTTGGGTTGGGTTGAGTTGAGTTGGGTTGAGTTGAGTTGAGTTGGGTTGAGTTGGGTTGAGTTGAGTTGGGTTGAGTTGGGTTGGGTTGAGTTGGGTTGAGTTGAGTTGAGTTGGGTTGAGTTGGGTTGGGTTGAGTTAAGTTGGGTTGGGTTGAGTTGAGTTGGGTTGAGTTGAGTTGAGTTGGGTTGAGTTAAGTTGTGTTGGGTTGAGTTGAGTTCAGTTGGGTTGAGTTCAGTTGGGTTGAGTTGAGTTGAGTTGGGTTGAGTTGAGTTGGGTTGAGTTGAGTTGAGTTGGGTTGGGTTGGGTTGAGTTGAGTTGAGTTGGGTTGGGTTGAGTTGAGTTGGGTTGAGTTGGGTTGGGTTGGGTTGAGTTGAGTTGAGTTGTGTTGGGTTGAGTTGTGTTGTGTTGGGTTGGGTTGAGTTGAGTTGAGTTGGGTTGGGTTGAGTTGAGTTGGGTTGAGTTGAGTTGGGTTGAGTTGAGTTGGGTTGAGTTGGGTTGAGTTGAGTTGGGTTGAGTTGAGTTGGGTTGGGTTGAGTTGAGTTGAGTGGAGTTGGGTTGAGTGGAGTGGAGTGGAGTTGAGTCGAGTTGTGTTTAGTTGAGTTGGGTTGGGTTGAGTTGGGTTGAGTTGAGTTGGGTTGGGTTGAGTTGAGTTGGGTTGAGTTGAGTTGGGTTGAGTTGAGTTGTGTTGGGTTGGGTTGAGTTGAGTTGAGTTGGGTTGAGTTGAGTTGGGTTCAGTTGGGTTGAGTTGAGTTGTGTTGGGTTGGGTTGAGTTGAGTTGGGTTGAGTTGGGTTGAGTTGAGTTGGGTTCAGTTGGGTTGAGTTGGGTTGAGTTGGGTTGGGTTGGGTTGAGTTGAGTTGGGTTCAGTTGGGTTGAGTTGTGTTGGGTTGGGTTGAGTTGAGTTGGGTTGAGTTGGGTTGGGTTGTGTTGAGTTGGGTTGAGTTGAGTTGGGTTGGGTTGTGTTGAGTTGAGTTGGGTTGAGTTGGGTTGAGTTGGGTTGGGTTGGGTTGGGTTGGGTTGGGTTGAGTTGGGTTGAGTTGAGTTGGGTTGAGTTGGGTTGGGTTGTGTTGAGTTGAGTTGGGTTGAGTTGGGTTGAGTTGAGTTGGGTTGGGTTGTGTTGAGTTGAGTTGGGTTGAGTTGAGTTGTGTTGGGTTGGGTTGGGTTGGGTTGAGTTGAGTTGGGTTGAGTTGAGTTGGGTTGAGTTGAGTTGGGTTCAGTTGGGTTGAGTTGAGTTGTGTTGGGTTGAGTTGGGTTGGGTTGAGTTGAGTTGGGTTGAGTTGAGTTGAGTTGGGTTGAGTTGGGTTGAGTTGAGTTGGGTTGAGTTGAGTTGGGTTGGGTTGTGTTGAGTTGAGTTGGGTTGAGTTGAGTTGAGTTGAGTTGGGTTGAGTTGGGTTGAGTTGAGTTGAGTTGGGTTGAGTTGGGTTGGGTTAGGTTGAGTTGAGTTGAGTTGGGTTGAGTTGGGTTGGGTTGTGTTGAGTTGAGTTGGGTTGAGTTGGGTTGTGTTGGGTTGGGTTGGGTTAGGTTGAGTTGAGTTGAGTTGGGTTGGGTTGTGTTGAGTTGAGTTGGGTTGAGTTGGGTTCAGTTGGGTTGAGTTGAGTTGTGTTGGGTTGGGTTGGGTTGGGTTGAGTTGAGTTGTGTTGGGTTGGGTTGAGTTGAGTTGAGTTGGGTTGAGTTGAGTTGGGTTGAGTTGGGTTGAGTTGAGTTGTGTTGTGTTGGGTTGGGTTGGGTTGAGTTGAGTTGAGTTGGGTTGAGTTGGGTTGAGTTGAGTTGGGTTGAGTTGAGTTGGGTTGGGTTGTGTTGAGTTGAGTTGGGTTGAGTTGGGTTACATTCCATTGTAGGCTGGCTTTGGAGTGCACTGGGATTGTTTCAGATCCCCACTACTCTGATGTGCATCTGGTCTTTATTGTGAACAGCACCACCTAATCATGGTATTTGCTAAATCTATCAGTTTAGCAGAACGTCAGATGACAAGTCAGATTGCAGGCGTTCCCAGAGACTTAGCCCATCAGACATTACCACTGTTACAACCAGCCTGGTTCGGACTAAAACTGTCTCGTGTAAAAGCTCTGCAACATTTATAGTCAATCTGTAAATGCCACGAATCTTCAGAAGCAGTTACCAGTGGCTATTTGGTCATCTGAGACTAGAGTGCAAGTGACTCACTCTACCTCCTGTGCTGAATGATTCTATGATTCTACCAGGGCTCAGGAAATGGATCAGAACTTTTCCAATTGGCCTATCCCCAACAATGTTCCAAAGCTGACAATTTCTAGACATTTTGGACTGTACACTGTCTGAGTCATGCAACAAAAAACTCAAACCTAACCAAGTGCCATGCCCATGAATCCCTTTAATAACTAAGCTCACAACACTGTTCCCTTGGTTCGAACTCTCCCTGGGGTACAGTTCCTGAAGGTGCTGACTCTCACTGGGGTACAGTTCCTGAAGGTGCTGACCCTCACTGGGGTACAGTTCCTGAAGGTGCTGACTCTCACTGGGGTACAGTTCCTGAAGGTGCTGACTCTCACTGGGGTACAGTTCCTGAAGGTGCTGACTCTCACTGGGGTACAGTTCCTGAAGGTGCTGACTCTCACTGGGGTACAGTTCCTGAAGGTGCTGACCCTCACTGGGGTACAGTTCCTGAAGGTGCTGACTCTCACTGGGATACAGTTCCTTAAGGCCCTGACTCTCACTGGGGTACAGTTCCTGAAGGTGCCGACTCTCACTGGGGTACATTTCCTGAAGGTGCTGACTCTCACTGGGGCACAGTTCCTGAAGGTGCTGACTCTCACTGGGGTACAGTTCCTGATGGTACTGACTCTCACTGGGGTACAGTTCCTGAAGGTGCTGACTCTCCCTGGGGTACAGTTCCTGAAGGTGCTGACTCTCACTGGGGTACAGTTCCTGAAGGTGCTGACTCTCACTGGGGTACAGATGCTGAAGGTGCTGACTCTCACTGAGGTACAGTTCCTGAAGGTGCTGACTCTCACTGGGGTACAGTTCCTGAAGGTGCTGACTCTCACTGGGGTACAGTTCCTGAAGGTGCTGACTCTCACTGGGGTACAGTTCCTGAAGGTGCTGACTCTCACTGGGGTACAGTTCCTGAAGGTGCTGACTCTCACTGGGGTACAGTTCCTGAAGGTGCTGACTCTCACTGGGGTACAGTTCCTGAAGGTGCTGACTCTCACTGGGGTACAGTTCCTGAAGGTGCTGACTCTCACTGGGGTACAGTTCCTGAAGGTGCTGACTCTCTCTGGGGTACAGTTCCTGAAGGTGCTGACTTTCACAGGGGTACAGTTCCTGAAGGTGCTGACTCTCACTGGGGTACAGTTCCTGAAGGTGCTGACTCTATCTGGGGTACAGTTCCTGAAGGTAGTGACTCTCACATGTGCCAATGTTGCCGTTGCCCAACACCCACGCACGTGTTCCAGGAGAGGTTACTGGTCCTGTGATCAGGGGTACGTGTCCTGGCTGATCGTTTCCCCTTCCCTCGCCCAGGGGCACTGAGACTAGTTCTAAAACTCCTGTCACTGTTCTGACTGAAATCACCAGACTCAGCACAGACTGGAGTTGAGACCTGGTACTGGAGTGGGGCAGGGGCCTAGTGCTGTTTCATAAGGAAAAGGGAAAACATAATGTGTACATCAAAAACTGTGCACAGAACCGAATGGTGTGAGCCTGTGAGTTACAACAAGAATGTATAATTGATAAAGAAGTCACTTTCTAATTTCATTTTAAGGCAAATACTCACTGGACTTGTCTTTGTAACTTGTCTAAGGGCAGGGAGATTACCGGGCTGGCACCAGCTCAGAGCTCGAGTTTTCCTGCACCTGTCATTTACGTTTATACCAGATTAAATATTGCTTCGCTGTTTAGACAGAGGAAATTGAATTTGCCAAAGACTTTGTTTTTAAGGCAATAACAATACAAACAGAAAAACATACACATTGATTGGAGCTACAGTCAATCCTGTAATTGTACAGTGCCCTTTAATATAGTGCTGTGCCCAGTAATATTGTCACTTGCCCTGTAATATTTAGTGTAGGACCAGTAATGGAAGCATAACAGGTAGAGAATTAAACAACTGCTGATATCTTCCACGGATAGTAACTGATCAGAGACTGACTCCATAAAGACGCTTTGTTCATTATCTCCTCTCCTGGTCAGTTTCACTCCCTCACAGATGATTATAAATACATAAGCGTAATAATAGTGTCTGTTTGTAAAGGGTTTAAAAAGTTAATATTTGGTTAAAGTAGTGTCTCTCTTGGTTAGCTACAGTTAAAGCTCACCCGACAGCAGCATGCCGGGTCTGGGAAAGAGTTACTGAGACCCAGACAAACATTTCCACCTTGGTTTGGGAATCGTGGCCTCTGTTTGAAGAGTTTCTTAAAACAACAAACTTGCAAATTGGTCCAGGTTAATGGGGCACAGTGACCCTGAACTCACAGCAGGTGGCGACATGATGCCATCTCGACAACAGCAGCTTCAGCTCAAGAACCGCTTCACCAAATAGAGAGAGAGAAGGGACAAGGAGATTACATAAACCCTCCGATACAGACTTCTGGAAAACAACCAGCGTTATATAAATGATTGTAGCAGCCAGTAACTTTCAGTTTATTGCATAGATATCAAACTTCCCCCAAATTAATTACACAGAGTACCGAAAGCGACAGAAAAGAGCAACAGGTAATCTTCCGAAGAGCCCAGATTAACCAGGAGATAAAAACACAACTGAGGGAACAGTGAAGGCAAATTCGCCACCGTGCAGAGAACAGGATCCGTTCCAGAGACACACCGACTGGCTCACGTCAATAACCTGCCAGTTCCACCAGAAACACAGTCTCCCCTTTATAGACCTACAGTGTTATACAGTGACAGACCTGTACCCCCCAGTACTGTACCCCAGTGTTACAGTGACAGACCTGTACCCACCAGTACTGTACCCCAGTGTTATACAGTGACAGACCTGTACCCACCAGTACTGTACCCCAGTGTTATACAGTGACAGACCTGTGCCCACCAGTACTGTACCCCAGTGTTATACAGTGACAGACCTGTACCCACCAGTACTGTACCCCAGTGTTATACACTGACAGACCTGTACCCACCAGTACTGTACCCCAGTGTTATACAGTGACAGACCTGTACCCACCAGTACTGTACCCCAGTGTTATACAGTGACAGACCTGTACCCACCAGTACTGTACCCCAGTGTTATACACTGACAGACCTGTACCCACCAGTACTGTACCCCAGTGTTATACAGTGACAGACCTGTACCCACCAGTACTGTACCCCAGTGTTATACAGTGACAGACCTGTACCCACCAGTACTGTACCCCAGTGTTATACAGTGACAGACCTGTACCCACCAGTACTGTACCCCAGTGTTATACAGTGACTGACCTGTACCCACCAGTACTGTACCCCAGTGTTATACAGTGACAGACCTGTACCCACCAGTACTGTACCCCAGTGTTATACAGTGACAGACCTGTACCCACCAGTACTGTACCCCAGTGTTATACAGTGACTGACCTGTACCCACCAGTGCTGTACCCCAGTGTTATACAGAGAGAGACCTGTGCCCACCAGTACTGTACCCCAGGGTTATACAGTGACAGACCTGTACCCACCAGTACTGTACCCCAGTGTTATACAGGGACAGACCTGTACCCAGCAGTACTGTACCCCAGTGTTATACAGTAACAGACCTGTACCCACCAGTACTGTACCCCAGTGTTATACAGTGACAGACCTGTACCCACCAGTACTGTACCCCAGTGTTATACAGTGACAGACCTGTACCCACCAGTACAGTACCCCAGTGTTGTACAGGGACAGACCTGTACCCAGCAGTACTGTACCCCAGTGTTATACAGTAACAGACCTGTACCCACCAGTACTGTACCCCAGTGTTATACAGTGACAGACCTGTACCCACCAGTACTGTACCCCAGTGTTATACAGGGACAGACCTGTACCCAGCAGTACTGTACCCCAGTGTTATACAGTAACAGACCTGTACCCACCAGTACTGTACCCCAGTGTTATACACTGACAGACCTGTACCCACCAGTACTGTACCCCAGTGTTATACAGTGACAGACCTGTACCCACCAGTACTGTACCCCAGTGTTATACAGTGACAGACCTGTACCCACCAGTACTGTACCCCAGTGTTATACACTGACAGACCTGTACCCACCAGTACTGTACCCCAGTGTTATACAGGGACAGACCTGTACCCAGCAGTACTGTACCCCAGTGTTATACAGTAACAGACCTGTACCCACCAGTACTGCACCCCAGTGTTATACAGTGACAGACCTGTACCCACCAGTACTGTACCCCAGTGTTATACAGTGACAGACCTGTACCCACCAGTACTGTACCCCAGTGTTATACAGTGACAGACCTGTACCCACCAGTACTGTACCCCAGTGTTATACAGTGACAGACCTGTACCCACCAGTACTGTACCCCAGTGTTATACAGTGACAGACCTGTACCCACCAGTACTGTACCCCAGTGTTATACAGGGACAGACCTGTACCCAGCAGTACTGTACCCCAGTGTTATACAGTAACAGACCTGTACCCACCAGTACTGTACCCCAGTGTTATACAGTGACAGACCTGTACCCACCAGTACTGTACCCCAGTGTTATACAGTAACAGACACCACTAAATCTCTGTAGAGGGCACTATTTTCCCTAACATTGGTGATTACTGAGTGCTGATGTCTGTCCTGATCATTAACACAGCAGCCAATTTGCTGCTCATGGGACCTTGCTGTGTGCAATGTGATAATGACCAGATAATCTGTTCTGGTGATGTTGATTGAGGGATAAATATTGGCCAGGACACTGGGGAGAAATCCCCTGCTCTTGTTCAAAATAGCGTGCTCTTGTTCAAAATAGCGGCCATGGGATCTTTTGCGTCCAGCTGAGAGGGCAGACAGGGCCTCGGTTTAACATCTCATCCAAAAGACCAGGACATGTGGGTTTACAACAAACTGATTTTGGGCAATAGCAAAATACTGCGGATGCTGGAAATCTGAAATAACAACAAAAAACACTGGAAACACTCATCAGGCCAGGCAGCATCCGTGGAGAGAGAAACAGAGTTAACGTTTCAGGTATGTGACTGCTGGGGAGGGGGGGGAGTTGTTGGGGGAGGGGGGAGGGGGATGTTGGGGAGGGGGAAGGGAGAGGGGGGTGTTGGGGAGAGGAAAGGGGAGGGGGAGTTGTTGGGGGAGGGGGTGGGGGACTTGTTGGGGGAGGGGGAGAGCGGAGGGGGAGGGGGGAGTTGTTGGGGGGGAGGGGGAGAGGAGTTGTTGAGGGGAGAGGGGAGGGAGGAGGAGTTGGGGGGAGGGGAGAGGGGAGGGGGTTGTAGGGGAGGGGGTGGGGGAGGAGTTGTTGGGGGAGAGGGGAGGGGAGGGGGTGGGGGGAGTTGTTGGGGGGAGAGGGGAGGGGGAGGGGGTGGGGGGAGTTGTTGGGGGAGGGGAGAGGGGAGGGGGAAGGGGAGAGGGTGTTGGGGGAGGGGAGGGGGAGGGGGTGGGGGGAGTTGTTGGGGGAGGGGAGGGGGAGTTGTTGGGGGAGGGGAGGGGGGAGGGGGTGGGGGGGAGTTGTTGGGGGAGGGGAGGGGGAGGGGTGGGGGAAGGGGAGGGGGTGTTGGAGGAGGGGAGGGGGAGGAGGTGGGGGGAGTTGTTGGGGGAGGGGGAGTTGGGGAGGGGAGGGGGTGGGGGGAGTTGTTGGGGGAGGGGGAGTTGGGGGAGGGGAGGGGGTGGGGGGAGTTGTTGGGGGAGGGGGAAGGGAGAGGGGGTGTTGGGGGAGGGGGAGGAGGAGCGGAGGGGCAGGGAAGGGGGTGGGGGGAGTTGTTGGGGGAGGGGGAGGGGGAAGGGAGAGGGGGTGTTGGGGGAGGGGGAGCGGAGGGGCAGGGGAGGGGGAGGGGGAAGGGAGAGGGGGTGTTGGGGGAGGGGGAGCGGAGGGGCAGGGGAGGGGGTGGGGGAAGTGGAGGGGGTATTGGAGGAGGGGAGGGGGAGGAGGTGGGGGGAGTTGTTGGGGGAGGGGAGGGGCTGTTGGGGAGGGAGGGGGTGGGGGGAGTTGTTGGGGGAGGGGGAGTTGGGGGAGGGGAGGGGGTGGGGGGAGTTGTTGGGGGAGGGGCTGTTGGGGAGGGGAGGGGGTGGGGGGAGTTGTTGGGGGAGGGGGAGTTGGGGGAGGGGAGGGGGTGAGGGGAGTTGTTGGGGGAGGGGGAGGGGGAAGGGAGAGGGGGTGTTGGGGGAGGGGGAGGGGGAGCGGAGGGGCAGGGGGCAGGGGAGGGGGAGGGGTCCCTTTACATTGCAGGAATCTTTGTGTACCTGGAGTTTTGCTGCTTTCCTGACACTGACCTGCTGGATTGGGCTAAAGTTTTTAAAATGAATCATATTTCAGTGACCGGGAAGCTGATGAACCGGAACATCCCTCAGTGACGGGAAACCACGGAAACCACTTCTGGGTGAAGAATTCGCCGCTCTATATCTGGATACAGGTGCTATTAAAAGGCACAAAATACTGAACAGAATGTCCACAGTTACACCTCTGTGAGTCCTCGAGGCTCCCAGTGACAATGGAGACCAATGACACCCCTCCCCCCACACCCTCCTCCCCCACACACCATCCCCTCCCCCCCACAGTTAGTTTATAATTCCTCATTCTTTCTACCAAAATGTATCACTTTGTACTTTTCTGCATTAAATTTCATCTGCCACATGTCCGCCCATTCCACCAGCCTGTCTGTGTCTTCCTGAAGTCTATCACTCTCCTCCTCACTGTTCACTATACTTCCAAGTTTTGTGTCATCTGCAAATTTTGAAATTGTGCCCTGTACACCCACATCCAAGTCATTAATATATATCAAGAAAAGCAGTGGTCCTAGAACCGACCCCTGGGGAACACCACTGTATACCTTCCTCCAGTCCGAAAAACAACCGTTCACCACTACTCTCTGTTTCCTGTCACTTAGCCAATTCCGTATCCATGCTGCCACTGTCCCTTTTATTCCATGGGCTTCAACTTTGCTGGCAAGCCTATTATGAGGCACTTTGTCAAACGCCTTTTGGAAATCCATGTACACCACATCAACTGCATTGCCCTCATCAACCCTGTTACCTCATCAAAAAACTCAATCAAGTTAGTTAAACACGATTTGCCTTTAACAAATCCGAGCTGGCTTTCCTTAATTAATCCACACTTGTCCAAGTGACTGTTACCTTTGTCCCTGATTCCTACTAAGCCCCTACACCACCAAAGCCCTAACCGCATACACACAACTGAATATCTGTCGTGTTGTCTGCGAACCTCAATGTCAATGCAATACAACATGAAATGACATGAGTCTTTAAAGAAAGGTGAACTTCAGAGCGAGAACCTACACCTCAGAACTGTCTGGTGGGTTCTCATCACAGAAACTATTGTCAGAGATATGCACTTTTCCCACACGGGAAATCTGGCTTCCTTTCTCGTGAAAACCCAGGCAAAACTGGCTCCTAAGTTGGCCGGGGAAATGTCCATCTCTGCCCTATGTTCTGATTTTGGTTATTTAGAAAGTCAGTCTATTTATTCTTATTCCAATACAGATTCCCGGAGCTAAATAAAAGTTACTTTTCTCATTTATAAAGAGCCAGAAGTAAACATTATTTCTTCCTGTACAAACACAAAGCAGGAACGCCCGGTCCCATTTATGTCGAGCTCCTGCTGTTTCCGTCAACACCTCTCACCGTGTTTTATGGTCCCTTAGAATCTGCGGTGTTAGTAACCTCACTCGAGCTATTCACTGCCCCGTCAGACTGCTTCGCATGGCGTGTGCTTTCGATGGGGGACAGGATCATTAATATCACATCAAGGGAAGTGAAGGGCCACACACTTCAGGTGAAGTCCTTCAGAATCACAAAGGTTCCGACAAGAATTTTCTACAAACACAGATCGGCTGCAGTAGTTTTGGCAGTGGGCGTCTCACCTTAGGGAACTTTTCAGCAAGATGGGAAAACAGTCTGTGTGTGGCACAGAATTACAACATTTCCTTCACCTAAGCTCTCCAATTCTCACCTGACGCATTCGAAAATAAAATCTCTTCCCTGTTGAGCCTGGGAAATGGAAGGCACCACATTTACCATAACAAACCTCAGCTCACTCGGCACCAGTTAAACGAGAGGGCATTTTTCTTTGGCCCCAGCTCAGCCCCTGGAGGTCACGCTGTACCCAGCCAGACCAACACAAATTACTGCCATCATTCAGCCAATCATTGTGTCTTTCACCAGAATCATTCTTCCCTTTCAACACGGCCTTCAGCTCCAAATCCCTTCAACAGCACAAGATGTGATTGAGAGACTCGGAGTGCAGCCTCCATCCGCCTGGCTGATGTGGGCCCAGCTCTGGCCGCTCTTTGGGCTGATTGCTCAGCTCAGTGTTGAGCTTGCCCGTCGAAGGGACTCGATTAACTAAAGCCACGCACGGCCATTACACGGAGAGTCCATGAGGAGGAGTAGATTTTACATCAGTCAGAGCTTGTCTTGTACAAGACAGCAGCATTCCGATCAAATCACATCCACAGACTCCACACAATCCCAACAGTAGCTTTCTGTCCCTCCAGTTCGCTCCTCCCAGAGAGGCAGACTCCTGCTGGGATACAGTACAATGGACACCCCCACTCTGCTGGGATACAGTACAATGAGCACCCCACTCCTGCTGGGATACATTACAATGGGCACCCCTCACTGTGCTGGGATACATTACAATGGGCACCCTCCTCCCTGCTGGGATACAGTACAGTGGGCACCCCCCCCACTCTGCTGGGATACAGTACAATGGGCACCCCACTCCCTGCTGGGATACAGTACAATGGGCACCCCTCACTGTGCTGGGATACATTACAATGGGCACCCTCCTCCCTGCTGGGATACAGTACAGTGGGCACCCCCCCCACTCTGCTGGGATACAGTACAATGGGCACCCCCTCCCTGCTGGGATACAGTACAATGGGCACCCCCCTCCCTGCTGGGATACAGTACAATGGGCACCCCCTCCCTGCTGGGATACAGTACAATGGGCACCCTCCTCCCTGCTGGGATACAGTACAATGGGCACCCTCCTCCCTGCTGGGATACAGTACAATGGGCACCCTCCTCCCTGCTGGGATACAGTACAATGGGCACCCTCCTCCCTGCTGGGATACAGTACAATGGGCACCCCCTCCCTGCTGGGATACAGTACAATGGGCACCCTCCTCCCTGCTGGGATACAGTACAATGGGCACCCCCCACTCTGCTGGGTTACAGTACAATGGGCACCCCCTCCCTGCTGGGATACAGTACAATGGGCACTCTCCTCCCTGCTGGGATACAGTACAATGGGCACCCTCCTCCCTGCTGGGATACAGTACAATGGGCACCCCCTCCCTGCTGGGATACAGTACAATGGGCACCCTCCTCCCTGCTGGGATACAGTACAATGGGCACCCTCCTCCCTGCTGGGATACAGTACAATGGGCACCCCCTCCCGGCTGGGATACAGTACAATGGGCACCCCCCTCCCTGCTGGGATACATTACAATGGGCACCCTCACTCTGCTGGGATACATTACAATGGGCACCCTCCTCCCTGCTGGGTTACAGTACAATGGACACCACCACCCTGCTGGGTTACAGTACAATGGGCACCCTCCTCCCTGCTGGGTTACAGTACAATGGGCACCCCTCACTCTGCTGGCATACATTACAATGGGCACCCCCACCCTGCTGGGTTACAGTACAATGGACACCCCCACCCTGCTGGGTTACAGTACAATGGGCACCCCCCACTCTGCTGGGATACAGTACAATGGGCACCCCTCATTCTGCTGGGATACATTACAATAGACACCCCCACCCTGCTGGAATACAGTACAATGGGCACCCCCCCTCTGCTGGTATACAGTACAATAGACAGCCCCACTCTGCTGGGACACAGTTCAATGGACACCCCCACTCAACTGGGATTGGTTCCATGGACACAGGTTGCCCTCAGAACCTCACGCAACACTGGCGAGAGCCCAGTGGGTGTTGGCAGGTCTCTCCCCTGTAGGGAGCCCACGGCTGAAGCAGTGATGTGCTAATCTTGTCCCCGCACCTGAACAGACATTTCACAGCAGGATTGACTGGACAGGGTCTAGGAACATGAACCTGGGCTAGATTTCCCCTCCTTACTCTAACCCTAATGTCACACCAACTGAGACCAGTTAACGTAGCACGGACACTGATGGAACCTGTAACTCCACGGATCAAATTTAGCCGCAGGATTCCCTCACTCAAAATCTGTTTCCTCCAAAAGCTTCTTACAAAGTTTGATAAATTCTCTCCAGATTTCACACATGGTAGTATAAGGTGGAAGTTAAACTCTCCCTGAACACCATGAGGTAGAGTTTCCTTGGGGAGTTCTCCCGATTTCCCAATGTAACTTTGGCGCAAATGACGCGATCAGCAGGAGATCGAGGGAACTGGGAGGAAACTCACCCCCTAGGCCCTTTCAGAAAAGCAGATGTAGAAGGATTGTCAGGGTGTACGTGTTAGAGAAGATAACGCCATGATTTGGAATCTGCACCCAGTCTGGGGCGTGGATTTCACTGGCCCCCGAGACGGAGTCATGTTGGTAGGAGAGGAAACTGGGGCGTAGAACTTGGGGCCACCTCCGACACCCGGCATTGAGTTCGGAACACCAGTGTTCCCGCTTGGGATTTACCCGCCATCCCAGGAGACTGACTGCTATGTTATCCCAGCCATCAATCCAAAAGGAATTCTATAACCTGTGTAATGTATAATGGCAGGATTACAGTGAAATATCCCAGGTTGTTCCCTTCCATTTCCCAGAATAACTCTCAAATGGCAGCTAGTCCCTTTCTACTCAATAATGAGAGTGAGAGAAAGAGAGAGAGAGAGGAGGAGAGAGAGAGACAGTGAGAGTGACAAAGAGAGCGATACAGAGAGAGAGACAGAGACAAAGAGAGAGAGAGAGAGAGAGAGAGAGAGTGAGACAGTGAGAGACAGTGAGAGTGACAAAGAGAGCGATACAGAGAGAGAGAGAGACAGAGACAAAGAGAGAGGAGAGAGAGAGAGAGAGTGAGACAGTGAGAGTGAAAAGAGAGTGAAACAGAGAGAGAGAGAGAGACAGAGACAAAGAGAGAGAGAGAGAGTGAGAGCCAGAGCTGGAGAGAGAGACAATGAAAGATAGAGAGAGATGGAGAAAGAGAGAAAGAGAGAGGGAGCGAGTACTGTGCATACTTTGAGTTGGGAGACGGGTGTGTGAGTGGATTGTGAGCCCAGGTTCTGATCATCACATCGCAGTGACCCAAGGCACTAACTTCCTCGCCAGGCTAATTCACAGGTTCACATTACTTTTCCCGTCCACTCTATTTCAGCCTGTTCAAAATCGGTGTGCTCAGGAAGTCTGTGCATAGTTTCCGGAGGACAGTCAGAGGAGCCACAGACGGTTCGTCCGTACTTGTGGAAATAAATCTGCACGGGCCGAGACCGAGTACACGGCGGAAATTACAACCCCCACAAACAGCGGTAACTTACAGGCAGCCAGTGTGAAGCTATGTTGCAGAAAACAGTGTCTATCGGGATAGGCTGAGGCAGCAGCGTGATTGGTGGAAGCAAGGCAGTGGGCGGCGAGCTCACAGTGAAGTGGGAAAGTGGAAGAGTAAAGGGAAAGGTGCAGCGTTCCGCTAACTGCCAGATCTTTGGTAGAGAGCTCCCCACTTGTGGAAACTCAGCCGGGAAATCAAGTTCCCGCAGGTTCGTGCACTGCACCTGCTGGGCAGACAGTGGGCTGGCCGGTGTGATCAGAGGTCAGTGGTGGCCTTGGCGGTCAGTGTCTGGATACGTGTGGCGTTGCAGGTCTTGCAATAGACGTGTCCATCCAGGGGGTAACATCCTTGAGTGTCTCCATCAGACAGGAGGATATTACAGTCCTGGAATAAAACAGAATAGTTCATGAGGCCGGGATAGCGAGGAGAATCGGCAGCACAGGGCCATAAATACAGCACTGGAGGCATAAATGGGGAAAGGGGCAGCAATGCTTACACCCAACGAGTTATTAGAAGATGTGATTCACCCAACTGATGAAGGTTTGATTGGGGGGGAGGGGAGGAGGGGAAGGGGGAGGGGGAGAGGGGGGAGGAGGGGGAGGGGGAGAGGGGGGTAGGGGAGGAGGGGGAGGGGGTGTAGGGGAGGGTGAGGGGGAGGAGGGGGGGAGGGGAGGAGGGGGAGGGGGAGAGGGGGGCGTAGGGGAAGGTGAGGGGGAGGAGGGGTGGGGGGAGGAGGGGGAGGGGGTAGAGGGGGAGGAGAGGAGGGGGAGGGGGAGGGGAGGGGGAGGGTGAGGGGGAGGAGGGGGAGAGGGAGGGGGAGAGGGGTGGGGGGAGAACGGGGAGGGGGGAGAGGGGGAGGGGGAGGGGGAGGAGGGGGAGGGGGAGGAGGGGGAGTGGGGTAGAGGAGGAGGGGGGTAGGGGAGGGGGAGAGGGGGGAGGGGAGGAGGGGGAGGGGTAGCGTAGGGGAGGGGGAAGGGGAGGAGGGGTGGGGGGAGGAGGGGGAGGGCGGAGGGGGAGAGGGGGGAGGAGGGGGGGAGGGGGGTAGGGGAGGAGGGGAGAGGGAGGGGGAGAGGGGGGCGTAGGTGAGGGTGAGGGGGAGGGGGGAGAGGGGGGTAGGGGAGGAGGGGGAGGGGGAGAGGGGGGCGTAGGTGAGGGTGAGGGGGAGGAGGGGTGGGGGGAGGAGGGGAGGGGGTAGAGGGGGAGGAGGGGGGTAAGGGAGGCGGGGAAGGAGGGGGAGTGGGGTAGAGGAGGAGGGGGGTAGGGAAGTGGGGAGGGGGAGGGAGACATTGCTCAGGTACCTGTGCAGGTGACGGTATCCCACCCACACCATTCTGTTGACACCGGCCCTGTAATTTGGGACATGGTCATCACCTTGAGCCTTGGACACACTGAGGTCAACTATTTCCTCTGGTTGGGGTGCGGGGGGGGCGCTGTTCACAACAAGGGGGCGTAACCTTAAAATTAGAGCCAGGCCGTTCAGGGGTGATGTCAGGAAGCACTTCTTCACACAAAGGGTGGTGGGAATCTGGAACTCTCTCCCCCAAAAAGCTGTGGATGGTGGAAATGATCAGGACTGAGATCGACAGTTTGGCGGAGATGTGAACGATAGCCGCTCAGTCACAGTGATCCTACCTCGCAGCGGTAACACTGCACGTGGAAATCCCGGTCCAGAGCCACAATGCGCACGGTTTCCTCCTGGCCTTCAGCTGGCATGATGGCCTCACCGCAGACAGAACACCTCGGGGCAAACTTCCTGCAGGAGCAACAATCAGAGCCATCGGTGGATTTAACAACAGGTATCCCTGGCGGTGGCCCCCTGCTCCCACCCTAACTCCTGTGTATCGGCCCTGCCACTGACACCAGCAGACACTCTGCACAATGTCAGGCCTCATATCTTTGAATGAGGAACCTAATCGAAGGCACACAGTGTGAGGCAAGAAGCTTAGGATTCAGCACCTTCAGGAACTGTACTCTAGTGAGAATCAGCGCCTTCAAGAACTGTACCCCAGTGAGAGTCAGCACCTTCAGGAACAGTACCCCAGTGAGAGTCAGCACCTTCAGGAACTGTACCCCAGTGAGAGTCAGCACCTTCAGGAACTGTACCCCAGTGAGAGTCAGCACCTTCAGGAACTGTACCCCAGTGAGAGTCAGCACCTTCAGGAACTGTACCCCAGTGAGAGTCAGATGCTTCAGGAACTGTACCCCAGTGAGAGTCAGCACCTTCAGGAACTGTACCCCAGTGAGAGTCAGCACCTTCAGGAACTGTACCCCAGTGAGAGTCAGCACCTTCAGGAACTGTACCCCAGTGAGAGTCAGCACCTTCAGGAACTGTACTCTAGTGAGAATCAGCGCCTTCAAGAACTGTACCCCAGTGAGAGTCAGCACCTTCAGGAACAGTACCCCAGTGAGAGTCAGATCCTTCAGGAACTGTACCCCAGTGAGAGTCAGCACCTTCAGGAACTGTACCCCAGTGAGAGTCAGCACCTTCAGGAACTGTACCCCAGTGAGAGTCAGCACCTTCAGGAACTTTACCCCAGTGAGAGTCAGATCCTTCAGGAACTGTACCCCAGTGAGAGTCAGATCCTTCAGGAACTGTACCCCAGTGAGAGTCAGCACCTTCAGGAACTGTACCCCAGTGAGAGTCAGCACCTTCAGGAACTGTACCCCAGAGAGAGTCAGCACCTTCAGGAACTGTACCCCAGTGAGAGTCAGCACCTTCAGGAACTGTACCCCAGAGAGAGTCATCACCTTCAGGAACTGTACCCCAGTGAGAGTCAGATCCTCAGGAACTGTACCCCAGTGAGAGTCAGCACCTTCAGGAACTGTACCCCAGAGAGAGTCTGCACGTTCAGGAACTGTACCCCAGTGAGTGTCAGCACCTTCAGGAACTGTACCCCAGTGAGAGTCGGTGTCCGTTCATCCGGCGAGACCATGCAGACACTGCGACAACGGATGAACGGACACCGCGCAACAATCACCAGGCAGGAGTGTTCCCTCCCAGTCGGGGAACACTTCAGCAGTCAAGGACATTCAGCCTCCGATCTTCGGGTAAGCATTCTCCAAGGTGGCCTTCGAGACACACGACAACGCAAAATCGTCGAGCAGAAACTGATAGCCAAGTTCCGCACTCATGAGGACGGCCTCAACCGAGATCTTGGGTTCATGTCACGCTACATGTAACCCCACCTGATGCAGGGTCATCCAGACTCGAGTCGACATTGGCTTGTTCTCTCTACACAGATGCGGCCGGACCTGCTGTGATTTCCAGCCAAAAAAAATGTTTTTTGTCTGTTTTTTTGTTTTTCATACAGACCCCAGCATCTGCAATATTTGACCCCTTGTGACCCCACCTCATTGCTCTTTGATGTAATGTTTCTCTGACTGACCTGTTTGGACACCATTCACACCTTTGACTGCTGTGATTATCTCTCTGCCGAGGTGCGATAAATGGCAGTTGGAAAGGTTACCTGTAAACATCTGACATGATTCTCTGACTATATAAGCTGTGTCTTTATGCATTTCTCCACTTCACCTGACGAAGGAGCAGCGCTCCGAAAGCTTGTGATTTCAAATAAAGCTGTTGGACTATAACCTGGTGTTGTGTGACTTCTTACATTTGTCCACCCCAGTCCAACTCCGGCATCTCCACACCATATAAAGATGAAGCACGCACTCAGCCCAGCTGCAGGAATGGGTGGTCTGGGAGCCCGTGAATCGTTCAGCGGGACCGTTCCCTGCAACACTCTCCCGCCAGATCCCCAGTGAGACAGAATTTATTCAAATATTAGTGAAGTATGGGTTGAAGTATTGGTTAAGGATTAGTTAAGCTATTGGTTAAGTTGTTGGTGACATATTGTTAAAGGTACTTACTTGTGGAAATCCTCGATGCAGTGAATCTGATTGGATGCATCGACTGTGAAGGGGATCCCATCGAGACTGCGGTGACACACCACACAGGTAAAGCATTGTGGGTGATATGCCTTGCCTGTCGCGCGCAAGATGCGCTCCATGATTGGCTTAGAGCAGACGCTGCACTGTTCCAGAGTTTTCTGTAACGGAGAGAGAACCGAGAACCAACGCGGTTAGATAGCGAGGGCACTGAAACCCGAAAATACCCTGCTGTTAAACTGAGAGAGCGGTGCACCAGATCGGCCCTGGCATTTAAAGCAGCTTTTGACCAGTTCCGCATTACCCTCCAGTGAAGCAAAAACAGGACTCAGCAGATGCAGACCCTTGCTCACTGTCGATTCAACTTTAAGTCAACTGCGTGCCCTCAGCTGCCTAGGGCCTAAGCTCTGGAATTCCCCCCCTAAACCCCTCCGCATCTCCAGCTCGTTTAAGACGCTCCTTAAAACCTACCTCTTTGGCCAAGCATTTGGTCACCTGTCCTAAATATCTCCTTATGTGGCTCGGTGTCAAGTTTTGTTTGATAACGCTCCTGTGAAGTGGTTTGGGACGGTTTACTATGTTAAAGACGCTATATAAATGCAAGTTGTTGTTGTAAGTTCCTCTGCTCCGATTGGAAAGATTAAGGAGTGATTGGGATAAGGCCTCGGTATCGCAGAGCCAGCCGGCAAGGCACAAAACTCTCCAAGGCAGAGGCCATGAACCAGGGGACAGAGAAGGCTGGGCCTCTCGTCACGGAAAGGAAACCCGATATTAAGAGGGTGGAGATAGAGGGAGGGTAAGGCAGGAGAAATATGCACGCGATATTGGCAAAGGAGTTAGGAGAGGACGGACTGCAGCCCAATCAAAGTCTCTGGTGCAGTGCGAAGCCAAACATCTCAGAAAAGTAGCCTCGTCCATCCCCAGTCTGTGCCGCGTTACCTGATCGTAGCTGGAATGGTTGTTGGTGAGTTTAGAGTCCCAGGGCAAGAGAAGGGAAACAGCCAGGGTTCTCGCTCCTGGTAAGTGAGCATGTGTCGAGTTTGAGCAAGGAAGGGGTTGGGCTTGGGGGTGACACCCTTCTGGATAGTCTGTCAGTACTCTTTGCCATGGCTTGCACATTTCGATCAGTCACTTGGGTGAGGTATCGGAGAGCGCACGACAGCTCACAGACACACCCTTGCATCATTCACCCTTCACTGTCGAAGTTTCCCTTACAGTTACACCACTCCCCATGCTCCACTCGCAGCGACAGGAGGAGGCCATTCAGCCCCTCGAGCCTGTCCCACCATTCAATTAGATCGTGGCTGATCTGTATCCTAACTCCATTTACCCGCCTTGGTTCCGTAACCCCTAATACCCTTACCCAACAAAACTCAACACTCTTTGTTCCAGTCCTACTCGGGTCCCCTCCCTCACCTCTTTTTCCGGTACACTGATGACTGTATTGGTGCCGTTTCCTGCTCTCGCTCTGAACTAGACAATTTCATTCACTTTGCCTCCAATTTCCACCCTTCCCTCACCTTCACATAGTCCATCTCTGACTCTTCCCTTCCCTTCCTCGACTTCTCCGTCTCCATCTCTGGGGATAGGTTATTGACCAACATTCACTACAAGCCCACCGACTCCCACAGCTACCTGGACTACACTTCCTCCCACCCTGCCTCCTGTAAGGACTCTATTCCATTCTCCCAGTTTCTCCGTCTCTGCCGTATCTGCTCCGACGATGTGACCTTCCACACCAGTGCTTCCGACATGTCTTCCTTTTTCCTCAACCGAGGATTCCCCTCTACCGTGGTTGACACGGCCCTCGACCGTGTCCGTTCTATCTCCCGCACTTCTGCCCTCACCCCTGCCCCTCCCTCCCATAACCACGATAGGGTTCCCCTTGTCCTCACCTTGCACCCCACCAGCCTCCACATTCAACGGATCATCCTCCGCCATTTCCGCCACCTCCAACGAGGTCCCACCACCAAACGCATCTTCCCCTCACCTCCCCTTTCAGCATTCCATAGGGACCGCTCCCTCCGAGACACCCTAGTCCACTCCTCGATCACCCCCAGCACCCCTTCCCCTTCGCCCGGCACCTTCCCATGCAAGCGCAGGAGCTGCTACACCTGCCCTTATACCTCCCCCCTTCCCACTGTCCAGGGCCCCAAACACCCCTTCCAGGTGAAACAGCAATTTATTTGTACTTCTTGCAATCTAGTATACTGTATTCGCTACTCACGATGCGGTCTCCTCTACATTGGGGAGACCAAACGCAGATTGGGTGACCGCTTTGCGGAACACCTCCGTTCAGTCCGTAAGGATGACCCCGAGCTTCCGGTCGCCTGTCATTTTAATTCTTCGCACCACTCCCACTCAGACCTCACCATCCTCGGCCTCTTGCATTGTTCCACGGAAGCTCAGCGTAAACTCGAGGAACAGCACCTCATCTTCCGATTAGGCACTTTACAGCCTTCCGGACTCAATATCGAGTTCAACAACTTCAGATCATAACCTTGGCCCCCATTACATTTTTACTTATATTTTTTATCCACACCTTTGTTTTGGCCCTCCCCCCCCCTTTTTCTCTCTCCCACATGGCAGCTGTCTCCCATTCTGCCAGCGCATTTCACACCTAATCTAGAGCCGTCTTTTGTCTCCACTAGTCCGATCACCATCTCGTCTCGTTTTGAATACCTCTTAATGTCTCTTCACTTCTCTTTTGTTCTCTCCCGGCCCCCATACTGGCCTTTTAATCTATTTCATTTCCTGTGCTTCTTCAGTCTTGACGAAGGGTTTCGACCTGAAACGTTGACTCTATTTCTCTCTCCACAGATGTTGCCTGGCCTGCTGAGTTTTTCCAGCATTTTCTGTTGTTATTTCAGATTTCCAGCATCTGCAGTATTTTGCTATCAAACTCTATTGATCTCAGTTTTGAAATCTTCAATTGACCCCCGGCCTCAACAGCTTTTGGGGGGAGAAAGTTCCAGATTTCCACCACCCTTTGTGTGAAGAAGTGCTTCCTGACATCATCCTTGAACGGCCTGGCTCTATTTCAGCTTCCCTTGCTCAGCACATGGTTCCTGTTCTAAATATTAAACTGAGACGTAGAGGAGTCCAGAGTAACAGAGGGACCTTGGAGTGCAGGTCCACAGGTCCCTGAAGGTAGCAGGCCAGGTAGATAAGGTGGTTAAGAAGGCATACGGAATGCTTGCCTTTATTAGCCGTGGCATAGAATACAAGAGCAGGGGGGTTATGCTTCAACTGTATAAAACACTAGTTAGGCCTCAGCTAGAGTACTGCGTGCAGTTCTGGTCACCACATTACAGGAAAGATGTGATTGCACTAGAGAGGGTACAGAGGAGATTTACAAGGATGTTGCCTGGGCTGGGGAATTTTAGCTATGAGGAGAGATTGGAGAGGCTGGGGTTGTTTTTTTTGGAACAGAGGAGGCTGAGGGGAGACCTTATTGAGGTGTATAAAATTATGAGGGACCGAGATAGAGTGGATAGGAAGGACCTATTCCCCTTAGCAGAGAGGTCAATAACCAGGGGGAATAGATTTAAAGTAATTGGTAGAAGGATTAGAGGGGAGTTGAGGAGAACTTTTTTCACCCAGAGGGCAGTGGGAGTCTGGAAAGTGTGGTCGAGGCAGAGACCCTCATCACATTTAAAAACTGTTTGGATGTGCGCTTGAAGTGCCGTAACCTACAGGGCTACGGACCAAGAGCTGGACAGTGGGATTAGGCTGGAGAGCTCTTTGTTGTCCGGCACGGACACGATGGGCCGAATGGCCTCCTTCTGTGCTGTAAATTTCGATGATTCTATGGGGCATAAATGACCCCAACAGAGAGTCTTGCAACAAACCATTGTGAAAGTGGACCACAATCTGGAGCTGTGACTCATTTTCCACAGCGGGTGAACAAATACAGGAGCGAACCTCTTTCCCTCCAAATCAGCGGCCGTTAAGAGTCGCACACAGCCTCATTCCAGGTGCAGGAACATGAGGAGGCTGTTCAGCCCCTCGGGCCCGTCCTACCATTTGATTAGATCATGGCCGATCCCTTTCTTAACTGCACCTACCCGCCTTTGCTCCGCATCCCTAAAGTACTTTCATCGACTTGTTCTCTCGCTTGACACAGAGCTGCTGCCAATGTCACGTGACGTTACATGAAACATTCCCGAGGAGAGCTTTGACAGATAAAAAACATCAAACTGCCGATCAAACAGCGCAATTACTGGCAAGAGGCCGAGCTTGAATTGGACCAAGTGGGTCAGAGGTCAACGGCCAGCATTCTGTCACATTATTGCGCAAGTACTTAATGATAAAACAATACACTCTAAACAACTGAGCGTATAAATGGCCAATTAGACAACAGCTGGCCCAAATATGGTGGATGCAGTTTGTAGCATATAAAACAAAGTCAAAGTTTGTGTTCAAGAGCCCATATGGGATTATTTAAGATCTGTTCATACTGTCTACATCAACTTCTCCGAAGATTGGGTGACCTTCAGCAGGAGGTTTTGATTACACTAATGTAAACTAACGAGTGATTGAAGAAATAACATTATCACACTTCTGAGAGATTACAGTCCGCATATTCCTCCCTTTTAAGCCCTTTACGAAATTTTGAGCCCCTTTTGCAGAAATTGGAAGATAAATAAAACTCCAATTTCTTTGCTTGTGGGGAAAATGTTGAGTGAAAGTGTGGTCAGTTCGAAGGCCCGTCTCCAACCCACGCGTTCTCCTTGAGTAACAAAGCCAAGCATCTCGAATGAAGCTGGTTAAACTCGAGCTTAACCTATCGGTATCCATGGCGATGGCTGCACGACCGCTTCCTGAGGCGGAGCCGCTTATTAACCGCAATCTGAGTCTCCACTCTCTGCCATGTGGATTAGTGGTGGGTTAGTGGTGGTTTAGCAATGGGTTAGCGGTGGGTTAGTGGTGGTTTAGCAATGGATTAGTGGTGGATTAGTGGTGGGTTAGCAATGGGTTAGTGATGGGTTAGCAATGGGTTAGCGGTGAGTTACTGGTGGTTTAGTGGTGGTTTAGCAATGGGTTAGTGGTGGGTTAGCGGTGGGTTAGTGGTGGTTTAGCAATGGGTTAGTGGTGGGTTTGTGGTGGTTTATCAGTGGGTTAGTGATGGGTTTGTGGTGGTTTATCAGTGGGTTAGTGGTGGGTTTGTGGTGGTTTATCAGTGGGTTAATGGTGGGTTTGTGGTGGTTTATCAGTGGGTTAGTGATGGGTTAGCAGCAGCAAATGGAGGTAAATAATTCACTGTAAAATTATGCGGGATGTCTGCCACAATCTTCTGTCAACTCTGAAGGCACAAAACTAGCACATCAGCCAATCACTGTGTGCTTAACTAAACTACCGGTGAGACTTGAATACGAGAAAATAACACAAAATACGGAGAACATAGAAACATAGAAGATAGGAGCAGGAGTAGGCCATTCGGCCCCTCGAGCCTGCTCCGCCATTTAATGAGATCATGGCTGATCATCCAAATTCAGTACCCTGTCCCTGCTTTCTTCCCATATCCCTTGATTCCTTTAGTCTTAAGAAATATATCTGAATACTTCTTGAATATCTTTAATAAGTTGGCCTCAACTGCCCCCTGTGGCAGAGAATTCCACAGGTTCACCACTCTCTGGGTGAAGAAATTCCTCCTCATCTCAGTCCTAAATGGCTTACCCCTTATCCTTAGACTGTGACCCCTGGTTCTGGACTCCCCCGCCGTCGGGAACATCCTTCCTGCATCTAGTCTGTCTAGTCCTGTAAGGATTTTATAAGTTTCAATGAGATCCCCTCTCATTCTTCTAAACTCTAGCGAATATAAGCCCAATCGACCCAATCTCTCCTCCTACGTCATTCCTGCCATCCCAGGACGATGAGACAGTATACAGAGAACTAGCCGGATTTAAACCACGTATACACCGGATTGACACCGCGTACACACCAGATTTGCGCTCTGCGTGGTTGAACCCCGTGAAGGGTCACGGTTCGATTCCCTGGTTTTAACTGTGTTAATTAATCTCAGGCAGAGTGGTGATGGGGCTCCACAACTGGCTCAATCCCCCTGGGGAGAGGAAATCAGCCAGGGTTCCTGCTCCTGACCATTGTCCAGTGACCCCTGGGTTAGAGAGAGGGGAAATCAGCCAGGGTTCCTGCTCCTGACCATTGTCCAGTGACCCCTGGGTTAGAGAGAGGGGAAATCAGCCAGGGTTCCTGCTCCTGATCACTGTCCAGTGACCCCTGGGTTAGAGAGAGGGGAAATCAGCCAGGGTTCCTGCTCCTGATCACTGCCCAGTGACCCCTGGGTTAGAGAGAGGGGAAATCAGCCAGGGTTCCTGCTCCTGACCATTGTCCAGTGACCCCTGGGTTAGAGAGAGGGGAAATCAGCCAGGGTTCCTGCTCCTGATCACTGTCCAGTGACCCCTGGGTTAGAGAGAGGGGAAATCAGCCAGGGTTCCTGCTCCTGACCATTGTCCAGTGACCCCTGGGTTAGAGAGAGGGGAAATCAGCCAGGGTTCCTGCTCCTGATCACTGTCCAGTGACCCCTGGGTTAGAGAGAGGGGAAATCAGCCAGGGTTCCTGCTCCTGATCACTGCCCAGTGACCCCTGGGTTAGAGAGAGGGGAAATCAGCCAGGGTTCCTTCTCCTGACCATTGTCCAGTGACCCCTGGGTTAGAGAGAGGGGAAATCAGCCAGGGTTCCTGCTCCTGACCATTGTCCAGTGACCCCTGGGTTAGAGAGAGGGGAAATCAGCCAGGGTTCCTGCTCCTGACCATTGTCCAGTGACCCCTGGATCAGAGAGAGAGGGGAAATCAGCCAGGGTTCCTGCTCCTGATCACTGTCCAGTGACCCCTGGGTTAGAGAGAGGGGAAATCAGCCAGGGTTCCTGCTCCTGATCACTGCCCAGTGACCCCTGGGTTAGAGAGAGGGGAAATCAGCCAGGGTTCCTGCTCCTGATCACTGCCCAGTGACCCCTGGGTTAGAGAGAGGGGAAATCAGCCAGGGTTCCTGCTCCTGACCATTGTCCAGTGACCCCTGGGTTAGAGAGAGGGGAAATCAGCCAGGGTTCCTGCTCCTGACCATTGTCCAGTGACCCCTGGGTTAGAGAGAGGGGAAATCAGCCAGGGTTCCTGCTCCTGACCATTGTCCAGTGACCCCTGGGTTAGAGAGAGGGGAAATCAGCCAGGGTTCCTGCTCCTGACCATTGTCCAGTGACCCCTGGGTTAGAGAGAGGGGAAATCAGCCAGGGTTCCTGCTCCTGATCACTGCCCAGTGACCCCTGGGTTAGAGAGAGGGGAAATCAGCCAGGGTTCCTGCTCCTGATCACTGCCCAGTGACCCCTGGGTTAGAGAGAGGGGAAATCAGCCAGGGTTCCTGCTCCTGATCACTGTCCAGTGACCCTGGGTTAGAGAGAGGGGAAATCAGCCAGGGTTCCTGCTCCTGATCACTGTCCAGTGACCCCTGGGTTAGAGAGAGAGGAAATCAGCCAGGGTTCCTGCTCCTGATCACTGTCCAGTGACCCTGGGTTAGAGAGAGGGGAAATCAGCCAGGGTTCCTGCTCCTGATCACTGCCCAGTGACCCTGGGTTAGAGAGAGAGGAAATCAGCCAGGGTTCCTGCTCCTGACCATTGTCCAGTGACCCCTGGGTTAGAGAGAGGGGAAATCAGCCAGGGTTCCTGCTCCTGATCACTGTCCAGTGACCCCTGGGTTAGAGAGAGAGGAAATCAGCCAGGGTTCCTGCTCCTGATCACTGTCCAGTGACCCTGGGTTAGAGAGAGGGGAAATCAGCCAGGGTTCCTGCTCCTGATCACTGCCCAGTGACCCTGGGTTAGAGAGAGAGGAAATCAGCCAGGGTTCCTGCTCCTGATCACTGTCCACTGACCCCTGGGTTAGAGAGTGGGGAAATCAGCCAGGGTTCCTGCTCCTGACCATTGTCCAGTGACCCCTGGGTTAGAGAGAGAGAGATTTAGGAGGAGCCTGGTGTTTTGAGATCTGATGCTGAGTTGCTGATGCCCTCAATGGGTTAACAAGCTTGTGTGCGAAGAGCGCGATCATCTCTATCGCAGCTCCTGACTGAAATTGCTTGAGGGCTGTGTCTTTATCCCATGGCAATTATCAGCTTCAATGAGACTATTCGCGGAGATCTCAGTACAGGGGAGAGGAGAGTGATGGAACCTCCCATCTCCTCATGACACCTCAAAGCCCCGAGATGTGGTCTTATTTTCCATTCTGTAAGTAATAATGGAGAGGAGACTGGGGTGGAAATCTGACACATACTGCAGACGTGGAATTGCCCAGAAGCACTGAGAAATGTCACAATTATAAGAGTAAAGGTGTCATCACTGGAAACTATGCATTGCCCTCCGGGCACTTCAAACACTCCCTTCAGATACAGGCTCGTTCAGTGACGGCTGTGGGTCAGTGAGTGCAGGCAGCAGACTCGAGTCTGCTCAATTCTACCTGCGGCTCATATATGGGACGGGGCAGGTCAGGGGAGGGGCCGGGTTGAGGTGGGAGGGGAATCATAGAATCATCGAAGTTTACAGCACAGAAGGAGGCCTTTCGCCTCACTTTGTCTGTGCCGGCCGAAAAAACACTTTCCAGCTCTTGGTCCGTAGCCCTGTAGGTTCCGGCACTTCAAGTGAATATCCAAGTACTTTTTAAATGTGATGAGGGTTTCTGCCTCTACCACCCTTTCAGGCAGTGAGTTCCAGACCCCCACCACCCTCTGGGTGAAGAAAGCTCTCATCAACTCCCCTCTAAACCTCCACCAATTACTTTAAATCTATGCCCCTGGTTATTGACCTCTCTGCTAAGGGAAATAGGTCCTTCCTATCCACTCTATCTCGGCCCTCATAATTTTATACACCTCAATAAGGTCTCCCCTCAGCCTCCTCTGTTCCAAGGAAAACAGACCCAGCCTATCCAGTCTTTCCTCATAGCTAAGATTCTCCACTCCCGGCAACATCCTTGTAAATCTCCTCTGTACCCTCTCTAGTGCAATCACATCTTTCCTGTAATGTGGTGACCAGAACTGCACGCAGTACTCGAGCTGAGGCCTAACTAGTGTTTGACACAGTTGAAGCATAACCTCCCTGCTCTTGTATTCCATGCCACAGCTAATAAAGCAAGTATCCCGTATGCCTTCTTAACCACCTTATCTACCTGGCCTGCTACCTTCAGGGATCTGTGGACATGCACTCCAAGGTCCCTTTGTTCCTCTACACTGCTCAGTGTCCTACCATTTAATGTGTATTCCCTTTCCTTGTTAGCTCTCCCCAAATGCATTACCTCACACTTCTCCGGATTGAATTCCATTTGCCTCTGTTCTGCCCACCTGACCAATTTATTGATATCTTCCTGCAGTCTGCAGCTTCCTTCTTCAGTATCAACCACACAGCCGATTTTAGTATCATCTGCAAACTTCTTGAATATAGGGGGTATGATTAAGTCTAGATCGTTGATATATACCACAAAAAGCAAGGAACCTCGTACTGAGCCCTGCGGAACCCCACTGGAAACAGCCTTCCAGCCACAAAAGCACCCGTCGACCATTACCCTTTGCTTCCCTTCACTGAGCCAATTTTGGATCCAACTTGACACTTTCCATTGGATCCCGTGGGCTTTTACTTTTGTGACCAGTCTGCCAGGTGGGACCTTGTCAAAAGCCTTGCTAAAATCCATGTAGACTACATCAAACGCACTACCCTCATCGACCCTCCTTGTTACCTCCTAAAAAAATTCAATCAAGTTAGTCAGACACAGCCTTCCCTTAACAACAAATCCATGCTGACTGTCCTTGATTAATCTGTGACTTTCTAAATGACGATAAATACCGTCCCTCAGAATTTTTTCCAATAATTTGCCCACCACTGAGGTTAGGCTGACTGGCTGTAATTACTCAGTCTATCCCTTTTTCCCTTTTTAAACAATGGGTCAGGAGTGGGAAGGGAAGGGTCACGGGGAGGGGAAAGGTCAGGGTTGGAGTGGCTGAGAGAGAGGAATTTCACGATGTCCTTCCTGAGAAGTGTGTCATAAAGAAAATGGTGTCAATTCTAAGCAACAGCAATCGATTCCAGCTCTTTCCGAGTTATACCTCAAACCAAATGTCTGAATCGATACACACTCTATAAACTCCCCGCTGCTAATACCCGCTCCCACACTCTATATCCCAGTGTCGGTGGCGATCGGACACTCCTGGTGTCGGTGGTGATCGGAGAGTCCTGGAGTCGGTGATAATCTGGTGTAAATGGGTTCCTGCCGGAGTCAGGGTACGAATCCAGCGGAAATCCTGAGAGAATTCAGGCCCCGTACCTTTAATTTTGTTTAAATAGTTAGTTGAATTTGTTGATCTGGACGAGGGAACTAAATGTAATACCTCCAAGTTTGAAGATGACACAAAGCTGGGTGGGCGTGTGTGCTGTGAGGAGGATGCCGAGAAACTCCAGGATGATTTGGACAGGTTGGGTGATTGGGCAGATGCAATATAACGTGGATAAATGTGAGGTTATCCACTTTGGTGTCAAAAACAGGAAGGCAGATTATTATCTAAATGGCAATAGATTGGGAGAAGGAGAAGTGCAAAGAGACCTGGGCGTCCTTGTGCACCAGTCGCTGAAGGTAAGCATGCAGGTGCAGCAGGCGGTTAAGAAGGCAAATAGTATGTTGGCCTTCGTAGCGAGAGGGTTCGAGTACAGGAACAAGGATGTCTTGCTGCAGTTGTACAGGGCCTTGGTGAGACCACATCTTGAGTATTGTGTGCAGTTTTGGTCGCCTTATCTGAGGAAGGATGTTCTTGCCATGGAAGGAGTTCAGCGAAGATTCACCAGGCTGATACCTGGGATGGCAGGAATGACGTATGAGGAGAGATTGGGACGATTGGGCTTATACTCACTGGAGTTTAGAAGAATGAGAGGGGATCTTATCGAAACTTATAAAATTCTGACAGGACTGGACAGACTAGATGCAGGAAGGATGTTCCCGATGGCGGGGAGTCCAGAACCAGGGGTCACAGTCTGAGGATAAGGGGTAGGCCATTTAGGACAGAGATGAGGAGGAATTTCTTCACCCAGAGAGTGGTGAACCTGTGGAATTCTCTACCACAGAAGGCAGTTGAGGCCAGTTCATTAAATATATTCAAGAAGGAGTTAGATATATTTCTTAAGGCTAAAGGGATCAAGGGATATGGGGAGAAGGCAGGGACAGGGTACTGAATTTGGATGATCAGCCATGATCTCATTAAATGGCGGAGCAGGCTCGAGGGGCCGAATGGCCTACTCCTGCTCCTATCTTCTATGTTTCTATGTTTCTATGTTGCGTTACAGGGAGGTGAAGCTTCACCGATCGCTCTATAATGATACAGAGGGACACAAAGCCAAACACAAGCACGTCTAATCCCGGAGGAATTTAGTTCAACCTCAAAGTCTCCACCCTCATCAGAACACGGCCCTTAGCAACCGAGCATTTCGCTTGTTAGGACAGGATGGCTGGAGATATTCATCCCGCCCACAGTGGAATCCAGTGAAGGTCGAGACCCCGCAGACACTGGATATACTGGGGCCAGAGGCTTCTTCCAGTGACGGATCCCCAAGATTATGGTGTGTCCACTTGCTCCGCACCAGAACCCGCTCCGCACCGGAACTGGCTCCGTGCTGGAACCTGCTCCGCACCGGAACCCGCACCGCACCGGAACTGGCTCCATGCTGGAACCCGCTCCGCGCCGGAACCCGCTCCGAGCCGGAACCCACTCCGCACCGGAACCCGATCCGTGCCGGGACCCGCTCCGTGCCGGAACCCGCTCCGTGCCCGCCCTTCCACCTGCGATTTAGTGGGCATCTGTGGGTAAGGCTGGGATCTCTAACCCCTGTGTAAAACATTCATTGATTGGACATTAAGAAGTCGCGTGTGCCAACTCCTAGACAGGTGGCCTCAGCGTGACCTCCGACACTCCACCTGCCTCACCTGGATAGAGAGCAAGATCATGTCTATCGCACCGCTTCACATCGGGATGCTGGGGGGGTTATTCACCAACGATCCTGGATGTATCGAGGCTTTTCCTACACAGTTTATTGCCACCCACCAGAACAGGCAAACAGTTAAATACCTGAAACAAAGTTCAGCAGCTACAATCGTGCTGCATTCCCTCGGTACTGCATCAGCCTAGACTCAGTTCCAGGAGTGGGGCTTCAACCCACAACCTACTGACTGAGAGACTAAAGATTAAGCAACTGAATGACGCTGACATAAACTGCATCACTGTTTCTCCTTCCGGCATTGCAGCTCTCTCACTGATCATTGTTACGATGCTCTCAACTGATGAACCAGTTTGCAGCTCATATTTCTGGTTATCTCTTAGAAACATAGAAGATAGGAGCAGGAGTAGGCCATTCGGCCCCTCGAGCCTGCTCCGCCATTCAATGCGATCATGGCTGATCATCCAAATTCAGTACCCTGTCCCTGCCTTCTCCCCATATCCCTTGATCCCTTTAGCCTTAAGAAATATATCCAACTCCTTCTTGAATATATTTAATGAATTGGCCTCCACCGCCCTCTGTGGTAGAGAATTCCACAGGTTCACCACTCTCTGGGTGAAGAAATTCCTCCTCATTTCTGTCCTAAATGGCCTACCCCTTATCCTTAGACTATGTCCCCTGGTTCTGGACTCCCCGACCATCGGGAACATCCTTCCTGCATCTAGTCTGTCCAGTGCTGTCAGAATTTTATAAGTTTCAATGAGATCCCCTCTCATTCTTCTAAACTCCAGCGAGTACAAGTCCAATCGACCCAATCTCTCCTCATATGTCATTCCTGCCATCCCAGGTATCAGCCTGGTGAATCTTCGCTGAACTCCTTCCATGGCAAGAACATCCTTCCTCAGATAAGGCGACCAAAACTGCACACAATACTCAAGATGTGGTCTCACCAAGGCCCTGTACAACTGCAGCAAGACATCCTTGTTCCTGTACTCAAACCCTCTCGCTACAAAGGCCAACATACCATTTGCCTTCTTAACCGCCTGCTGCACCTGCATGCTTAAGATAGTTCCTGGCCTTCCAAATCTAGCCATGCTTTACAACCCTTTATCCTCAACCTAACTCTAACCTTAACCCTTCCGCAATAAAGACACCAGTTGGCATCGTGCCCATCAGCTCATCCCAAAGACTGTACCAAATTATAATCTCAGTGCACAGAGGTTGTGGGTTTAAATTCCACTCCAGAGACTTGAGCACATAATCTAGGCTGACACTCCAGTGCAGTGCTGAAGGAGTGCTGCACCATCAGAGGGGCAGTACTGAGGGAGCGCTGCACTGTCGGAGGGGCAGTACTGAGGCAGCGCCGCACTGTCGGAGGGGCAGTACTGAGGGAGTGCTGCATTGTCAGAGGGGCAGTACTGAGGGAGTGCTGCACTGTCGGAGGGGCAGTACTGAGGGAGTGCTGCACTGTCGGAGGGGCAGTACTGAGGGAGCGCCACACTGTCGGAGGGGCAGTACTGAGGGAGTGCCACACTGTCGGAGGGGCAGTACTGAAGGAGCGCTGCACTGTCGGAGGGGCAGTACTGAGGCAGCTCCGCACTGTCGGAGGGGCAGTACTGAGGGAGTGCTGCATTGTCGGAGGGGCAGTACTGAGGGAGTGCTGCACTGTCGGAGGGGCAGTACCGAGGGAGTGCTGCACTGTCGGAGGGGCAGTACTGAGGGAGCGCCGCACTGTCGGAGGGGCAGTACTGAGGGAGGGCTGCACTGTCGGAGAGGCAGTGCTGAGGGAGCGCTGCACTGTCGGAGGGGCAGTACTGAGGGAAGGCTGCACTGTCGGAGGGGCAGTACTGAGGGAGCGCCAGACTGTCGGAGGGGCCGTACTGAGGGAGCGCCAGACTGTCGGAGGGGCCGTACTGCGGGAGTGCCGCACTGTCGGAGGGGCAGTACTGAGGGAGCACTGCACTGTCAGAGGGGCAGTACTGAGGGAGCGCTGCACTGTCAGAGGGTCAGTACTGAGGGAGCGCCGCACTGTCGGAGGGGCAGTACTGAGGGAGGGCTGCACTGTCGGAGAGGCAGTGCTGAGGGAGCGCTGCACTGTCGGAGGGGCAGTACTGAGGGAGGGCTGCACTGTCGGAGGGGCAGTACTGAGGGAGCGCCAGACTGTCGGAGGGGCCGTACTGAGGGAGCGCCAGACTGTCGGAGGGGCCGTACTGCGGGAGTGCCGCACTGTCGGAGGGGCAGTACTGAGGGAGCACTGCACTGTCAGAGGGGCAGTACTGAGGGAGCGCTGCACTGTCAGAGGGTCAGTACTGAGGGAGCGCCGCACTGTCGGAGGGTCAGTACTGAGGGAGCGCTGCACTGTCGGAGGGGCAGTACTGAGGGAGCGCTGCACTGTCGGAGGGACAGTACTGAGGGAGCGCTGCACTGTCGGAGGGGCAGTACTGAGGGAGTTCCGCACTGTCAGAGGTGTCGTCTTTCAGATGAGATGTTAAACCGTGGCCCTGTCTGCTCTCTCAGGTGGATGTACAAGATCCCATGGCACTATTTTGAAGAAGAGCAGGGTGTCAAATTTTGTTTGATAAAGCTCCTGTGAAGCGCCTTGGGACGTCTTACTACGTTAAAGGAGCTATATAAATGCAAGTCATTGTTGTTATCCGAATTTCATTGAGACACTTCGGAGAAAGTCTCCAGGTGACATCCTGTGAAACTTCCAGCTTCACATCCCCAGCAGCGTTACTGCAAACGGCCAGCATCACTCGCACCCCCTGGGCCCTTCCCCCGGATATTTGAAGTTCAGTTTAACTGTAGTGGGGTGCCAGGTGGCCAGTCGGGTCTGTGTTAACAGGGAGGTGTCGCTGGTATTCGGGATTTATTAAAAAAATCATTCTTGAGATGTGGGCGTCGCTGGCAAGGCCCATCCCAAGTTGCCCTGCGTAGGTGGTGGTGGGCTGCCTACTTGGCTTGCTGGGCCCATTTTCAGAGGGCAGTTAAGAGTCAACCACATTGCTGTGTGTCTGGAGTCACATATCGGCCAGACCGGGTAAGGACGGCAGATTTCCTTCCCTGAAGGACATCAGTGACCCAGTTGGGTTTTACGACAATCCGATAGTTTCATGGTCACTTTTACTGACACCATGGGCTCGATTTTCCAAGCCCCAAGGAGGCGGGTTTGGAGGCGGGAGTGGTGGAAAATTTGCAGAATCGGGGGGCAGGAACCCATCCCGCCCCCAAGCCAATGTCCCAGGAGGCGGGTACCAGACCTGTGCTGGGAGCCGCCTCCCCGAGGCGGGAAGGGGATTAGTGCCAATTAACTGCCTGTTAACAGGTAGTTAACAGGCAGTTTTTTGCCTAATCCCTACTTTTAGCCCTGAAGTGTGGGCTTCCCGACGGCTCCGAACCACGCCAAGTTAGCGAGGCGGACCGTCGGTCTGCAGGGGTTGGAGGGGTCGAGATGTCCGTTGTGCAGGTGAGTGATGGGTGCATGTGTGCAGAGGTAAGTGTGTGAGGTAAGTGTAAAGTGTTTTAATAAGTTTTACTTACCTTTACTTTCTCCTGCAGGCTTCCTTCCTTCAGCTCTCGGGAGTCCCTCAGCTCACCGGCACAGAAAGCAGAATGGCCGCTGAACTGTCAAAAGCTGCAGCCTCTGCTTTCTGGTCTGGAGAGATCTCTAACTGAGTCTGAGTAGAAGGACTCAAGTTAGATGACAGACTGTCAGTGTTGGACAGCTTCACAGAGCTGTCAAACGCTGATTTTTCATCCATCAAAGGCTCTTGACAGATGAAATGTCAATCGTTGATGTCACCAGTAACCAGGTGTCCCTTAATTGGCCTGTTGAGCTCGCTGGGCGGGCTTAACAAGGTCAATCAAGGGAAAGTAGCGTGGGTTGGCCACAAGTCGATGGAGGCGGGACTACAACCCCACAAGTGGGAGCCCCGCCTCCAAAAGCTCCCCATTGACAAAATCCAGCCCCATATTTTTATTTCCAGATTTTGTTTAAACTGAATTCAAATTCTCAAACTGTCATGGTGGGATTTGAACTCGCGCTCTCCGGATTATTAGCCCAGTAACAAGAACATGGTGCCTGTGAGCTGGGCACAGAGACAGCGCTGACATTGTATAATCCGGTAACACTGACACAAGCCTGCAATATAACCACACCCAAAGGGTTAAATTGTAATGAGAATGTTTAGAAGCTGATGTTTGTAAGATCACCGATGTGCACGCTGAGAGATTTAAATCGCCCCATGAACCGCTGCTCATTGATTGAGTGTGAACAGTTGGGATGTTTGTGAGATACACACTGATGCACAATCTCTACAAGTCTGACTTTGAAGTTACAGACAGTAGGCAGTTCTTTCCCAATTTTCTATCTGTCATGGCAACCAGCTGACTTGGGCGTTGTACACCGATTCGCCCATTATAATATCATAAACTGAAAAGCCTCGTGTGTTTTGCAAAATTAATTCATCTAAAAGCTGGGAAACGAGAAAGAAAATGATGAAATGGTGATGTAGAAACATGAATCAATACATCAACAGTTCTAAGTAGCCTCCCAAACACGATGCTGCTCCTCCGATACCGTCACCTTGTGCACTCTGTGATACTGCGATAGATTTACGCTTTAGACTGTACATAAATATTTTTTGTTATCTCTTAGATAGTGCCTGACCTTCAAAGTCTAGTCAGGTTTTATAGGCCTCCATCAGTCATATTCTGTCTGTACAAATATGAGCTGAGGTATTCCATTATTATTCTTGGTTTCAGACGATCAGATGGCGTGCTTGTAGATAAAGATTTGTGTGCTGCTGCACCTTCAGGGCTCAGTGGATTACTGCAATGCTCAAATATGGAGGACGGACACACCTACCGTGTTCCACGCCCACTCTCCACTGAGTCAGCTGATCACAGTGGTAGCCTGGGCAATTTCCCGAACCCCTGGATCGGGGTGTGCGGGTCAGGGGGGTGGGGGGGAATATCAGCTCGTCCCTGCGCTCCTGATCATCATCCAGTAACCCCTGCTGGGAAGCGTATGGCTGCGGACAGGACTGGGCTCGCAATGGCCAAATAGCAAAAATCTTCTCCAGTAATCCCCCGTAACTTGTGAAAGGCATTCCTAAAGTCCATATACATTGCATCCGCCACATTCCCACCATCCAACCATGTCTTTTACCTCCTCAAAGAGGTTCGTCAAGCACGATTGTCCCTTTTTTCATTCTTACAGACACCGCAGGGAGGATAGATCGGCCTCAGAGCGGGAGCAGCGTAGATTCACCAGAATGATACTGGGGCTAAAAGGGTTAAATGATGAGGACAGGTTACACAGACTAGGCTTGTATTCCCTCGCGTATAGAAGATTAAGGGGTGATTTAATTGAGGTGTTTAAGATAATTAAAGGATTCGATAGGGTAGGAAGAGAGAAACTATTTCCTCTGGTGGGGGGAGTCCAGAACAAGGGGGCAGAACCTTAAAATTAGAGCCAGGCCGTTCAGGGGTGATGTCAGGAAGCACTTCTTCACACAAAGGGCAGTGGAAATCCAAAAAGCTGTGGATGCTGGGGGTCTGTTGGAGCTTTCAAGACTGAGATTGATAGAGTTTTGTTGGGCAGAGGTATAGAGAGGAATAGAGTAAAGGCGGAGAGTTGGAGTTAAGATACAGATCAGCCGTGATCTAATTGAATGGCGGAACAGGCTCGAGTTCCTATGGTCAGCACCGAAACTGCTGATCACAAAGCTGAAACGCTGTTACACGTTTGCAATGAACTGCTCGCTCTGCTCCAGTTGGGATGGAGGTTGATTATTTCTGTTGGCAGTTAGTTTGACTCCTTACTGAGCAAACCTGGGTCATTGCCAAAATTGTTTCGGAGCCTCAATCATTCACTGTGGTTTGGTTCCCCTGCAAATGGTCAGCTTCTTCCCCCTGGAGCCGGCAGCCCAAGAGCTGATTGATAATGCTTCAAATTGCTGTGACAGTTTACTATCGTAAACTTGATTTAGCTTTTGGGTCTTATCCTAGCCACCATCGCTGTGACCTTCCTGTAGGAGCGTGTTGCTTACGAGCTAACATCTTCAAATTCAGTAGGCTAGTGTTGTGGTAACCTTTAGCTTCATGTACACCACACATTTCAGCAACTCCCCCTCGCTCTGTGGGGCATCAGACTCTGGATGAATGTGAAATCGGTGCTGTGTAAACAAGGGCCTGGAGTCACTCCAAGGAATCTTTTCCGAGGTATCTAACCCATGTGTCTCCAATAATGGGAGCCCGCAGGTATCAGTGCGGCCAATGAGGTGAAGGATCTTGGCTCCTGTATGTACTGGAGTGCAGTGGAACCCAAAACATCCCCTCACTCTTTCCCCCCGCCCCTTCACCCCCCCAAAAACTGGTCACTGCTGCAGTAAACCCATAGTTTGTATATAATGTTGGGGGCGGGAACAAGGGGGGTTAGTGATCAAAGTTGAGAATATTTTAGCAATGGAATGAGTCCGAGTGACTGATTTTAAGATTTATTTTGCTGTTGATGGGGGTAAAATTGGTGACACGAGAGAAGGGATAGCGAATCAGCCCCCAACCCCCCGCCACACTCCCCACCCCCCCGCCATAGCCCCCCACCCCCCGCCACAGACCCCCACCCCCCGCCACAGCCCCCCACCCCCCCGATCACAGCCCCCCCCGATCACAGCCCCCCTGATTACAGCCCCCTCCGAGTACAGCCCCCCCCGATTACAGCCCCCTCCGATTACAGCCCCCCCGACTACAGCCCCCGATTACAGCCCCTCCGATTACAGCCCCCCCGACTACAGCCCCCGATTACAGCCCCCCCCGATCACAGCCCCCCCCGATCACAGCCCCCCACCCCCCCGATCACAGCCCCCCCCCCGATTACAGCCCCCGATTACAGCCCCCCCCGATCACAGCACCCCCCGATCACAGCCCCCCACCCCCCCGATCACAGCCCCCCCCAATTACAGCCCCCTCCGATTACAGCCCCCCCGACTACAGCCCCCGATTACAGCCCCCCCGACTACAGCCCCCGATTACAGCCCCCCCCGATCACAGCCCCCCCCCGATTACAGCCTCCGATTACAGCCCCCGATCACAGCCCCCCCCGATCACAGCCCCCCACCCCCCCGATCACAGCCCCCCCGATTACAGCCCCCGATTACAGCCCCCCCCGATCACAGCCCCCCCCGATCACAGCCCCCCACCCCCCCGATCACAGCCCCCCCCAATTACAGCCCCCTCCGATTACAGCCCCCCCCGACTACAGCCCCCGATTACAGCCCCCCCGACTACAGCCCCCGATTACAGCCCCCCCCGATTACAGCCCCCTCCGATTACAGTCACCCCCACCCCCCCCCCCGATTACAGCCCCTCCAATTACAGCCCCCCCCACCCCCCCCACGATTACAGCCTGGCATCAGTCAGGACAACACCCTCAACTCTTACCTACAATTAAATCCCCAGGGCCTGATAATCTACATCCCAGGGTACTTAAGGAAGTGGCCCTAGAAATAGTAGATGCATTGCTGGTCATCTTCCAGAACTCGATAGACTCTGGAACGGTACCCATGGATTGGAGGGTAGCTAATGTTACCCCACTATTCAAAAAAGGTGGTAGAGAAAAGGCGGGGAATTATAGACCGGTAAGCCTGACATCGGTAGTGGGGAAAATGCTAGAGTCCATTATAAAAGATGTAATAGCAGAGCACTTGGAAAGCAGTGACAGGATCGGACAAAGTCAACATGGATTTACAAAAGGTAAATCATGCTTGACTAATCTACTGGAATTTTTTGAGGATGTAACTGGTAAAATAGATAAGGGAGAACCAGTGGATGTGGTGTATTTGGACTTTCAGAAGGCTTTCGATAAGGTCCCACACAAGAGATTAGCGTGTAAAATTAAGGCACATGGGATTGGGGGCAAGGTATTGACTTGAATAGAGAACTGGTTGGCGGACAGAAAGCAAAGAGTTGGAATAAACGGGTCGTTTTCCGAGTGGCAGGCAGTGACTAGTGGGGTACCGCAAGGATCGGTCCTAGGACCCCAGCTGTTCACAATATATATTAATGATCTGGACGAGGGAATTGGATGTAATATCTCCAAATCTGCAGATGACACAAAGCTGGGTGGGCGGGTAAGCTGTGAGGAGGATGTCGTGAAACTCCAGTACGATTTGGACAGGTTGGGTGATTGGGCAGAAACATGGCAAATGCACTATAATGTGGATAAATGTGAGGTTATCCACTTTGGTGGCAAAAACAGGAAGGCAGATTATTATTTGAATGGCAATAGATTGGGAGAAGGGGAAGTGCAAAGAGACCTGGGTGTCCTTGTGCACCAGTCGCTGAAGGTAAGCATGCAGGTGCAGCAGGCGGTTAAGAAGGCAAATGGTATGTTGGCCTTCGTAGCAAGAGGGTTCGAGTACAGGAACAAGGATGTATTGCTACAGTTGTACAGGGCCTTGGTGAGACCGCACCTTGAGTATTGTGTGCAGTTTTGGTCACCTTATCTGAGGAAGGATGCTCTTGCCATGGAGGGAGTGCAGCGAAGATTCACCAGACTGATACCTGGGATGGCAGGAATAACGTATGAGGAGAGATTCTGTCGATTGGGCTTATACTCACTGGAGTTTAGAAGAATGAGAGGGGATCTCATCGAAACCTATAAAATTCTGTCTGGCCTGGAGAGACTAGATGCAGGAAGGATGTTTCTGATGGCCGGGGAGTCCAGGACCAGGGGTCATAGTCTAAAGATAAGGGGTAAGCCATTTAGTACTGAGATGAGGAGGAATTTCTTCACCCAGAGAGTGGTGAACCTGTGGAATTCTCTGCCACAGAGGGCGATGGAGGCCAGTTCATTAAATATATTCAAGAAAGGGTTGGATATATTTCTTGAGGCTAAAGGGATCAAGGGATATGGGGAGAAGGCAGGGACAGGGTACTGAATTTAGATGATCAGCCATGATCTCATTGAATGGCAGAGCAGGCTCGAAGGGCCGAAAGGCCTACACCTGCTCCTATCTTCTATGTTTCTATATCAGTTCAATTGAGTGACAATTGGTGTCAGTAACAGTGACCATGAAGCTGTCGGATTGCCATAAAAACCCAACTGATTCACTAAAGTCCTTTAGGGAAGGAACCTGCCGTCCTTTCCCAGTCTGGGCCGATATGTGACTCCAGTCCCACACTAACATGGTTGACCTTACCTGCCCGCCTGAAGTGGTCACTCAGTTGTACCAAACCCGTTACCAGCAGGTTCATGAAGTCCCACCACCACCACCTTCTCAGGGCAACTAGGAATGGACAATAAATGCTGGCCTCGCCAGTGACATCCCGAGAATTAATCATTTTTTAAAAATCTTGTGGCAGCTGTTATACTCGGAACATCTCACACCAATAAAAGTGCCAGCCAGTAATTGAACCCGTAGCCTCATGAAACCAAGGTTCCAAACCCTGGTTTGTCTGCACATCAATCTATAAAAAGTCTTGCACAAATGCAATTCAGCTTCCGAAGCCAAATTTGGCATGAATTTTATTGCACTTGATTGGCTCAGCATTTAAACAAAAGTATTGCGAGGGAATGTTACGCGAGGGAGGAGAATCTTCTGGAAACTGTTATGCTTGGCTTTGCAGAGCTGTGTAATGCGAAGGGACTTTGGAGATTTCCCGATACTGTGGTTGGTTCGGGTATATACAGGAAGCTGGGCTTGTTTTCATTGGAGACGGGCAGACTTCAAGGAGATTTAACTGAAGTTTTCAAGATCCTGAAGGGAGTTAATAAAGTTGATCGAGGCAATTTGTTTCTCAGGGGAAAAGAGTTAAAATCGCAGGGGGTAAAAATTAAAAAATGGGGAAGCTAGGAGTTAGAAGGGACGTAAGGGGGCAACATGTCTTCACCCAAAGGGGAGCTAAGTTGTGGAGTAAGGTGCGAGTGGGGGATGTGAAAGTGGAAAGTGGAACCAAAGGATAATGAGATGTTTTGGAAAGAGAGAGAAGGATTTGGGGGATATGGGGGTAAGGTGCACTGGGACCATGTCAATGCGCTTGCAAAATTGTACCAGTTGACGTAAGAAAACTACTCGGCACTTGGTCTGAGGATTAAACAAGGCTTTAATCAACTGTTTTTCAACATGGAGATGTAGTTGTGTCCTTCACTAGTTCCTGTTAAAGAATGTCCTGAGCAAGCTGGGCCCGTGCCCGAGTATTTATACTCTCCCTGGACAGCGCCACCAGCAGGCCGCCCAGTATTACTTCATAAGTCATTTCCACATAAATGACAAGATTCATGTCACCAGTTACTTTAATGATATTTACAAATTTTGCTGCAATATCGAACAAAGGGAATCTTCACAAACGTGGGGAGAGGAGAGAGAGGAGAAGGGAGAGGAGGAGAGGGGAGGAGGAGTGGAGGAGAGGGCAGAGGAGCAGAGGGGAGAGGAGGAGAGAAGGTAGTGGAAGGAAGTAGAGAAAAGGAAAGGGGGGGAGAGAGGAAAGGAGGGAAGATGAAGAGGTGCAGAGGAGATTAAGAGGTGGGGAGGTAACGAGAGGAGAGGAGAAAGAAAGGGAAGGAGGGGAAGGGAATTGGGGAGGGGAGGAGAAGAGGGGAGGGATGGGAGAGGAGGGTTGTGTTGGGAGAAAGGGATTGTGAGGGGTGGAGGAGATAGAAAAGGGGGAAGAGAGGAGGGAATGGAAGGGAACAAAAGAGAGGAGAGGAGACAATCAAAGGAGTTCTGTGTCAAAGTAGGCCACAGAAAGAAAACACTGCAGCTGCTGGAAATCTGAAATAAAAACAGACAATGCTGGAGATACTCAGCGGGTCAGGCAGCATCTTGAAGAGAGAAACAGAGTTAACGTTTCAGGTCGATGACCTTTCGTCAGAACTGGAAAAAGCTGGAGATGGAACAGGTTTTTAAGCAAGTGCAGGGGCTGGGAAATGGGGGAGGGGAGGAAAGAACAAAAGGGAAGGTCTGTGATAGGATGGAAGGCAGGAGAGATTAAGAGACATTAAGAGATATTCAAGGCGAGAGGAGATGGTAATGGGATAGGTTAAGAAACAAAGGATGGCTCGAGATGAAGTGTGAATTGCGCTGGCAGAGTGAAGGACAGCTGCCCTGTGGGGGAGAAGAACAGACACAAACAAAAAGTGTGGATAAAAAATATATATAGGATAGGGGCCGAGGTTATAATCTGAAATTGTTGAACTCGATATTGAGTCCGGAAGGCTGTAAAGTGCCTAATCGGAAGATGAGGTGCTGTTCCTCGAGTTTACGCTGAGCTTCCGTGGAACAATGCAAGAGGCCGAGGACGGTGAGGTCCGAGTGGGAGTGGAGCGGAGAATTAAAGTGACAGGCGACCGGAAGCTCGGGGTCACCCTTATGGACTGAACGGAGGTGTTCCGCAAAACGGTCACCCAATCTGTGTTTGGTCTCCCCAATGTAGAGGAGACCGCATCGTGAGCAGCGAATATGGTATACTAGATTGCAAGAAGTACAAGTAAATCGCTGTTTCACCTGGAGGGGGTGTTTGGGGCCCTGGACAGTGGGAAGGGGGGAGGTATAAGGGCAGGTGGTGCATCTCCTGCACTTGCATGGGAAAAAGTGAGGACAAGGGGAGCTCTATCGTGGTTCCGGGAGGGAGGGGTAGGGGTGAGGGCAGAAGTGCGGGAGATAGAACAGACACGGTCGAGGGCCGTGTTAATCCCTTCCCCTTCGCCCGGCACCTCCTTCACTGATGCTGCCTGACCTGCTGAGTATCTCCAGCATTTTCTGTTTTTATTCCAGTATTGGCCACACTTGACTGACAGCCCATCAAACCCCTCAGTCCTACAGAGGGAGCTGAGCTTTCACCTCACCTTTCTCCAGCTCTAATTGTGATGATTTCAGTCGAGACCCTCCCTCCATCTTGTTTGACCGTTGTGACCTACGTAAGGCTTTGGGCTCCCAAGTCAATCAGATCCGTCGTTCCTGGACCCAAATAAAAGCTCTGTTCTCGATGGTTCCTCTCCCTGCACCCTCAGGACGTGATGGCTCTGAATTGACCCACATCCTCTGGATTACTAGTCCAGTAACCTCATCACTACACTACTAAACCCCTATAAATGACAATTGTTTGCTGTAAAGTGAGAGAGCGTTATGTGATGTAACTATAGGTATAGAGGCACCGGTGCTAAAAGGGTTAAATTATGACAACAGGTTGCATAGATGAAGCTTATAATCCCTCGAGTCTAGAAGATTAATGGGTGATCTAATTGAGTGTTTAAGATAATTAAAAAGGAGTTGATCGGGTAGATAGAGGGAAACCATTTCCTCTGGTGGGGGGAGTCCAGAACAAGGGGGCAGAACCTTAAAATTAGAGCCCGGCCGTTCAGGGGTGATGTCAGGAAGCACTTCTTCACACAAAGGGTGGTGGAAATCTGGAACTCTCTCCCCCAGAAAGCTGTTGAGGCTGAGGGTCAATTGGAAATTTCAAAGCTGAGATAGATCCCTTCCGACAATGCGGTGCACCCTCAGTGCTGCCCTTCCGACAGTGCAGCACTCCCTCAGTACTGCCCCTCCGACAGTGTAGAACTCCCTCAGCACTGCCCCTCCGACAGTGTAGAACTCCCTCAGCACTGCCCCTCCGACAGTGCAGCACTCCCTCAGTACTGCCCCTCCGACAGTGTAGAACTCCCTCAGCACTGCCCCTCCGACAGTGCAGCACTCCCTCAGTACTGCCCCTCCGACAGTGTAGAACTCCCTCAGCACTGCCCCTCCGACAGTGTAGAACTCCCTCAGCACTGCCCCTCCGACAGTGCAGCACTCCCTCAGTACTGCCCCTCCGACAGTGTAGAACTCCCTCAGCACTGCCCCTCCGACAGTGTAGAACTCCCTCAGCACTGCCCTTCCGACAGTGCAGCACTCCCTCAGTACTGCCCCATTGACAGTGCAGCACTCCCTCAGTACTGCCCTTGTGACAGTGCAGCACTCCCTCAGTACTGCCCTTCTGACAGTGCAGCACTCCCTCAGTACTGCCCCTCCGACAGTGTAGAACTCCCTCAGCACTGCCCCTCCGACAGTGCAGAGCACCCTCGGTACTGCCCCTCCGACAGTGCGGCGCTCCCTCAGTACTGCCCTTCTGACAGTGCAGCACTCCCTCAGTACTGCCCCCTGACAGAAATAGGAGCAGGAGTCAGCCATACGGCCCCTCGAGCCTGCTCCGCCATTCAATAAGATCATGGCTGATCTTCGAGCTTAACTCCACTTTCCTGCATTATCTCCATATCCCTCGATTCCCCGAGAGTCCAAAAATCTATCGATCTCGGCCTTGAATATACTCAACAACTGAGCCTCCACAGCCCTCTGGGGTAGAGAATTCCAAAGATTCACAACCCATTGAGTGAAGAAATTCCTCCTCATCTCGGTCCTACGTGGCCGACCCCTTATCCTGAGACTGCGACCCCTGGTTCTAGACTCTCCAGCCAGGGGAAACAATCTTTCAGCATCTTCCCTTGGGAAAGGCACACAAACAGAGCTGCTGAGGTCCCAGTCCAAGAAGAGAGAGTTCTACAACACCATGTCCTCAAGTCAGCCTTTTCCCATCCTATAGGTATACCCAGCTGGTAGTAAACTCGTGCTTGTCAATCGAATTATTCGCCTTTAACTGCCTCGATCTGTTGCCGCAGATGTCTCTCACTCACTGAGTTCCATCACACAATTCCACACTGTCCTAAATCCCGCCTGTAGTAACCTGGGAGGTTATGAGTAACCTGATCCACCAGGTGGTGCTGTGGCAATTGCTCTCCTGAGTTAAGTCTGATCTGTACTGGTTGTACTCTTTGTTTTTGCTGCCTCATGGCAGAAGCTTTTATGTGCAAGTGTTGATTAAACCATGTTAAGGAGTTAACCTGTGTCTGTCTCCATCTATGGCCACCTCAAGATACCACACCGCCAGACACAAGCAATCGCTGGTCACCTTGGGTTGCCTCAGAACGGAGATGTGAAAAGTTAGAGACCCTTACTCTAACTGTCAAACTGCAGCAATACATGAAGATGCAGGTGCCCAGTTCTATTAGTGAGGCCATGGGATCTTATTAGACCCCGGTGATTGGATTTTATTTATGTATCAGAGTTACTGTATCATTCTGGTCTCCTAACTCACAAGGTTTTGGAATGGGTAAAGAGGTCTCCATCGACCTATAACAAGTATTTGACCCGTTATTCACATAGAAACACCTCAGCTGATTCAAATACAGATCATGTTCTCCTTAAAATACAATTACAATAAATTGTCTTTATGTGGAGTGTGCAATAGTTAAAGACACCAGTTCCCTGCCCCTTCCCCGCAGTAATCCTGTCGTGCTGAATCTAGTAATCTGAATGTACAATATTTCAGTACATAATTTTCCTGAGTAATTAACTGAAAATTCAAATACATGAAGATGGCGAACCCTCGGACTGTCTGCACACAGGGAGGGCACTGCAGGACTGGACGCTTCCCACCGGTTACTCAAAAACCAAGGCCTACAGTCAGTTAGGAGCAAGAATGGAACTCAATGGACAGTTTTTTCACCCAAAGGGTAATTGAATTTTGGAAGTACAGGTAGAATGTCCCGAATCCGGCAACCTCGGGACTGAGGCCGAGCCGGTTTTTGGGTTTTTCCGGACTTCGGAACGTGTTTCTGATGTCCGAAGTCCGGAAACGCCCGAGCCCAGGTTGCAATATATCCGGACTTCAGAGCGGGGCAGTGGGAAGTCCACCTTGGGAAGTCTGACCACCTCTCCCTGTTTCTAGCCCCGGCATACAAACCGCTCATCAAAAGAGTGAGAACATCAGTGAGATCAGTGAAAGTATGGCCAGAGGGGGCAGTCTCGGAGCTTCAGGATTGCTTCGAACGCACTGATTGGGGCATGTTTGCCCATAATGACATCGAGGAATACGCATCCACAGTGCTATTCTACATTAACAGCTGCGTCGAGGTCGTCACGACCCATAAAAATATCAGGACATACCCCAACCAGAAACCCTGGATGAACGGAGAGGTCCGCTCGCTGTTGAAAGCACGCGACGCAGCATTTAAATCTGGTGACGCGGCGGCTTACAGTGCAGCTAGGACCAACCTAAAAAAGGGTATCAGGACTGCCAAAAGGAAACAGACACTGCGGATAGAGGATCATTTCCACAACAACTCGGACCCCCGGCGCATGTGGCAAGGCATCCAGTCCATCACCGACTACAAGGGCAAAAACACCAGCCCCCCGGTTAGCGATGCCTCCCTTCCGGAGGAGCTTAACAACTTCTACGCTCGCTTCGACAGGGACAACAGGGAGCCGGCTACCAAAGCCTTGCCACCCCCGGCAGACCAGGTGCTCACTCTGTCGACCTCCGACGTAAGGGGTGTTCTACGCGGAGTGAACACACGAAAGGCTGCTGGACCGGATAGCATCCCTGGACGGGTACTCAAGGAATGTGATCAGCTGGCTGATGTCTTCACCGCCATCTTCAATCTGTCATTGGCCCAGGCAGTAGTCCCTACATGCTTCAAGACCGCTACCATTATTCCTGTGCCAAAACAAACGGCTGTGACGTGCCTGAACGACTATCGACCTGTCGCACTCACACCCATCATAATGAAGTGTTTCGAGACTGGTCCTGGCCCACATCAAAGCCAGTGTTCCCGCCTCTCTTGACCAACACCAGTTTGCCTATCGTGCAAACAGATCAACGGAGGATGCAATCACAACTGCTCTACACTCGGCACTGAATCACTTAGATGGTAAAGAGACCTACATCAGAATGCTGTTCATAGACTACAGCTCAGCATTCAACCCTATCGTCCCCAACAAGCTGGCCACCAAACTCCACACTCTTGGCCTGAACACTTCCCTCTGCAACTGGACCCTGGACTTCCTAACAAACAGAACCCAGTCTGTCAAATTAGGTAACCACACCTCCCCCCCCCGACCCTGAACACGGGGGCCCCACAAGGATGTGTGCTGAGCCCCCTCCTCTACTCCCTCTTCACCCACGACTGTGTGGCTGTTCATGGTTCCAACACCATCATCAAGTTTGCGGATATACCACGGTAGTAGACCAGATCACCAACAACGATGAGTCAGCCTACAGGGAGGAGGTCCAGCATCTCGTGAAGTGGTGCGCCGATAACAACCTGGCCCTTAACATCAAGAAAAACAAAGAAATCATTGTGGACTTCAGGAAGTCTAAAGGCGGAAGTCACACCCCCATCCACATCAATGGGGCTGTGGTGGAAAGGGTGGACAGCTTTAAGTTCCTCGGAGTCCACATCACGGAAGACCTCTCCTGGTCCCTCAATACCTCCTCTCTGGTGAAGAAGGCCCAGCAGAGCCTATATTTCCTAAGGAGGCTGAAGGGATGTAACCTGTCACCCCTGATCCTCTCTAACTTTTACCGCTGCACAATAGAGAGCATCCTGACAAACTGTATCACAGTATGGTATGGCAGCTGTAGCTACTATGACCGGAAAGCCCTGCAGCGGGTAGTCAAAACTGCCCAACGCATTACCGGCACCCGGCTACCGACCATAGAGCACATATACCAGAAACGCTGTTTACGGAGGTCACGGTCCATCATCAAAGACCCTACCCACCCCAGCCACAGTCTGTTCACCCTCCTGCCATCTGGGAGACGCTACAGATGCATTCGCACCCGTACGACCAGATTTAGGAACAGCTTCTTTCCCAGGGCTGTCATCCTACTGAACTCCACAAATAAACTCTAAAGCCTGCACATCTGCCAATGCACTTTATTATGGTTATGTTTATGTTAATGTATTACAAGCCAAATGTATGTTGAATGTTTAAATGTCTTAATCTAAATGTACACTCTCGGGAGCCGCAAGCCTACATTTCATTGTACTGCACTTGTGCACTAACAATGACAATAAAAAGTTGATTTGATTGATTTGATTTGATTAGTTTGGGATTGAAACATGTGCCGAGTCCGGAAATGCCTGGGCCCAGGCTGTGCTTTTGGTAAGCCTCCCTCAGGGTGTCCGGATTCCGGAACATTTTACGGATTCCAGAACTCCGGATTTGGGAAGCTCGACCTGTAGTTAGAGGGGAAGGACACTGAAGCGGGCGATATAGGGGTCAAGGGGCAATGAGATATTTTTCTGGAGAGAGAAGGGGTTGAGGAATATGGGGAGAAGGTGGATCGGAGAGGCTGAGGTCGAAGCTGGGGGTGTTGGGGGAGGGTTTCAGTCCTATTGTCAATGGCCATGAAATTCTGCAGGTATTCTCCTGGCTGTCAGTACCTGGGGTCCTGGTGGTGAACAGCTAGACACCAGATCGCGAGGGAGGGGAAGCTAGAGATATGAGGAGAGACTTGAGGTACGGGGACTATTCCACTGGAGCAGAGAAGACAAAGAGCAGATTTAATAGAGATTTTTTTTTAAAAAGTTAGCGTGAATCAACAAAGATTATTTTCCCTGGTTGGGGAGTCAGTGATCCATTTGTATGAGGGGAGAGGTTCGGAGAAATGTCTTTACACAGAGGCTTGTTGGATCATGGAATGCATTGGCCCAGGGAATGGGTGAGGTGATTATCGCATCTTTTAAGCGAAAACTGCGTAAACATTTGAAGCAAAGATACAGGGCTATGGGGAGAGAGCGAGGCAGTGGGATTAGTTTGGGATTGATACAGGGCTAGGGGGAGAGAGCGAGGCAGTGGGATTAGTTTGTGATTGATACAGGGCTATGGGGAGAGAGCGAGGCAGTGGGATTAGTTTGGGATTCATACAGGGCTATGGGGAGAGAGCGAGGCAGTGGGATTAGTTTGGGATTCATGCAGGGCTATGGGGAGAGAGCGGGGCAGTGGGATTAGTTTGGGATTGATATAGGGCTATGGGGAGAGAGCGGGGCAGTGGGATTAGTTTGCGATTGATACAGGGCTATGGGGAGAGAGCGGGACAGTGGGATTAGTTTGGGATTGATACAGGGCTATGGGGAGAGAGCGGGGCAGTGGGATTAGATTGGGACTGATACAGGGCTATGGGGAGAGAGTGGGGCAGTGGGGTTAGTTTGGGATTGATACAGGGCTATGGGGAGAGAGCGAGGCAGTGGGATTAGTTTGTGATTGATACAGGGCTATGGGGAGAGAGTGGGGCAGTGGGGTTAGTTTGGGATTGATACAGGGCTATGGGGAGAGAGCGAGGCAGTGGGATTAGTTTGTGATTGATACAGGGCTATGGGGAGAGAGTGACGCAGTGGGATTAGTTTGGGATTGATACAGGCTATGGGGAGAGAGCGGGGCAGTGGGATTAGATTGGGATTGATACAGGGCTATGGGGAGAGAGCGGGGCAGAGGGATTAGTTTGGGATTGATACAGGGCTATGGGGAGAGAGTGGGGCAGTGGGATTAGTTTGGGATTGATACAGGGCTATGGGGAGAGAGCGAGGCAGTGGGGTTAGTTTGGGATTGATACAGGGCTATGGGGAGAGAGCGGGGCAGTGGGATTAGATTGGGATTGATACAGGGCTATGGGGAGAGAGCGGGGCAGTGGGATTAGTTTGGGATTGATACAGGGCTATGGGGAGAGAGCGGGGCAGTGGGATTAGTTTGGGATTGATACAGGGCTATGGGGAGAGAGCGGGGCACAGGGATTAGTTTGGGATTGATACAGGGCTTTGGGGAGAGAGTGGGGCAGTGGGATTAGTTTAGGATTGATACAGGGCTATGGGGAGAGAGCGAGGCAGTGGCATTAGTTTGTGATTGATACAGGGCTATGGGGAGAGAGCGAGGCAGTGGGATTAGTTTGGGATTGATACAGGCTATGGGGAGAGAGCGGGGCAGTGGGATTAGTTTGTAATTGATACAGGGCTATGGGGAGAGAGCGAGGCAGTGGGATTAGTTTGGGATTGATACAGGGCTATGGGGAGAGAGTGGGGCAGTGGGATTAGTTTGGGATTGTTACAGGGCTATGGGGAGAGAGCGAGGCAGTGGGGTTAGTTTGGGATTGATACAGGGCTATGGGGAGAGAGCGGGCCAGTGGGATTCGATTGGGATTGATACAGGGCTATGGGGAGAGAGCGGGGCAGTGGGATTAGTTTGGGATTGATACAGGGCTATGGGGAGAGAGCGGGGCAGTGGGATTAGTTTGGGATTGATACAGGGCTATGGGGAGAGAGCGGGGCAGTGGGATTAGTTTGGGATTGATACAGGGTTATGGGGAGAAAGCGGGGCAGTGGCATTAGTTTGGGATTCATACAGGGCTATGGAGAGAGCGGGGCAGTGGGATTAGTTTGGAATTGATACAGGGCAATGGGGAGAGAGCAGGGCAGCGGGATTAGATTGGGATTGATACAAGACTATGGGGAGAAAGCGGGGCAGTGGGATTAGATTGGGATTGATACAGGGCTATGGGGAGAGAGCGGGGCAGTGGGATTAGTTTGGGATTGATACAGGGCTATGGGGAGAGAGCGGGGCAGTGGGATTATTTTGGGATTGATACAGGGCTATGTGGAGGGAGCGGGGCAGTGGGAATAGTTTGGGATTGATACAGGGCTATGGGGAGAGTGCGGGGCAGTGCGATTAGTTTGGGATTTATACAGGGTTATGGGGAGAGAGCGGGGCAGTGGGATTAGATTGAGATTGATACAGGACTATGGGGAGAGAGCGGGGCAGCGGGAGTAGTTTGGGATTGATACAGGGCTATGGGGAGGGCGAGGCAACGGGATTAGTTTGGGATTGATACAGGGCTATGGGGAGAGAGCGGGGCAGTGGGATTAGTTTGGGATTGATACAGGGCTATGGGGAGAGAGTGGGGCAGTGGGAATAGTTTGTGAATGATACAGGGCTATGGGGAGAGAGCGGGGCAGTGGGAATAGTTTGGGAATGATGCAGGGCTATGGGGAGAGAGGGCAGTGGGATTAGTTTGGGAATGATACAGGGCTATGGGGAGAGAGTAGGGCAGTGGGATTAGTTTGGGAATGATACAGGGCTATGGGGAGAGAGCGGGGCTGTGGGAATAGTTTGGGAATGATACAGGGCTATGGGGAGAGAGCGGGGTCAGTGGGATTAGTTTGGGATTGATACAGGGCTATGGGGAGGGAGCGGGGCAGTGGGATTAGTTTGGGAATGATGCAGGGCTATGGGGAGAGAGCGGGGCTGTGGGAATAGTTTGGGAATGATACAGGGCTATGGGGAGAGAGCGGGGTCAGTGGGATTAGTTTGGGATTGATACAGGGCTATGGGGAGAGAGCGGGGCAGTGGGATTAGATTGAGAATGATACAGGGCTATGGGGAGAGAGCGGGGCAGTGGGATTAGTTTGGGATTGATACAGGGCTATGGGGAGAGGGCGGGGCAGTGGGATTAGTTTGGGATTGATACAGGGCTATGGGGAGAGAGCGAGGCAGTGGGATTACTTTCTGATTGCTCTCGTGAAGAGTTGGCACAGGCACGGTGGTCGAATGGCCTCCTGCTGTGCTGTACCTTTCTCTGATTCTCTGATTTCTTTGTACAGAAGTCACCTAAATACAACAAACTGCTCTCCTTGAAGCAAACTCTGCCAAAGCTGCCCTCCTCCTCCTTGCTCCGAATAAAGCAGAGACGGTGGAGGAAACATGGAGCACAGTGATCCTGTCCTAACACCACTGTGTCCCACATCTTCTCCTTTCCCCATTACACTCGACAGTTAAACTGCAGCAAAGAGCTGGGTGCTGGGAGACGGAGGGCCATTACTGCCCTCAGCCCTCAGTGCTGGAGGATCTGACTGACTCCACAGCATTAACATCGTTCACTGTCAGTTGGTGTTGAAGCAGATTGCTGTGTTCTTACATAAATACCCACCTCTCACTTCACAAATCAATCTCCCGTCCCTTACACAGAATCCAGCAACGATTTGCATACACTGATAGATACTCCCTACTCGGGGCTTTTTAAAATAAATGCCACATTTTGCTGTCAAGTGCAGCAGTGAGAACCTTTCATTACTTTTCCGATGTGCATTTTTTGGTGACAAATTTATTGAGAATGTTTACTTTATCGGTTTAGACTCCAGGCTTCCATTGTTGTGGCCTTGGACTCATTCCCATATGAAGTATACGGAGGATCGGAGCGTGGGGTGGGGTGGATGGCGAGGGGGCGGTGTACACTGTAAAGAGCGTTCCAAACTACGACAGTGGTTGGTGTCGTTAATTTTATAGAATTTAAAATTCTCATCTCGTGTCCAAATCCCTCCATAGCCTCGCCCTCCTCCCTATCTCTTTAACCTTCTCCATCCCGGAACCCTCCGAGAACTCTGCGCTCCTCCAATTCTGCCCTCCTACACAAACCCATTCCCTTCGCTCCATCATTGGCGGCCGTGCCGTCAACTGCCTGGGCCCTAAGCTCTGGAATTCCCTCCCTAAACCTCTCCACATCTCTCTCTCCTCCTTTAAGATGCTCCTTAAAACCTAACTCTTTGACCAAGCCTTTTGGTCACTTGCCCCAAAGTCTCCTGATGTGGCTCGGTGTTAAACTTTGTTTGATAATCGCTCCTGTGAAGCCCCTTGGGGTGTTTTACTACATTCAAGGTGCTGTATAAATACAAGCTGTTGTTGGATTGGTTAAATTACTGAACTAATAATCCAGAGAATGCGAATTCAAATCCCACCATGGCAGTTTGAGAATTTTAATTCAGTTTAAAAAATCTGGACTTAAAAAGCTGGTCTCACTAACTAAACCCAACTGGTTCACTGATGTCCTTTAGGGAAGGAAGCCTGCCGTCCTCACCCGGTCTGGGCCTATAGGTGACTCCAGTCCCACACCAACGGGATTGACTTTTAACTGCCCTCTGAAGTGGTCACTCTGTTGTATCAAAAACACTCCCAGCGGTTCACGGTGGCGGCTCACCACCACCGTCTCACGGCAACTAGGGATGGGCAATAAATGCCGGCGTTGCCAGTGACACCCACTGACGTAAGAAAACTACTAGGCACTTGGTCTGAGGATTAAACAAGGCTTTAATCAACTGTTTTTCAACATGGAGATCTAGTTGTGTCCTTCACTAGTTCCTGTTAAAGAATGTCCTGAGCAAGCTGGGCCCGTGCCCGAGTATTTATACTCTCCCTGGACAGCGCCAGCAGCAGGCCGCCAGTATTATTTCATAAGTCATTTCCACATGAATGGCTGATTCATGTCACCCACATCCCCAGAACAAATTTTTAAAACACCTACCAGCAATTTCCAGGCTCCCTCTAAACTGGAGATTGGTGGGGGGAGCGCACGGGGTGCACACTGCGGGGGGAGCGCACGGGGTGCACACTGCGGGGGGCACACTGGGGTGCACCCTGGGGGGAGCGCACGGGGTGCACACTGCGGGGGAGCGCACGGGGTGCACACTGCGGGGGAGCGCATGGGGTGCACACTGCGGGGGGCACACTGGGGTGCACTCTGGGGGGGCGCACCCTGGGGGTGCGCACGGGGTGCACACTGGGGGGGCACACTGGGGTGCACTCTGGGGGGGCGCACTGGGGTGCACCCGGGGGGAGCGCACGGGGTGCACACTGCGGGGGGCACACTGGGGTGCACTCTGGGGGGGCGCACTGGGGTGCACACTGGGGGGGCACACTGGGGTTGCACACTGCGGGGGGCACACTGGGGTGCACACTGCGGGGGGCACACTGGGGTGCACTCTGGGGGGGCGCACTGGGGTGCACCCTGGGGGGGCACACTGGGGGTGCACTCTGGGGGGGCGCACGGGGTGCACACTGCGGGGGCGCACTGGGGTGCACACTGCGGGGGGCACACTGGGGTGCACTCTGGGGGGGCGCACGGGGTGCACACTGCGGGGGGCACACTGGGGTGCACTCTGGGGGGGCGCACGGGGTGCACACTGCGGGGGGCACACTGGGGTGCACTCTGGGGGGGCGCACGGGGTGCACACTGCGGGGGGCACACTGGGGTGCACTCTGGGGGGGCGCACGGGGTGCACACTGCGGGGGGCACACTGGGGTGCACTCTGGGGGAGCGCACGGGGTGCACACTGCGGGGGGCACACTGGGGTGCACTCTGGGGGGGCGCACGGGGTGCACACTGCGGGGGGCACACTGGGGTGCACTCTGGGGGGGCGCACTGGGGGGTGAAGAATAATAAAATATACATTTCTAGACCGCTGACTGGCAGATTTTGAGTGTCAGACACCATTGATTATCCAGCTACAGAGCAAGTGTTGTCGGTGTCAAGATTATTGAGCTGCGAATTTGTATTTCTTTTTGAAGCTAGCAAACATCTGAGTGTGAAAGCCTTCGCCTTGTGTGTTGTAACTATTAGTTCTGACACTCACAATGTAGCAGGGCTCACAGTAGGACTTCTTCTCCACGGCGTAGAATGGCTGTCCTCGGAGCTTGTGACCGCACGTCATGCAGGTGAAGCAATCAACGTGAAAGACTTGGTCCATCGCCGTGCAGCCGGCGCCCTCCCCGACCACACTCTCCCCGCAACGAGTACAGCGCCCTGCAACGAGAGGTTCCAGAATAAATACCGGCTGTGGGACGGAGAAAGACTGCCAAACGTGGAGGAAATAAATGGATAATTAGGGCATCGTATCTGTTATGCAGAAATGATTTCCAGTCGCTAAGGAGGAACTAAAGTGTTCTGTGGAGGATAAATGTCAGGGCTTTAGTTTAACCATCAAGCCATCTATCGAATGAGACGTTAAACCGAGGCCCCGTCCTTAATACCCTTCCCTATTCTTACTTCACATTTTTCTCCACTCAACTGTGTCCCCACCATCAACATTTCAGAGGGCATCATTGACCAGATGTTTAACTGGACCCATCACATCATCACCATGACTACAAGAGTGGGTAAGAGGTTGGATCCACTGCAAGCAGTGGCTTCTCTTCTGACCCTTTCCATTACCTACAAGGCTCTAGTCGGGATGGAATACTCTCCTCTTGCCTGGATGGAGGCAGCTGCAACAACACTCAAGAAGCTCGACACCATCCAGTACAGAGCAGTGTGTTTGATTGGTGCCTCTGTCCCTGGATTCAATATCCACCCCATCCACTACCGGCGCACCGTGGCTGCAGTGTGTACTATCTACAGGAGGCAGGGCAGGATCTCGCTAAGGTTACTGCAACAGCACCTCCCTCCCCTGTGACCTCTACCTCTAAGAGGGTGCAGAAAAGATTTACAAGAATGATTCCAGGGATGAGGGACTTCAGTTATGTGGATAGACTGGAGAAGCTGGGGTTGTTCTCCTTAGAGCAGAGAAGGTTGAGAGGAGATTTGATCGAGGTGTTCAAAATCATGAGGGGTCTGGACAGAGTAGAGAGAAACTGTTCCCATTGGCGGAAGGATCGAGAACCAGAGGACACAGAGTTAAGGTGATTGGCAACAGCAATGTTGTGGGAACAACATCTCTTCGAAGTTCACCACCAACTCTCCAAACATCCTGACTTGGATGTTTATCAAAATTCTTCATTGTTGCTGGGTTATATTACCTTCCTAACAGCACTGGGAGAACCATCACCACACGGACTGTGAACACCATCACCACACGGACTGTGAACACCATCACCGCACGGACTGTGAACACCATCACCGCACGGACTGTGAACACCATCACCGCACGGACTGTGAACACCATCACCACACGGACTGTGAACACCATCACCGCACGGACTGTGAACACCATCACCGCACGGACTGTGAACACCATCACCACACGGACTGTGAACACCATCACCACACGGACTGTGAACACCATCACCACACGGACTGTGAACACCATCACCACACGGACTGTAGGTACACCATCACCACACGGACTGTGAGCACCATCACCACACGGACTGTGAACACCATCACCACACGGACTGTGAACACCATCACCACACGGACTGTGAACACCATCACCACACGGACTGTAGGTACACCATCACCACATGGACTGTAGGTACACCATCACCACACGGACTGTGAACACCATCACCACACGGACTGTGAGCACCATCACCACACGGACTGTGAACACCATCACCACACGGACTGTGAACACCATCACCACACGGACTGTGAACACCATCACCACACGGACTGTGAACACCATCACCACACGGACTGTGAACACCATCACCACACGGACTGCAGGTACACTATCAACACACGGACTGTGAGCACCATCACCACACGGACTGTAGGTACACCATCACCACACAGACTGTGAACACCATCACCACACGGACTGTGAACACCATCACCACACGGACTGTAGGTACACCATCACCACACGGACTGTGAACACCATCACCACACGGACTGTGGGTACACCATCACCACACGGACTGTAGGTACACCATCACCACACGGACTGTGAACACCATCACCACACGGACTGTGGGTACACCATCACCACACGGACTGTAGGTACACCATCACCACACGGACTGTGAACACCATCACCACACGGACTGTAGGTACACCATCACCACACGGACTGTGGGAGCACCATCACCACACGGACTGTAGGTACACCATCCCCACACGGACTGTGAACACCATCACCACACGGACTGTGAACACCATCACCACACGGACTGTAGGTACCCCATCTCCACATGGACTGTGGGAGCACCATCACCACACGGACTGTAGGTACACCATCACCACACGGAATGTGAGCACCATCACCACACGGACTGTAGGTACACCATCACCACACGGACTGTGAACTCCATCACCACACGGACTGCAGGTACACCATCACCACACAGACTGTGAACACCATCACCACACGGACTGTGAACACCATCACCACACGGACTGTAGGTACACCATCACCACACGGACTGTGAACACCATCACCACACGGACTGTGAGCACCATCACCGCATGGACTGTGAACACCATCACCACACGGACTGTGAACACCATCACCACACGGACTGTGAACACCATCACCACACGGACTGTGAACACCATCTCCACACGGACTGTGAGCACCATCACCGCACGGACTGCGAGCACCATCACCACACGGACTGTGGGTACACCATCACCACACGGACTGTGAACACCATCACCACACGGACTGTGAACACCATCACCACACGGACTGTAGGTACACCACCACCACACGGACTGTAGGTACACCATCACCACACAGAGTGTGAACACCATCACCACACGGACTGTGAACACCATCACCACACGGACTGTGAACACCATCACCACACGGACTGTGAACACCATCACCACACGGACTGTGAACACCATCACCACACGGACTGTGAACACCATCTCCACACGGACTGTGAGCACCATCACCGCACGGACTGCGAGCACCATCACCACACGGACTGTGGGTACACCATCACCACACGGACTGTGAACACCATCACCACACGGACTGTGAACACCATCACCACACGGACTGTAGGTACACCACCACCACACGGACTGTAGGTACACCATCACCACACAGAGTGTGAACACCATCACCACACGGACTGTGAACACCATCACCACACGGACTGTGAACACCATCACCACACGGAGTGTGAACACCATCACCACACGGACTGTAGATACACCATCACCACACGGACTGTGAACACCATCACCACACGGACTGTGAACACCATCACCACACGGACTGTGAACACCATCAGCACACGGACTGTAGGTACACCACCACCACACGGACTGTAGATACACCATCACCACACAGAGTGTGAACACCATCACCACACGGACTGTGAACACCATCACCACACGGAGTGTGAACACCATCACCACACGGACTGTAGGTACACCATCACCACACGGACTGTGAACACCATCACCACACGGACTGTAGGTTCACCACCACCACACGGACTGTAGATACACCATCACCACACGGACTGTGAACACCATCACCACACGGACTGTGAACACCATCACCACACGGACTGTAGGTACACCATCACCACACGGACTGTAGGTACACCATCACCACACGGACTGTGAGCACCGTCACCACACGGACTGTGAACACCATCACCACACGGACTGTGAACACCATCACCACACGGACTGTAGGTACACCATCACCACACGGACTGTGAACACCATCACCACACGGACTGTAGGTACATCATCACCACACAGACTGTGAACACCATCACCACATGGACTGTGAACACCATCACCACACGGACTGTGAACACCATCACCACACGGACTGTGAGGACCATCACCACACGGACTGCAGGTACACCATCACCACACAGACTGTGAACGCCATCACCACACGGACTGTGAACACCATCACCACACGGAGTGTGAACACCATCACCACACGGACTGTAGGTACACCATCACCACACGGACTGTGAACACCACCACCACACGGACTGTTAACACCATCACCACACGGACTGTAGGTACACCATCACCACACAGACTGTGCACACCATCACCACACGGACTGTGAACACCATCACCACACGGACTGGAGGTACACCATCACCACACGGACTGTTGGTACACCATCACCACACGGACTGTGAACACCATCACCACACGGACTGTAGGTACACCATCACCACACGGACTGTGGGAGCACCATCACCACACGGACTGTAGGTACACCATCACCACACGGACTGTGAACACCATCACCACACGGACTGTAGGTACCCCATCTCCACATGGACTGTGGGAGCACCATCACCACACGGACTGTAGGTACACCATCACCACACGGACTGTGAACACCATCACCACACGGACTGTAGGTACACCATCACCACACGGACTGTGGGAGCACCATCACCACACGGACTGTAGGTACACCATCACCACACGGACTGTGAACACCATCACCACACGGACTGTAGGTACCCCATCTCCACATGGACTGTGGGAGCACCATCACCACACGGACTGTAGGTACACCATCACCACACGGAATGTGAGCACCATCACCACACGGACTGTAGGTACACCATCACCACACGGACTGTGAACTCCATCACCACACGGACTGCAGGTACACCATCACCACACACACTGTGAACACCATCACCACACGGACTGTGAACACCATCACCACACGGACTGTAGGTACACCATCACCACACGGACTGTGAACACCATCACCACACGGACTGTGAGCACCATCACCACACGGACTGTGAACACCATCACCACACGGACTGTGAACACCATCTCCACACGGACTGTGAGCACCATCACCGCACGGACTGCGAGCACCATCACCACACGGACTGTGGGTACACCATCACCACACGGACTGTGAACACCATCACCACACGGACTGTGAACACCATCACCACACGGACTGTAGGTACACCACCACCACACGGACTGTAGGTACACCATCACCACACAGAGTGTGAACACCATCACCACACGGACTGTGAACACCATCACCACACGGACTGTGAACACCATCACCACACGGAGTGTGAACACCATCACCACACGGACTGTAGATACACCATCACCACACGGACTGTGAACACCATCACCACACGGACTGTGAACACCATCACCACACGGACTGTGAACACCATCAGCACACGGACTGTAGGTACACCACCACCACACGGACTGTAGATACACCATCACCACACAGAGTGTGAACACCATCACCACACGGACTGTGAACACCATCACCACACGGAGTGTGAACACCATCACCACACGGACTGTAGGTACACCATCACCACACGGACTGTGAACACCATCACCACACGGACTGTAGGTTCACCACCACCACACGGACTGTAGATACACCATCACCACACGGACTGTGAACACCATCACCACACGGACTGTGAACACCATCACCACACGGACTGTAGGTACACCATCACCACACGGACTGTAGGTACACCATCACCACACGGACTGTGAGCACCGTCACCACACGGACTGTGAACACCATCACCACACGGACTGTGAACACCATCACCACACGGACTGTAGGTACACCATCACCACACGGACTGTGAACACCATCACCACACGGACTGTAGGTACACCATCACCACACAGACTGTGAACACCATCACCACATGGACTGTGAACACCATCACCACACGGACTGTGAACACCATCAACACACGGACTGTGAGGACCATCACCACACGGACTGCAGGTACACCATCACCACACAGACTGTGAACACCATCACCACACGGACTGTGAACACCATCACCACACGGAGTGTGAACACCATCACCACACGGACTGTAGGTACACCATCACCACACGGACTGTGAACACCACCACCACACGGACTGTTAACACCATCACCACACGGACTGTAGGTACACCATCACCACACAGACTGTGCACACCATCACCACACGGACTGTGAACACCATCACCACACGGACTGTAGGTACACCATCACCACACGGACTGTGACGACCATCACCACACGGACTGTGAACACCATCACCACACGGACTGTAGGTACACCATCACCACACGGGCTGTGAACACCATCACCACACGGACTGTGAACACCATCACCACACGGACTGTAGGTACACCATCACCACACGGACTGTGAGCACCATCACCACATGGACTGTAGGTACACCATCACCACACGGACTGTGAACACCATCACCACACGGACTGGAGGTACACCATCACCACACGGACTGTTGGTACACCATCACCACACGGACTGTGGGAGCATCATCACCACATGGACTGTAGGTACACCATCACCACACGGACTGTGAACACCATCACCACACGGACTGTAGGTACACCATCTCCACATGGACTGTGGGAGCACCATCACCACACGGACTGTAGGTACACCATCACCACACGGACTGTGAACACCATCACCGCACGGGCTGTGAACACCATCACCACACGGACTGTAGGTACACCATCACCACACGGACTGTGAGCACCATCACCACACGGACTGCAGCTGTTCTAGATGAAAGCCCACCACCACCTTCTCAAGGGCAACTAGAGATGGGCAATAAATGCCGGCCTTGACAGCAACACCCACATCCCAAGAACCAATTATTAAAAAGTCTTTCACGATCTTCATCACAATTTGCCATAGCTCCTAGTTAGGCGTCAACAGCAGATTTCGATACTCTTCTCTCAGTTCAGGGCTTTTTTACAGAGGCTGGTGTTGGGAGCGGAGAGAGCGGCGGTATAGTAAGTGCTTAAACTCACTTTCGTGGGCTTTTTTACAGAGACTTACCAATCTCACAGACCGGCGGCGGTGTTCCGGAGCCATGTCACGATTCAAAAAGTGACGCTGGCAAGAGGAAGCAGCTGATTGGGTGAGTACGGCCAGGTGAGTATTTATACTACTCTATAGTTTGACAGTTAAGATTAATAGTTTATAACATTTAGAAGGCCTTTATTTTTGTGTTTATAGTTTCTAAGGTCTCTGTTGTGTATCGGGGAGTGCTAGCAACCAAGGGCCCTTGAGTATATCATTTAATTTTAGTGTAATTAGTGGTATTGATTTGATTTCAATTAATTTAAATTAATTAAAGGTTAAGTCATGGCAGGACAGCTCAGCCCCGTGGCATGCTCCTCCTGCGCGATGTGGGAAATCAGGGACACTTCCTGTGTCCCTGACGACCATGTGTGCGGGAAGTGTATCCAGCTGCAGCTACTGACAGACCGCATTGCGGCGCTGGAGCTGCGAATGGATACATACTGGAGCATTTGCGATGCTGAGGACATCGTGGATAGCACGTTTAGGGAGTTGGTCACACCACAGGTAAAGGCTGCACAGGCAGGAAGGGAATGGGTGACCACCAGGCAGAGTGGTAGGCGCAGGCAGGTAGTTCAGGGGTCCCCTGTGGCCATCCCCCTCTCAAACAGATATACCAATTTGGATATTGGTGAGGGAGATGGCTTATCGGGGGAAGACAGCAACAGCCAACTTCCTGGCACCATGGGTGGTTCTGCTGCACAGGACGGGAGGAAAAACAGTGGGAGAGCTATAGTGATAGGGGATTCTATTTTAAGGGGAATAGATAGGCGTTTCTGCGGTCGCAAATGAGACTCCAGGATGGTATGTTGCCTCCCTGGTGCAAGGGTCAAAGATGTCTCGGGGCGGCTGCAGGGCATTCTGGAGGGGGAGGGTGAACAACCAGTTGTCGTGGTGCATATAGGTACCAACGATATAGGTAAAAATCGGGATGAGGTCCTAAAAGCTAAATATAGGGAGTTAGGAGGTAAATTAAAAAATAGGACCTCAAAGGTAGTAATTTCAGGATTGCTACCAGTGCCATGTGCTAGTCAGAGTAGAAATAGAAGGATATTTCAGATGAATACGTGGCTAGAGGAATGGTGCAAGGGGGAGGGATTCAAATTCCTGGGACATTGGAACCGGTTCTGGGGGAGGTGGGACCAGTAGAAAATGGACGGTTTGCACCTGGGCAGGACCAGGACCGATGTCCTAGGGGGAGTTTGCTAGTGCTGTTGGAGAGGGTTTAAACTAAAATGGCAGGGGGTTGGGAACCTGTGCAGGGAGACAGAGGAAAGGGAAGCAAGGATGGAAACAAAACACAGGAAGGAGAAAAGCAAAAGTGGAAGGCAGAGAAATCAAGGGTGTAAATCAAACAGGGCTACAGCAAATAATAATTCTAAGAGTGTTAAAAAAACAGCCTGAAGGCTTTGTGTCTTAATGCGAGGAGCATTCGTAATAAGGTGGATGAATTAGCTGCGTAAATAGATGTAAACGGATATGATGTAATTGGAATTATGGAGACATGGCTCCAGGGTGACCAAGGCTGGGAATTCAACATCCAGGGGTATTCAATATTCAGGAAGGACAGGCAGAAAGGCAAAGGAGGTGGGGTGGCATTGCTGGTTAAAGAGGAGATTAACACAATAGTAAGTAAGGATATTAGCTCTGATGATCTGGAATCTGTATGGGTAGAGCTGAGAAATACCAAGGGGCAGAAAACGTTAGTGGGGGTTATATAGACCCCCAAACAGTAATGCTGAGCTTGGGGATGGCATTAAACGGGAAATTAGAGAAGCGTGCAATAAGGGCACAGCAGTTATCATGGGTGACTTTAATCTACATATAGATTGGGCTAACCAAATTAGTAACAATACTGTGGAGGAGGAATTCCTAGAGTGTATACGGGATGGTTTCCTGGACCAATATGTCGAGGAACCAACTAGAGATCAGGCCATCTTAGATTGGGTATTATGTAATGAGAAAGGATTAATTAGCAATGTTGTTGCATGAGGCCCCTTGAGGGGGAGCGATCATAATATGATAGAATTCTTCACTAAGATGGAGAGTGAAGTAGTTGACTCAGACACTAGGGTCCTGAATTTAAATAAAGGAAACTACGATGGTATGAGGCACGAGTTGGTTAGGATAGATTGGGGAACGTTACTTAAAGGGTTGACGGTGGATAGGCAATGGCAAACATTTAAAGATCGCATGGATGAACTACAGAATTTGTTCATCCCTGTTTGGCATAAAAATAAAACAAAAAAGGTGACTCAACTGTGGCTAACAAGGGAAATTAGCAATAGCATAAGATCCAAGGAGAGGACATATAAATTGGCCAGAAAAAGCAGCAAAACTGAGGATTGGGAGCAGTTTAAGATTCAGCAAAGGAGGACAAAGGGATTAATTAAGAGGGGTAAAATAGCATATGAGAGTAAGATTGCGGGGAACAAAAAAACTGACTGTAAAAGCTTCTATAGATATGTGAAGAGAAAAAGATTGGTGAAGTCAAGTGTAGGTCCCTTGCAGTCAGAGTCAGGGGAATTTATAATGGGGCACAAAGAAATGGCAGACCAATTAAATACATACTTTGGTTCTGTCTTCACAAAGGAGGACACAAATAACCTTCCAGAGAATACGGGGAACATAGGGTCTAATGAGAGGGAGGAATTGAATGAAATCAGTATTTGTAGGGAAATGGTGTTAGGGAAATTGGCGGGATTGAAGGCCGATAATCTGCATCCTAGGGTACTTAAGGAAGTGGCCCTAGAAATAGTAGATGCATTGCTGGTCATCTTCCAAAATTCTATAGATTCTGGATTGGAGGGTAGCTAATGTAACCCCACTATTTAAAAAAGGTGGTAGAGAGAAAACGGGGAATTATAGACCGGTACACCTGACATCGGTAGTGGGGAAAATGCTAGAGTCCATTATAAAAGTTGTAATAGCAGAGCACTTGGACAAAGTCAACATGGATTCACTAAAGGTAAATCATGCTTGACTAATCTATTGGAATTTTTTGAGGATATAACAGGTAGAATAGATAAGGGAGAACCAGTGGATGTGGTGTATTTGGACTTTCAGAAGGCTTTCGATAAGGTCCTGCATAAGAGATTAGCGTGCAAAGTTAAGGCACATGGGATTGGGGGCAAGGTACTGACTTGGATAGAGAACTGGTTGGCAGACAGGAAGCAAAGAGTTGGAATAAACAGCTCTTTTTCCGAGTGGCAGGCAGTGACTAGTGGGGTACCACAGGGATCGGTGCTAGGACCCCAGCTGTTCACAATATATATTAATGACCAAGACGAGGGAACTAGATGTAATATCTCCAATTTTGCAGACGACACAAAGCTGGGTGGGCGTGTGTGCTGTGAGGAGGATGCCGAGAAACTCCAGTATGATTTGGACAGGTTGGGTGATTGGGCAGATGCATGGCAGATGCAGTATAATGTGGATAAATGCGAGGTTATGCACTTTGCTGGCTAAAACCGGAAGACAGATTATTATCTGAACAGCAATAGATTGGGAGAAGGGGAAGTGCAACGAGACCTGGGTGTCCTTGTGCACCAGTTGCTGAAGATAAGCATGCAGGTGCAGCAGGCGGTTAAGAAGGCAAATGGTATGTTGGCCTTCATAGCGAGAGGATTCGAGTACAGGAGCAAGGATGTCTTGCTGCAGTTGTACAGGGCCTTGGTGAGACCACACCTTGAGTATTGTGTGCAGTTTTGCTTGCGTTATCTGAGGAAGGATGTTCTTGCCATGGAAGGAGTGCAGCGAAGATTCACCAGGCTGATACCTGGGATGGCAGGAATGACGTATGAAGAGAGATTGAGTCGATTAGGCTTATATTTGCTGGAGTTTAGAAGAATGAGAGGGGATCGCATTGAAACTTATAAAATTCTAACAGGACTGGACAAACTAGATGCAGGAAGGATGTTCCCGATGGCGGGGGAGTCCAGAACCAGTGGTCACAGTCTAAGGATAAGGGGTAAGCCATTTAGAACTGAGATGAGGAGGAATTTCTTCACCCAGAGAGTGGTGAACCTGTGGAATTGTCTACCACACAATGCAGTTGAGGCCAATTCATTAAATATATTCAAGAAGGAGTTAGATATATTTCTTAAGGCTAAAGGGATCAAGGGATATGGGGAGAAAGCAGGGAATGGCCTCCTTCTGTGCTGACTGATTCTATGATTCAAAAATGGAGTGAAGCCAGGGCATTTCAGCAGCCTGGCAATGGTGCTGTTCTCCAGCAATATAAACAGACAAACAGTTAAACCTCTCCCTGGAATCACGGGACGCCTGCCAAACCTAGAAAAAACATTCACAACACTGAAGTTGTAGCATTTGGAATGATGTGAGCTGAACAATGACTCGCATCTGACAGCAATGTTCCCCAATGTACAGGCAGAGCGCTGCAATCTGTGCGGACTCATCAACTCAACACAGCGCTGCCAGAGCAAAATGTTCACTTTGTCCCAACAGAACAAATTGTACAATATAAACACAAGGATGTTCTGAGAAGCTCTCACTCCCACCGCTTCCATCACACTTTGCTAAGACTGTGGGCTAGATTTTCAACTTGCGGACCGATATACAACTCGCGTTACAGATCGATCACTCGTTATGTAAAACTGCTCGATATTCCTCTCCATCGATCTGAAGCGATGCTAATTTTACACATAGGCGGTAAGTTGAAAATCTATCCCTATAACTAGCTCACACTACGCGGCACAGCGCTGGCTACCAAAGAATGTAGCTCACAAGTAATTATCTCGGGACCAGGTAAAGCGAAACTTCAGCCGTTGGGTCTTGCGTTTGATTCTAGCCCCCGCTAAGGAGAAAGTCTCCCATCCCTGCTCACCTACACCTGAGAACAGCGCATAACGTAATGCTGCTTTGAAGCTGTTCTTATCATTTGGATTTCAGGAGCATGTGTCTGTTGTTAAACCTATTTTCTGCTTTTCAATATCTTGTGGGATCACACCTGAGGTTTTAATGGATAAAACAACTGTACTCCCCGCATCCAAATGGGTCACTGGACTCCCCGGATCCAAATCTTGTCATGGCACTCCCGGGATCCTGCAGTCCCAGTTCCAAATCTGTCCCTGATGTTGGCCTTTATTACAAGAGGATTTGAGTATTAGAGTAAAGATATCTTACTGCAATTATATAGGGCCCTGGTGAGACCACACCTGGAGTATTGTGGACAGTTTTGGTCTCCTTACCTAAGGAAGGATATACTTGCCATAGAGGGAGTGCAACAAAGGTCCACCAGACTGGTTCCTGGGATGAGGGGGGATTGTCCTATGGGGAGAGATTGAGTAGACTAGGCCTATAATCTCTAGAGGGAAAAATTGGGTTGCTTTGCACCTCCCGTTAGCACCCTAAGAGGGCGCTAACGGGGCGCAAAGCAACTAGCGCCCGAGCGCCGCACCGCCCACACCTCCCGCGAAATTCAGCGGGAGGTTAGCAGCAGCAGTAACCGGTAGTGTCCCGCGGTGCTGCGCCACCACCGATGACGTCATCACCATGTGCAGTGCCCCAGCCGCGATCTTTGGGAGCGCCCCCTGACTTACCGCCGGACGCTATGTCGGATGGGGTCAGGGGGGCCTACCTGCGGCCGGGGAGGCACAATTTAAAGGCAAGGTGCGGGGCGGCCATTTTTGTTGCTGGTAGCCTGCCAGCACCTGCCTCCTGAACTCCCCCACCCCGCAGAGTGCCAGCTGAGCTCCAAGAGTCTGGCACTTCTCTTGAGTGCCGGGCTCTTTTGCCAGCACTCCCGATCCCCGGGAGCCCAGCTGGGCCCTGGGTCGCGCTGCGCCAGGCCCCTCCTCTTTAAGAAGGGGAGGAAGGCATGCAATACCATGGCGATATTGACTCGCTGCGCCCCAAGAGGGATACGGGGCGCTTCCAGTAGCACCCCGCTTCCCTCTTGGGGCGCAACCACTCAATTTCCGGCGCGGGAGCGCTAATTTTTCCGGGGCACTAAAAGTAGCGCCCCAGCGAAGTTAGTGCCCCAAAGGGGGGCGCGACTCAATTTTTAGCCCCAAGAGTTTAGAAGAATGAGAGGTGATCACATTGAAACATACAAAATTCTTACAGGGCCTGACGGGGTAGATGCAGGGAGGATGTTTCCCCTGGCTGGGGAGTCTAGAACCAGGGGGTCACAGTCTCAGGATAAGGGGTCGGCCATTTAGGACTGAGATGAGGAGAAATTTCTTCACTCAGAGGGTGGTGAATCTTTGGAATTCTCTACCCCAGAGGGCTGTGGAGGCTCAGTCGTTGAGTATATTCAAGACAGAGAGCGATAGATTTTTGAATATTAAGGGAATCAAGGGATATGGGGATAGGGCAGGAAATGGAGATGAGGTAGAAGATCAGCCATGATCTCATTGAACAGCGGAGCAGGCTCGAGGGGCCAAATGGCCGATTCCTGCTACTATTTCTTATGTTCTTGTGTTTTGTTCTTATGCGCTCTCGGATTCAAATCAAAAGAAAATAAAAGCAAATTGGAACTAAATGGGAAATATTAAGTGAGGTGTCAAATCGAAGGCTGATGTGAGAATGGGCAGGTAACAGCATTTTGGGATTTATAAATAGGGACATACAGTACAAGAGTAAAGAAGTAAATTTGTATCAAACCCTGGTTAGGCCACAGTTAGAGGCTGTGTAGTTTATAGAAAGGACATTGTAGCCACAGAGAGCGGACTGTGTAGATTCTTCAGGATAATGCCAGGGATGGGGAACTAGAGTTATGAGGAGAGACTTGAGATACTTGGACTCTTCCCACTGGAGAAGAGATAAGAGGACAGTTAATAGAGGTTTTAAAAATTATGAAGGATTTTGAGAAGGTGAATAGGGGAGTCAGGGACAAGGGGGGTCATTGATTTTAAATCGTCACAAAGATAGCGAGGAGAGAGGTGAGGAGAAATCTCTTCTCCTAATTTATTATTTGGGGAGGATCGGGTAATCCCTCCATTCACTTTCATTACCGAAGTAATCGTCAGATGGCGGGTTCTCCATGTCGAACAACATCCTTTTCGTCAAACGCTCAAGCTCATCCTCTGGTCTCACAGCAGCGGGAACTGGAGCGGGAATCGGAGCCTGAACCGGAGCAGGAACCGGAGCAGTAATGGGAGCAGGAGCTGGAGACTGGTAGACATTCTGAAAAAAAGGAAAAGTTTTTATGATTATGAATTCAGCTTCGAACGCAATGACTAAATCCAAAATCACATTATTGCATTCTCATCTCGGAGTCTCTCCGGGGATCCTTGATATTACAAAGTATTTACAGCACAGAAACAGGCCATTCGGCCCAACTGCTCCGTGCTGGTGTTTATGCTGTACCTGAGCCTCCTCTCACCCCTCTCCATCTCACCCCATCACCATATCCTCCTATTCCCTTCTCCCTCATGTGTTTATCTAGGTTCCCCTTAAATGTATCTACACTATTCACCTCAACCACTCCCTGTGGGAGCAAGTTCCACATTCTCACCACTCTCTGGGTAAAGAAGTTTCTCCTGAATTCCCCATTGGATTTATTAATGACGATCCTGTCCGCAAAAACACAAAAGGAAAAGCGGCCCAACCATGGCTAACAAAATAAATTAAGGATAGTATTAGATCCAAAGAGGAGTCATATAAAGTTGCCAGAAAAAGTAGCAAGCCTGAGGATTGGGAGCAGTTTAGAGTTCAGCAAAAAAGGACCAAGAGATTGATTAAGAGGGGAAAAATAGAGTATGAGAGTAAACTTGCAAGGAACATAAAAGCAGACTGTAAAAGCTTCTACAGGTATGTAAAAAGAAAAAGATTAGTGAAGACAAATGTAGGTCCCTTACAGTCAGAAACAGGAGAATTTATAATGGGGAACAAGGAAATGGCAGAGCAATTAAACAAATACTTTGGTTCTGTCTTCATGGAAGAGGACACAAGTAACTTCCCAGAAATGGAACCAAGTGTCTCGTGAGAAGAAGGAATGAAAGGAAATTAGTATTAGTAAAAAAATAGTGCTGGAGAAATTAATGGGACTGAAAGCTGGTAAATCCCCAGGGCTGATAATCTGCATCCCAGAGTACTAAAAGAGGTAGCCATGGAAACAGTGGATGCATTGGTTGTCATCTTCCAATATTCTATAGATTACTGAACAGTTCCTGCAGATTGGAGGGTGGCAAATGTAACCCCACTATTTAAAAAAGGAGGGAGAGAGAAAACAGGGAACTACAGACCGGTTAGCCTAACATCAGTAGTAGGGAAAATGCTAGAGTCTATTATAAAGGATGTGATAACATGACATTAGAAAATATCACCGGGATTAGACAAAGTCAACATGGATTTATGAAAGGGAAATCGTGTTTGACAACCCGAATAGAGTTTTTTGAGGATGTAACTGGTAGAATAGAAAAGGGAAAACCAGTGAATGTGGTGTATTTGGATTGTCAGAAGGCCTTTGATAAAGTCCCACATAAGAGGTTAGTGTGCAAAACTAAAGCACATGGGATTGGAGGCAATATACTGGCATGGATTGAAAATTGGTTAACAGACAGGAAACAGAGAGTAGGAATAAATGGGTCTTTTTCGGGGTGGCAGGCGGTGACTAGTGGGGTACCTCAGGGATCAGTGCTTGGGCCCCAGCTATTCACAATATATATCAAACTAGGTGGGATTGTGAGTTGTGAGGCGGATGCAAAGAGGCTTCAAAGCGATTTAGACAAGTTGAGCGAGTGGGCAAATACATGGCAGATGCAGTATAACGTGGATAAATGTGAAGTTATCCACTTTGGTGGGAAAAACAGAAAGGCAGAGTATTATTTAAATGGTGATAGATTGGGAAATGTTGATGTACAAAGGGACCTGGGTGTCCTTGTACACCAGTCACTGAAAGAAAACATGCAGGTGCAGCAAGCAGTTAGAAAGGCAAATGGCACGTTGCTTTCATTGCAAGAGGATTTGAGTACAGGAGCAAGGATGTCTTACTACAGTTATACAGGGCCTTGGTGAGACCACACCTGGAGTATTGTGTGCAGTTTTGGTCTCCTTACCCAAGAAAGGATATACTTGCCATAGAGGGAGTGCAACGAAGGTTCACCAGACTGATTCCTGGGATGGCAGGACTGTCATATGAGGAGAGATTGAGTTGACTAGGCCTGTATTCACTAGAGTTTAGAAGAATGAGAGGGGATCTCGTGGAAACATATAAAATTCTGACAGGGCTAGACAGACTGGATGCAGGGAGGATTTTTCCCCTGGCTGGAGGGTCTAGAACGAGGGGTCACAGTCTCAGGATACGGGGTAGGACATTTAGGACTGAGATGAGGAGAAATTTCTTCACTGAGAGGGTGGTGAACCTGTGGAATTCTCTACCACAGACAGTTGTGGAGTCCAAGTCACTGAATATATTTAAGAAGGAGATAGATAGATTTCTAGACACAAAAGGCATCGAGGGGTGTGGGGAGAGAGCGGGAATATGGTATTGAGATAGAGGATCAGCCATGATCACAATGGCCCATAATTTCCGATAGGAGGCTTCCTGCGTGCGGATGCCTCTTATCGGAAAAAAATCTACGAACTGACCTGAGGGCTCCCGAGGTCTGGACGCTTCCGCTCCTGGGCCTCCCCACAGTCGGAATGCGCAGGGCCCAGGTATCCCAGGGGCGCAGGCGGTTCGCAAGCGTCCCTGGGATCACGTGGGCCAGGCCAGCCAATAGAAGGGAATCCCCCTTCATACTTTTGACCGATAGACCCGTCAAATATATGAATGGAGATCACCCCAAAAACACAGTAAAACATTAAATAAATTTAAAAAACCATCACGTTTTTAAAATGAGTTAAAATTATATTAAATTAAATAGTTTAAACAAAAATTTAATTCTTTGAAAAAATAATTAAAGTTTTTTACGGGGCTAAAAATAAACTTACCTTTAAAAGTATTTTTAAATTATAGGAACTCTCCCCCCGCAGAGGCCCTTCTCCAGGGCAGGCGTCCGATCTGTCAAGAGGATTCTTGACAGATCGGAAATGCCGGTTTTCAGTGCATGCGCTTCGCATACCTGAAACCGGCACTTACGATGTCCCTATGGGTGTGTACACAGCTCGTACCCACCCGTAGGCATCGGAAAATATGGGCCATTGAATGGCAGAGCAGGCTCAAAGGGCCGAATGGCCTACTCCTGCTCCTATTTTTCTATGTTTCTATGTTTATTATATTTATGGTCCCTAGTTCTGGTCTCGCCTGCAAGTGAAAACATCTTCTCTACGTCTACCCTATCGAACCATTTCATAATCTTAAAGACCTCCATCAGGTCACCCCTCAGTCTTCTCTTTTTTTAGAGAAAAGAGCCCCAGCCTTTTCAGCCTTTTCTGACATGTATCATTATAGTAAATCTTTTTTGCATCCTCTCCAGTGTCTCCATATCATTTTTATAATATGGAGACCAGAACTGTTCACAGTATTCCAAGTGTGGTCTAACCAAGGTTCGATACAAGTTTAACATAACTTCACTGATTTTCAATTCTATCCCTCTAGAAATGAGCCCCAGTGCTTTGTTTGCTTTTTTTATGGCCTTGTTTACTTGCGTCGATACTTTTAGTGATTTGTGTATCTGTAGCCTCTGTTCCTACATAAGAACATAAGAAATAGGAGGAGTCGGCCATTTGGCCCTTCGAGCCTGCTCCGCCATTCAACAAGATCATGGCTGATCTTTTACCTCATCTCCACCTTCCTGCACTATCCCTATACCCCTTGATTCCTTTCGTTCCCAAAAATTTATCGACCTCTGTCTTGAATATACTCAACGACTGAGTCTCCACAGCCCTCTGGGGTAGAGAATTCCAAAGATTCACCACCCTCTGAGTGAAGAAATTTCTCCTCATCTCAGTCCTAAATGGCCGACCCCTTATTCTGAGACTGTGACCCCAGCCAGGGGAAACATTTTTTCAGCATTAACCCTGTCAAGCCCCTTAAGAATTTTATATGCTTCAATGAGATCACCTCTCATTCTTCTAAACTCTAGGGAATATAGGCCTAGTCTACTCAGTCTACTTCCTCTACCCTATTTAGACACTTATTATCTAAGGCCTCCTTATTCTTCCTACCAAAATGTCCCACCTCACACTTATCTATATTGAAGTTCATTTGCCAATTAGGCGCGGGTCGGGGACCCGCCTCCTGGGAAGATGGCACGAGGCGGGTTGGGGGCAGAATGCTTACCCGCTCCCAGATTCTACCATTTTCCCGGCAGACCCGCCTCCAAACCCGCCTCCCCAGGGCTGGTAAAATCGCCCCCCAAGTGTGGTCTAACCAAGGTTCGATACAGGTTTAGCATAACTTCCCTCCTTTTCAATTCTATCCCTCTAGAAATAAACCCTAGTGCTTGGTTTGCATTTTTAATGGCCTTGCTAACCTGTGTCGCAACTTTTAGTATTTTGTGTTTTTGTACTCCCAGATCCCTTTGTTCCTTTACCCCACCCAGACTCGCACCCTCCAAGTAATGTGACCTCCCTATTCTTCCTACCAAAATGTAATACCTCACATTTATCTGTGTTGAACTTCATTTGCCAATTATTTGCCCATTCTGCAAGTTTATTAATGCCCTCCTGTAATTTGTTGCAGTCCTCCTCAGTATTGACTATCCCCCCCAATTTGGTATCATCCGCAAATTTAGAAATTGTGTTTCTGATTCCAAAGTCTAAATCGTTAATATAAATTGTGAACAGCAGTGGTCCCAGCACTGATCCTTGTGGAACACCACTACCCACCTTCTGCCACTGTGAATAGCTACCCTTTACTCCCACTCTCTGCTTTCTGTCCTGAAGCCAGCTAGCTATCCATTCTGCTACTTTTCCCTTGACTTCGCATTCTCTGACCTTATTCATTAGTCTATTATGACTTTATCGAAGGCCTTTTGAAAAGCTAGATAAATTACATCTACTGCATTACCCTGGTCCCAGCACCGATCCTTGTGGAACACCACTTCCCACCATCTGCTGGTCTGAGTCACCCCTACTCTCTGGTTTCTGTTTTGTAGCCAGTTTGCTGTCCATTCTGCTACTTGTCTCCTGACTCCACATGCTCTGACCTTATTCAGGCGTCTACTATACGGTACCTTATCGAAGGCCTTTTAGAAATCCAAATATATTATGTCTACTACATTACCCTTATCTACCCTTTCTGTTACTTCTTCAAAGAATTCAATAAGGTTGGTCAAGCATGACTTTCCCTTTTGGAAATGATGCTGACTATTATGTATTTTCAGTTTCTAAATGTTTTTCTATTACATCTTTGAGTAAAGATTCCATTACCTTTCCTAACACCAACGTTAAGCTAAAACGATAGCAAAATACTGCGGATGTGGAAATCCAAAATAACAACAGAAAATGCTGGAAAAACTCAGCAGGCCAGGCAACATCCGTGGAGAGAAAATAGAGTCAACGTTTTGAGTCAAACCCTTTGTCAAGACTGGAAAGGCACAGGAAATGAAATAGACTGAGAGGCCAGGCTGGGAGAGAACAAATGAGAAGTGAAGAGACATTAAGAGGTATTCAAAACGAGACGAGATGGTGATAGGACTAGTGGAGACAAAAGACGGCTCTAGATTAGGTGTGAAATGCGCTGGCAGAATGGGAGACAGCTGCCATGTGGGAGAGAAGAAAAGGGGGGAGGGCCAAAACAAAGGTGTGGATAAAAAACATAAGTAAAAATGAAATGGGGGCCGAGGTTATGATCTGAAATTGTTGAACTTGATATTGAGTCCGGAAGGCTGTAAAGTGCCTAATCGGAAGATGAGGTGCTGTTCCTCGAGCTTACGCTGAGCTTCCGTGGAACAATGCAAGAGGCCGAGGATGGTGAGGTCTGAGTGGGAATGGAGCAGTGAACTAAAATGACAGGCGACCGGAAGCTCGGGGTCAACCTTACAGACTGAACGGAGGTGTTCCGCAAAGCGGTCACCCAATCTGCGTTTGGTCTCCCCAATGTAGAGGAGACCACATCGTGAGTAGCGAATACAGTATACTAGATTGCAAGAAGTACAAGTAAATCGCTGTTTCACCTGGAAGGGGTGTTTGGGGCCCTGGACAATGGGAAGGAGGTATAAGGGCAGGTGTAGCATCTCCTGCGTTTGCACGGGAAGGTGCCAGGCGAAGGGGAAGGGGTGCTGGGGTGATAGAGGAGTGGACTAGGGTGTCTCGGAGGGAGCGGTCCCTGCGGAATGCTGAAAGGGGAGGGGAGGGGAAGATGCGTTTGGTGGTGGGATCACTTTGGAGGTGGCGGAAATGGCGGAGGATGATCCGTTGAATGTGGAGGCTGGTGGGGTGAAAGGTGAGGACAAGGGGAACCCTATCGTGGTTCCGGGAGGGAGGGGCAGGGGTGAGGGCAGAAGTGCGGGAGATAGAACTGACATGGTCGAGGGCCGTGTCAATCACGGTAGAGGGGAATCCTCGGTTGAGGAAAAAGGAAGACATGTCGGAAGCACTGGTATGGAAGGTGGCATCGTTGGAGCAGATGCGGCGGAGACGAAGAAACTGGGAGAATGGAATAGAGTCCTTACAGGAGGCGGGGTGGGAGGAAGTGTAGTCCAGGTAGCTGTGGGAGTCAGTGGGCTTGTAGGGAATGTTGGTCAATAACCTATCCCCAGAGATGGAGACAGAGAAGTCGAGGAAGGGAAGGGAAGAGTCAGAGATGGACCATGTGAAGGTGAGGGAAGGGTGGAAACTGGAGGCAAAGTGAATGAAATTGTCTAGTTCAGGGCGAGAGCAGGAAACGGCACCGATACAGTCATCAATGTACCGGAAAAAGAGGTGAGGGAGGGGACCCGAGTAGGACTGGAACAAAGAGTGTTCCACATATCCCACGAAAAGGCAGGCATAGCTAGGACCCATGCAGGTTCCCATAGCAACACCTTTGATTTGGAGGAAATGAGTGGAGTTAAAGGAGAAGTTGTTCAATGTGAGAACAAGTTCAGCCAGGCAGAGGAGGGTCGTGGTGGATGGGGACTGGTCGGGCCTCTGTTCAAGGAAGAAGCGGAGCGTCCTCAGGCCATCCAGGTGGGGGATGGAGGTGTAGAGGGATTGTACGTCCATAGTGAAAAGGAGGCAGTTGGGGCCAGGAGACTGGAAATTGTTAAAGTGGCGGAGGGCGTCGGAAGAGTCGCGGATGGAGGTGGGAAGAGACTGGACAAGGGGAGAAAAGATAGAGTCGAGATAGGAAGAGATAAGTTCAGTGGGGCAAGAACAGGCTGAAACGATGGGTCTACCAGAGCAGTCCTGTTTGTGGATCTTGGGAAGGAGGTGGAAGCGGGCTGTGCGGGGTTGGGGAACTATGAGGTTGGTGGCCGCAGGGGGGAAGATCCCCAGAGGAGATGAGGTCAGTGACAGTCTTGGAAATGGTGGTTTGATGTTTGGTAGTGGGGTCATGGTCCAGGTGGAGTTAGGAGGAGGTGTCGGAGAGTTGGCGTTCAGCTTCCGCTAGGTAGAGGTCGGTGCGCCAAACAACAACACCACCCTTGTCAACAGGTTTAATGACAATGTCATGGTTGGATCTAAGAGAATGGAGTGCTGCAAGTTCAGAGGGAGGTAGGTTGGAGTGAGTGAGGGGAGCAGAGAAATGGAGACGGCCAAAGTCATGGCGGCAGTTCGCGATGAAAAGATCTAGAGAGGGTAAGAGGCCAGGGGGAGGGGTCCAGGTAGAACGGGAATTCTGAAAGTGGGAGAAAGGGTCAGCCGTGTGGGGTGAAGACTCCTGGGCAGAGAAGTGGGCACGGAGACGAAGGCGGCGGAAAAAGAGCTCACCATCGTGCCGAGCCCGAAATTCATTGAGGTGGGGGCGTAAGGGGATGAAGCTCAGGCCTTTGCTGAGGACTGATCGTTTGGGGTCAGAGAGGGGAAGGTCAGAGGGGATAGTGAAGACGCGGCAGGGGGTGAGATTGGGAGAAGGGGGGTCAGAGGAAAGTGAAGGAGAAGAAGGTTCCGGAGGGGCGTTGGTGTCCAAGAGTTGATGAAGCTTGTGATCCTTGACATCGGAAAGGAAGAAAAAAAGTTTTTTGTTGAAGCGTCGGATGAGTCGAAGGATGAAATGGAACTGTGGACCCGGACAGCTTTACAACTTTAAGCTAGTTGGTCTACAGTTCCCTGGACTTGTTCTATCTCCCTTTTTAAATATAGGAATCACGTTAGCTGTCCGCCAGTCCTCTGGCACTATCCCCTTTTCTAATGAATTTTTGTAAATGTGTAACAGTCCCTCCGCTATCTCTTCCCCAACATCTTTTAATATGCGCGGATGCAATCTATCCGAGCCAGGAGTTTTATCCTCTCTAACTTTGATCAGTTTATCAATTATCTCCCCTTTTCCATCTTAAATGTGTTCCTGTCTTTTTTGATCTCTTCTTCCAATGTCAGTCTCCCTGGTAAATGCCGAGGCAAAGTAATTATTCAATATTTCTGTCATTTTACCGTCATTACCTGTGAGTTCATCGTGTGTCCTATCTCTAGCCTAATTTTTCTTTTGTTATTCATGTAGCTGTAGAATACTTCACTATTTCTTTTTATATTCCTTGATAATTTATTTCTGTAGTTTCTCTTTACCTTTAGAATTTTTTTTTGACTTCTGTCCTAATCTTTCTGTATTCCCTTATGTCATTGTCTCTTTTGTTGTCTCTGTACTCAGTGTCTGCCTTTTTCTTTAGTATTAATTTTGCCCTTATTTCTTTATTTCATGGTATGTCATTACTGGCTCGTTTGTTCTTGCTCTTCAGTGGGACATGTTTCTCCTGGACTTGATTGATCACCGTTTTAAATGTTTCCCACTGCCGTTCTAGTCCTTTGGTTGTCAGTAAATTATTCCAGTTTATTTTCCCTCGTTCCATTCTCATCAACGTCAAATCAGCTTTTCACAATTTATTACTTTGGTGTGTCCTCACAATCTTTATCTTAAACCTTATCTTAAATAACGAACAGAACAATGGAAGTGGGAGATGTGGGCTTCGGAGAGCAGGAGGTTAGACGCAGGCTTTCAAACTCTGGACGGACTCAGTTCAGTCTGATGGGATGAACGTGCCCCCTCACTGCTGGCCGAAGCACTCCACGCAAAATGGGTTAGGGAAGTAAGAGCTCATTTACTAGTGGGCGAGAGTCCAGAGCCCAAAACTAGCTTCAAATTAACACCAAGTTTGTTAAGCACAGCTTAGTTGATGGGTGTTTTTGTGACTGGAAGGCTGTTTCCAGTGGGGTTCCGCAGGGCTCAGTACTCGGTCCCTTGCTTTTTGTGGTATATATCAACGACCTTGACTTAAATATAGGGGGTATGATTAAGAAGTTTGCAGATGATACTAAAATCGGCTGTGTGGTTGATACTGAAGAAGGAAGCTGTAGACTGCAGGAAGATATCAATAAATTGGTCAGGTGGGCAGAACAGTGGCAAATGGAATTCAATCCAGAGAAGTGTGAGGTAATGCATTTGGGGAGGGCTAACAAGGAAAGGGAATACACATTAAATGGTAGGACACTGAGTAGTGTAGAGGAACAAAGGGACCTTGGAGTGCATGTCCACAGATCCCTGAAGGTGGCAGGCCAGGTAGATAAGGTGGTTAAGAAGGCATACGGAATGCTTGCCTTTATTAGTCGTGGCATAGAATACAAGAGCAGGGGGGTTATGCTTCAACTGTATAAAACACTAGTTAGGCCTCAGCTAGAGTACTGCGTGCAGTTCTGGTCACCACATTACAGGAAAGATGTGATTGCACGAGAGAGGGTACAGAGGAGATTTACAAGGATGCTGCCGGGAGTAGAGAATCTTAGCAATGAGGAAAGACTGGATAGGCTGGGTCTGTTTTCCTTGGGACAGAGGAGGCTGAGGGGAGACATTATTGAGGTATATAAAATTATGAGGGGCATAGATAAAGTGGATAGAAAGGACCTATTTCCCTTAGCAGAGGGGTCAAAAACCAGGGGGCACAGATTTAAAGTAATTGGTGGAAGGTTTAGAGGGGATTTGAGGGGAAATTTCTTCACCCAGAGGGTTGTGGGGGTCTGGAACTCACTGCCTGAAAGGGTGGTAGAGGCAGGAACCCTAACCACATTTAAAAAGTACTTGGATGTGCACTTGGGATGCTGTAACCTGCAGGGCTACAGACAAGAGCTGGGAAGTGGGATTAGGCTGGATAGCTCTTTGTTGGCCGGCGCGGACACGATGGGCCGAATGGCCTCCTTCCGTGCTGTAACTTACTATGATTCTATGGAGCGGGGGAAGGGATGAATTGCATGTGGAAAATTTAATGCATGGCGCCATAGTTCACTGCTTCCCCTCACACAACAGTACATCATAGAATCTTACAGCACGGAATTCGGCCCATCGTGCCTGTGCCGGCTCTTTGAGTGAGCTCTCCAATTAGTCCCACTCCCCGGCTCTTTCCCCATAGCCCTAAAAATATTTTCCAAGTATTTATCCAATTCCTCTTTTGAAAGTTACTACTGAATCTGCTTCCACCGCCCTTTCAGGCAGCGCGTTCCAGATCACAACAACTCGCTGCGTAAAAACAATGTTTCCTCATGTTGCCTTTGGCTCTTTTGCCAATCACCTTAAATCTGTGTCCTCTGGTTACCGACCCTACTGCCAATGGAAACAGTTTCTCCTTATTTACCCGATTAAAACCCTTCATAATTTGGAACACCTGCATTAAATCTTCCCTCAACCTTCACATCAACTAAAGGAAGGGTATGAAAGCTGAGAGCTGATGTTTAGCAGTGCAGTGTAGATTGACTTGGACATTATCAGGGATGAGGGATACAGTAATGAAAAGAGACTTGTGTTCAATTCCTCCATGGCCTCGCCCCTCCTTATCTCTGTGACTTCCTCCAGCCCTACAGCTCTCCGAGATCTCTACACTCCTCCAATTCGGACCTCTTGTGGATACCCGATTATAATCACTCCACCATTGGCGGTCGTGCCTCCAGCCTGGGCCCTAAGCTCTGGAAATCCCTCCCTAAACCTCTCCGCCTCACTACCTCTCTCTCCTCCTTTAAGACGCTCCTTAAAACCACCTGTTTGACCAAGCATTTGGTCACCTGTCCTAATTTCTCTTTATGTGGCTTGGTGTCAAATTTTGCCTGAATACGCTCCAGTGAAGCACCTTGGGATGTTTTACTACATTAAAGGCGCTATATAAATACAAGTTGTTGCTATTGTTCTGTCTTTTTTGACGAGAGTGGAGAGGGTTAAGGGATGACCTGCCAGAAGTTATCAAGATTATGAATGGGTTACCATAAAGATATGTAGTGATAGATTGAATGGCTAGATTGAATGAGAGGGCACAAATATAAGATAAATCACTAAAAGGAACACTGGGAAGCGGAGAAAAGATTCCACATTCCCTGAGCTAATTTTGTCCAGTGCCTGAATATTTCTTCAAACTGCAGAGGACACAGTGTAATCGCCGGTTTTCTGAACTTCCTTCAGCTTTCATGGGATTGGGGGTAAGGTACTGACTTGGATAGGGAACTGGTTGGCAGACAGAAAGCAAAGAGTTGGAATAAACGGGTCTTTTTCCGCGTGGCAGGCAGTGACTAGTGGAGGACCGCAGGGATCGGTCCTTGGACCCCAGCTATTCACAATATATATTAATGATCTAGACAAGGGAACTCGATGTAATATCTCCAAGTTTGCAGACAACACAAAGCTGGGTGGGCGTGTGTGCTGTGAGGAGGATGCCGAGAAACTCCAGTATAATTTGGACAGGTTGGGTGATTGGGCAGATGCATGGCAGATGCAGTATAACGTGGATAAATGCGAGGTTATCCACTTTGGTGTCAGAAACAGGAAGGCAGATTATTATCTGAATGGCAATAGATTGGGAGAAGGGGAAGTGCAACGAGACCTGGGTGTCCTTGTGCACCAGTCGCTGAAGGTAAGCATGCTGGTGCAGCAGGCGGTTAAGAAGGCAAATGGTATGTTGGCCTTCGTAGCGAGAGGGTTTGAGTACAGGAACAAGGATGTCTTGCTGCAGTTGTACAGGGCCTTGGTGAGACCACACCTTGAGTATTGTGTGCAGTTTTGGTCGCCTTATCTGAGGAAGGATGTTCTTGCCATGGAGGGAGTACAGCGAAGATTCACCAGGCTGATACCTGGAATGGCAGGAATGATGTATGAGGAGAGATTGGGTCGATTGGGCTTATACTTGCTGGAGTTTAGAAGAATGAGAGGGGATCTCATTGAAACTTATAAAATTCTGACAGGACTGGACAGACTAAATGCAGGAAGGATGTTCCCGATGGTCGGGGAGTCCAGAACCAGGGGTCACAGTCTAAGGATAAGGGGTAAGCCATTTAGGACAGAAATGAGGAGGAATTTCTTCACCCAGAGAGTGGTGAACCTGTGGAATTCTCTACCACAGAAGGCAGTAGAGGCCAATTCATTAAATATATTCAAGTAGGAGTTGGATATATTTCTTAAGGCTAAAGGGATCAAGGGATATAGAGAGAAGGCAGGGACAGGGTACTGAATTTGGATGATCAGCCATGATCTCATTGAATGGCTGAGCAGGCTCGAGGGGCCGAATGGCCTACTCCTGCTCCTATCTTCTATGTTTCCTGATACCCGGAATCTTTATTGCCCCCTTTGTGGCCTCTGGGGAGCTGGAATCTCCATCTCGTGATGCGATGCCCAGATCTGCACACACTCATCCAGCTGGGGTATGGCCAAAAACCTCGCACATCAACAGTCCAAACTCTTCACATCTGCACTCGGTCCCTCTGCTAATGGTCTCCAGAATCTCTGGATTGCTGCTTTATTGCAGCTTTGCCCTGCACTGGGGGTTGCACAGATTTATGTGTTAGCACCCCCTGGATCTCTCTCCTGTTCAGCAGCTGCAGGACTTGCTCAGTGTAACATAAACAATGAATCATGTGTGTGACATGCACTGGTGGGCGTTTGAAAGCCCCGTGAGCAGGTAAGGCGGGGGCGGGGGGGACGGTGGGGATGGGGGGGGAGGGTGCCGCGGGTAAGGTGATCAATGCCTGGTTTGTGTGCCAGGAACACAAGGAGGTAATTGCACACATTGCGCTCCCAAGGTAGCAACGAATGCCTTCGAGAGATCAGTGAACGTTAAACAGAAGCAGCAAGGAGAGGTTAAAAGGCATTCAGCCCCTGGGCTTGGCAGTATCTCTCTCCAATTCATCGAGTCTGGGGCCGTGTGTTCCACCTTCGCACAACCCTCAGTGCAAAGAGGTTTTAATCGACAAAGCCCAAATTCTAACATTCTGTCCCCTCTAAACTGTCCCATCAAACACTCCCAGGGCACGTACAGCACGGGTTAGATACAGAGTAACGCTCCCTCTATACTATCCCATCAAACACTCCCAGGGCAGGTACAGCACGGGTTAGATACAGAGTAAAGCTCCCTCTACACTGTCCCATCAAACACTCCCAGGGCAGATACAGCACGGGTTAGATACAGAGTAAAGCTCCCTCTACACTGTCCCATCAAACACTCCCAGGGCAGGTACAGCACAGGGTTAGATACAGAGTAAAGCTCCCTCTACACTGTCCCATCAAACACTCCCAGGGCAGGTACAGCACGGGTTAGATACAGAGTAAAGCTCCCTCTACACTGTCCCATCAAACACTCCCAGGGCAGGTACAGCACGGGTTAGATACAGAGTAAAGCTCCCTCTAAACTGTCCCATCAAACACTCCCAGGGCAGGTACAGCACGGTTTAGATACAGAGTAAAGCTCCCTCTACACTGTCCCATCAAACACTCCCAGGGCAGGTACAGCACGGGTTAGATACAGAGTAAAGCTCCCTCTACACTGTCCCATCAAACACACCCAGGGCAGGAACAGCACGGGTTAGATACAGAGTAAAGCTCCCTCTACACTGTCCCATCAAACACACCCAGGGCAGGAACAGCGCGGGTTAGATACAGAGTAAAGCTCCCTCTACACTGTCCCATCAAACACTCCCAGGGCAGGTACAGCACGGGTTAGATACAGAGTAAAGCTCCCTCTACGCTGTCCCATCAAACACTATCAGGGCAGGTACAGCACGGGTTAGATACAGAGTAAAGCTCCCTCTACACTGTCCCGTTAAACACTATCAGGGCAGGTACAGCACAGGTTAGATACAGAGTAAGCTTCTCTTTATTCTGAAGTGTGGCCCTTAATAGACCAACAAGCCATTTTTCTATTACACACGGCAGCGCTCCTGTGGTCTCTCAGGGTGAGATCGGCAATGGCAATTTTTTTGGTGCTGTGGTTTCATCCCACTGGGATTATAATCATAAAAAATTCAACAAACCGCATTTCTTAATTCACTTCCTTGAAGGGGTTTCCTTTGAGTCCCACTCCCTCCCCGGAAATATCTGATAGTCTCTTCTCTCCCCATCCTATTCTGAGGATCAGTACACGGCATCTTAAATACCAAGACCCCAGAACGACAGTGTCCCTGCTGGAAAGCTCGAAAATGCACCGCCCTCAGGGCTGGTCATCAGGGCGAGCAGAGAATTCTGCAACTGGCAGTTGGATGGGCCCCAGGCTCACTGCGAGACATCATTAGATTAAACAAGGTTACTGAAGACTGACTGCTCAATAATCCCGCTACGTTACTACAGCTGAACATTAGAAGTCTGGTTTAATGCTACCAGTGCAATGGCTAGACGAGGTGATCTTCTGAATACCTGAACTGTATAGAGTGTGAAAGGCTCAGTTTGTTTATTGGTCTGAGCTGGGTTCATAGAATCACACAGCACAGAAGGAGACCATTCGGCCCATCGTACCTGTGGCGGCTTTTTGAAAGAGCTCTCCAATTAATCCCACTCCCCTGCTCTTCCCCCATAGCCCTACAAATATTTCCTTGTCAAATAGTTATTCAATTCCTTTTGAAAGTTATTATGGAATCTGCTTCCACCACCCTTTCAGGCAGAGACTTCAGCCCATAGTCCAGGCTGACACTCTCAGTGCAGTACTGAGGGAGTGCTGCACTGTCAGAGGTGCCGTCTTTCAGATGAGATGTTGTCCTCTCAGATAGATATGAAAAGTTCCAGGGCACTTCTGAAGAAGAGCAGGGGAGTTCTCCCCGGTGTCCTGGGGCCAATATGTATCCCTGAACCAACATCATTAAAACAGATTATCTGGTTATTATCACATTGGTGTTTGTGGGATCTTGCTGTGTGCAAATTGGCTGCTGCATTTCCTACATTACAACAGTGACCACACTACAAAGGTACTTCATTGGCTGTAAAGCACTTTGGACCATCCTCTCGTCAATTCCGCCCACTGAGGGGCACAATGGACATGATCTTCACCGCACGTCAATTACAAGAGAAATGCAGGGAACAGCACCAGCTGTACATGGCCTTTGATCTCACAAAGGCCTTCGACACTGTCAACCATGAGGGGTTATGGAGTGTCCTCCTCAAATTCGGCTGCCCTCAAAAGTTTGTCACTATCCTCCGCCTGCTTCACGACGACATGCAAGCTGTGATCCTGACCAACGGATCCACCACAGACCCAATTCATGTATGAACCGGGGTCAAGCAAGGCTGTGTCATCGCACCAACGCTCTTCTCGATCTTCCTTGCTGCAAGGCTCCATCTCACTCTCAGTAAGCTCCCCACTGGAGTGGAGCTAATTTACAGAACAAACGGGAAACTGTTCAACCTCCGTCACCTCCAGTCCAGATCCTCTGTCGTCGAATTACAGTATGCAGACGACGCTTGCGTCTGCGCTCACTCGGAGGTCGAACTCCAAACCATCGTCAACACCTCACCGAAGCGTACGAGAGCATGGGCCTTACACTAAGCATCCGTAAGACAAAGGTCCTCTACCAACCTGTCCCCGCCACACAGTACTGCCCCCCGATTATCAAAATCCACGACAAGGCCTTGGACAACATGGACCACTTTCCAAAACTCGGGAGCCTACTGTCAACAAGGGCAGACGTCGATGACGAAGTCCAACACCGCCTTCAGTGTGCCAGTGCAGCCTTCGGTCACCTGAGGAAGAAAGTGTTTGAAGACCAGGACCTCAAACCCGGCACTAAGCTCATGGTCTACAGAGCAGCAGTGATACCCACCCTGCTGTATACCTCAGAGACATGGACCATGTACAGCAGGCACCTCAAAGCACTGGAGAGGTACCACCAATGCTGCCTCCGCAAGATCCTGCAAATCCATTGGCAGGATAGGCGCACCAACGTCAGTGTTCTTGCTCAGGCCAACATCCCCAGCATCGAAGCTTTGACCACGCTCGATCAGCTCCGATGGATGGGTCACATTGTCCGCATGCCCGATACGAGACCCCCAAAACAAGCGCTCTACTCGGAGCTCCGGCACGGCAAGAGAGCCCCAGGTGGGCCGAGGAAACGCTTCAAGGACACCCTCAAAGCCTCCTTGAAAAAGTGCAACATTCCCACTGACACCTGGGAATCCCTGGCCCAAGACCGCACAAAGTGGAGGAGAAGCATCCGAGAAGGCGCCGAACACCTCGAGTCTCTTCACCGGGAGCAAGCGGAAGCCAAGTGCAAACAGCAGAAGGAGCGCACGTCAACCCAAGCACCCCACCCACCCGCCCCTTCAACCACCGTCTGCCCCACCTGTGACAGAGTCTGTAGGTCCCGCATTGGACTCATCAGTCACCTGAGAACTCATTTTTAATGTGGAAGCAAGTCATCCTCGGTTCCGAGGGATTGTCTAAGAAGAAGTCAATTTCCTCCAATTAAATATTGGGAAAGCCAAAGGCATCGTCTTCGGTCTCCGTCGCAAACTCCGCTCCCTCGCTATCGACTCCATGCCTCTCTCTGGCAACTGTCTGACGCTGAAGGAGACTGTTCTCAACCTTCGTGTTATATTTGACCCTGTGCTGAGATTCCGGCCCAATATCCTCCCCATCATGAAAACCGGCAACTTCCATCTCCGTAACACCACTTGTCTCCACCCCGCCTCATCTCATCTGCTGCTGAAACCCTCCTCCATGCCTTCGTTACCTCCAGCCCTCTCATCACTGACCTGCATCGGCTACTGGTCCAGCAGCACCTCAAATGTAAAATTCTCATCTGCGAGTTTAAATCCCTCCATGGCCTCGCAACTCCACAACCTCCCTCCAAGATCCCTGTATCTCCAATTCTGGCCTCTTGCACATCCCCGATTTCCATCGCTCCACCATTGGCCTGGGCCCTGAGCTCTGGAATTCCCTCCCTAAACCTCTCCGCCTCTCTCTCCTCCTTTAAGACACTCCTTAAAACCTCCCTCTTTGACCAAGTTCTCCTGATTTCTCTTTATGTGTCTCGGTGTCACATTGTGTCTGATTTATGTTCCTGTGACGTGCCTTGGGACGTCTGTCTACTTTAATGGCGCTATGTAAATGCAGGAGTGGCGGGGGTGGGAGAGAAAAGTGTGTAAATCCGAAGTGGGGGAAGGGTTGAGGCTGTGATCCTGGTGCCCCACGAACACAGTGTGATGAGCAGTGCTGCCAGAGTTAGTAAGCTGATTGGGTTAACGGTGAATCTATTTAAAACACGAGCTTTGGAAATGAAAACCATCTGAGAGCGGGTTTGCAGGTCAGCCAAAGCTGTAAATATTAGCGCAGCGGAGACCCTGAAATATCTCTGACTAGGATTGTTGCTGGCTGAACGCCTGCCCGGAACACTCCCCGATGGCAGCTGCCCTGTAAAAGGTGTCGTTATATTTCATTAAAAGAAGCATAAATTTAACCACGCCATGTGTGTCAGTTACAGTTTCTTCAAAAACAGTTTTAAAAATAAGTCAGGAATTGATTCCCTCGACAGCTCCAGGCTAACACGGACAACAGATCAGAGCCGGAGTGCACGATGCGCAGGACAGGCTGCAACAGACCCGACAGAGAAACTCCAAGTGTGGTCTAACCAAGGGTCTATGTCAGAAAAACTAGCATTGCTACAGCGCCTTTCATTGCCTCAGGACATCCCAAAGCGCTTCACAACCAATTAAGTATTTTTGAAGTGTAGTCACTGTTGTAATGTAGCAGCCAATTCGCGCACAGAAAGGTCCCACAAACAGCAGCGAGGTAAATTATCAGATAAATACTGGTAAGGAGAACTTCCCTGCTCTTCTTTGAATACTGCCGTGGCAACTGGGCAGACGGGACATCTGACAGTGCGGCGCTCCCTCACTACTGCCCCTCCGACAGTGCAGCACTCCCTCAGTACTGCCCCTCCGACAGTGCGGCACTCCCTCAGTACTGCCCCGCCGACAGTGCGGCGCTCCCTCAGTACTGCCCCTCCGACAGTGCAGCACTCCCTCAGTACTGCCCCTCCGACAGTGCGGCGCTCCCTCAGTACTGCCCCTCCGACAGTGCGGCACTCCCTCAGTACTGCCCCTCCGACAGTGCAGCACTCCCTCAGTACTGCCCCTCCGACAGTGCAGCACTCCCTCAGTACTGCCCCTCCGACAGTGCGGCACTCCCTCAGTACTGCCCCTCCGACAGTGCAGCACTCCCTCAGTACTGCCCCTCCGACAGTGCAGCACTCCCTCAGTACTGCCCCTCCGACAGTGCGGCGCTCCCTCAGTACTGCCCCTCCGACAGTGCGGCACTCCCTCAGTACTGCCCCTCCGACAGTGCAGCACTCCCTCAGTACTGCCCCTCCGACAGTGCGGCGCTCCCTCAGTACTGCCCCTCCGACAGTGCAGCACTCCCTCAGTACTGCCCCTCCGACAGTGCGGCGCTCCCTCAGTACTGCCCCTCCGACAGTGCGGCGCTCCCTCAGTACTGCCCCTCCGACAGTGCGGCGCTCCCTCAGTACTGCCCCTCCGACAGTGCGGCGCTCCCTCAGTACTGCCCCTCCGACAGTGCGGCGCTCCCTCAGTACTGCCCCTCCGACAGTGCGGCGCTCCCTCAGTACTGCCCCTCCGACAGTGCGGCGCTCCCTCAGTACTGCCCCTCCGACAGTGCGGCGCTCCCTCAGTACTGCCCCTCCGACAGTGCGGCGCTCCCTCAGTACTGCCCCTCCGACAGTGCGGCGCTCCCTCAGTACTGCCCCCTCCGACAGTGCGGCGCTCCCTCAGTACTGCCCCTCCGACAGTGCGGCGCTCCCTCAGTACTGCCCCTCCGACAGTGCGGCGCTCCCTCAGTACTGCCCCTCCGACAGTGCGGCGCTCCCTCAGTACTGCCCCTCCGACAGTGCGGCGCTCCCTCAGTACTGCCCCTCCGACAGTGCGGCGCTCCCTCAGTACTGCCCCTCCGACAGTGCGGCGCTCCCTCAGTACTGTCCCTCCGACAGTGCGGCGCTCCCTCAGTACTGCCCCTCCGACAGTGCGGCGCTCCCTCAATGCTGCCCCTCCTACAGTGCAGCACTCCCTCAGTACTGCCCCTCCGACAGTGCGGCGCTCCCTCAGTACTAGCTCGGGAATGTTAGCCTGGATTTTGTGCTCAAATCTCTGGAACAGAGCTTGAACGCAAAACTTTCTGACCCAGAGGATTGTGACGCACGGAGCCAAGATTGACACCTATCCCCCAAATTTCCTCAACATCTTTGGAATTGGGGCGTGGTGTGACAATTGATGAGAAAATAACAAAATGTGCTCATGGATTCAATTATGTGGAGAGAAGTTAAATCTGCCTTTTAAACAAATGTTTCTGTTGACAAACCACTTGGGAGTTTGCAGTGATGTGGTTCAATGTTTGACAGTTAATATCTTGCATGTCTTTTTCCTAAACTCTCCAAGTGATGACAGTCAGTTCTTGCCCCACAATGTTCTTGTCGAAGTTTTGAAAGCTAAAGCATGCAGCTCAGGGGCTGTGATCCGATCTCCGCTCCAGCCCGTTTCACTCCCAACACTCTCCTCGCATGTGTCCTCAGTTAAAAACCTTTCCTCATTTGCACAGAGTTTGGAATAGCTTGAAGTTGTCACAGGGTCAGCTCCCTCCTTTCCGATCCGCCCAAACTGGATGGGTCTTGCTTGTTACCAGGGTGTCAGTCTGTGGGTAGTACTGAGGGAGTGCTGCATTGTCGGAGGGGCAGTACTGAGGGAGCGCCGCACTGTCGGAGGGGCAGTACTGAGGGAGCTCTGCACTGTTGGAGGGACAGTACTGAGGGAGCGTCGCACTGTCGGAGGGGCAGTACTGAGGGAGCTCTGCACTGTTGGAGGGACAGTACTGAGGGAGCGTCGCACTGTCGGAGGGGCAGTACTGAGGGAGCGCTGCACTGTCAGAGAGGCAGTACTGAGGGAGCGCTGCACTGTCGGAGGGTCAGTACTGAGGGAGCACTGCACTGTCGGAGGGGCAGTACTGAGGGAGCACTGCACTGTCAGAGGGTCAGTACTGAGGGAGGGCTGCACTGTCGGAGGGGCAGTACTGAGGGAGCACTGCACTGTCGGAGGGTCAGTACTGAGGGAGAGCGACACTGTCGGAGGGACTGTACTGAGGGAGCGCTGCACTGTCAGAGGGTCAGTACTGAGGGAGGGCTGCACTTTTGGAGGGGCAGTGCTCTGGGAGTGCCGCACTGTCGGAGGGCCAGTATTGAGGGAATGCCGCACTGTCGGAGGGACAGTACTGAGGGAGCGCCGCACTGTCGGAGGGGCAGTACTGAGGGAGCGCCGCACTGTCGGAGGGACAGTACTGAGGGAGCGCCGCACTGTCGGAAGGGCAGTACTGAGTGAGCGCCGCACTGTCGGAGGGGCAGTACTGAGGGAGCGCTGCACTGTCGGAGAGGCAGTACTGAGGGAGCGCTGCACTGTTGGAGGGACAGTACTGAGGGAGCGTCGCACTGTCGGAGGGGCAGTACTGAGGGAGCACTGCACTGTCGGAGGGACAGTACTGAGGGAGCGCTGCACTGTCAGAGGGTCAGTACTGAGGGAGCACTGCGCTGTCGGAGGGTCAGTACTGAGGGAGAGCGACACTGTCGGAGGGGCAGTACTGAGGGAGCACTGCACTGTCGGAGGGGCAGTACTGAGGGAGCGTCGCACTGTCAGAGGGTCAGTACTGAGGGAGCTCTGCACTGTTGGAGGGACAGTACTGAAGGAGCGTCGCACTGTCGGAGGGGCAGTACTGAGGGAGCGCTGCACTGTCGGAGGGGCAGTACTGAGGGAGCGCTGCACTGTCAGAGGAGCAGTACTGAGGGAGCGCTGCACTATCGGAGGGTCAGTACTGAGGGAGCGCTGCACTGTCGGAGGGGCAGTACTGAGGGAGCGCTGCACTGTCGGAGGGACAATACTGAGGGAGCGCTTGCACTGTCAGAGGGTCAGTACTGAGGGAGCACTGCACTGTCAGAGGGTCAGTACTGAGGGAGGGCTGCACTGTCGGAGGGGCAGTACTGAGGGAGCACTGCACTGTCGGAGGGTCAGTACTGAGGGAGCGCTGCACTGTCAGAGGGTCAGTACTGAGGGAGCGCTGTACTGTCGGAGGGGCAGTACTGAGGGAGCACTGCATTGTCGGAGGGGCAGTTACTGAGGGAGCGCCCGCACTGTCGGAGGGGCAGTACTGAGGGAGCACTGCATTGTCGGAGGGGCAGTATTGAGGGAATGCCGCACTGTCGGAGGGACAGTACTGAGGGAGGGCTGCACTGTCGGAGGGACAGTACTGAGGGAGCGCCGCACTGTCGGAGGACAGTACTGAGGGAACGCCGCACTGTCGGAGGGGCAGTACTGAGGGAGCGCCGCACTGTCGGAGGGACAGTACTGAGGGAGCGCTGCACTGTCGGAGGGACAGTACTGAGGGAACGCCGCACTGTCGGAGGGGCAGTACTGAGGGAGCGCCCGCACTGTCGGAGGGACAGTACTGAGGGAGCGCCGCACTGTCGGAGGGACAGTACTGAGGGAACGCCGCACTGTCGGAGGGGCAGTACTGAGGGAGCGCCGCACTGTCGGAGGGACAGTACTGAGGGAGCGCCCGCACTGTCAGAGGGGCAGTACTGAGGGAGTGCTGCACTGTCGAGGGGCAGTACTGAGGGAGCGCCGCACTGTCAGAGGTGCCGTCTTTCGGATGAGACGTTAAACCGAGGCCCCCGTCTGCTCTCACAGGTGGACGTAAAAGTTCCCATGGCACTATTGAAAGAAGTGCAGGGGAGTTCTCCCCAGTATCCTGGCCAATATTTATCTGATCATTATCTCATTGCTGTTTGTGGGAGCTTGCTGTGTGCAAATTGGTTGCTGTGTTTCCTACATTGCAACAAGTGACTACACTTCAAAATTACTTCTTTGGCTGTGAAGCTCTTTGGCGCATCCTGAGGTTGTGAAAGGTGCTATAGAAATGCAATTTTTCTTATCCAAAACCTTGGTTAGACGACACTTGGAGTACTTTGAACAGTTCTTGTTTCCTTATTATAAAAAACGATATCGAGGCACTGGATAAGATACAAAAAAGATTCACCAGAACTGAGAGCTTAAAGCGGTCAGGAAAAATGGAACAGGCTGGGGCTCATGTCTCTAGAAAGCGAAGGATGAAGGGTGACCTGATAATGTCTTTAAGTTTATGAAGGGTTTGATCGGGTGGACACAGAGAATGTGTTTCCACTTGTGGGGGAGGCCAGAACTTGCGGCCATCAATAGAAGATAATCACTGATAAATCCAATGGGGAATTCAGGAGAAACTTCTTTACACAGAGAGTGGTGAGAATGTGGAGCTCGCTACCACAGGGAGTGGGTGAGGGGACCAGCACAGATTTAAGGGGAATTTACATGTAATTCATTGGCTGTAAAGTGATTGTTGTT